>NC_135514.1:7440000-7792500 GCF_051989575.1 Stigmatopora nigra
CTCACCCCGCCATTGAAAATATATTAAGTTGGTGTATTAGGCACCCTGTCTGGTTGCCATGGAGACACAGCCATAGTGATGAGGGAGGATGGTAGACAAGTGGGGGGGATACAGGATGTGATGAGGCGGTGGGCTTGATTTGTAGGCCCGCCCGCTCACTCGCTCGTACAGCCCCCTTTTGTCACTTGTAGCCTGGCTTACCTCTTCCCTCCCTGTTATCCCTTTGGCTGCCTTTACTTGCTCATTGCCTCACTTCGCCTCATTTGCTCACCACCACCAAGAACGTGCCTTGCCTCCTTTGTTCGTTCTGGACCGCGAGTTAGATTACCGGTCTTGATTCATTTCTCTCGAAGCGTTAGTACAAACATGCTTCTTGCTTCATCCCCCTCCCTCCCAATGTATACATCAACATTAAGCCCACCCCACCACCACCAACCACCTCTTTGTATGACACCCTCCACCCATCTTTCCCTCTCTCCATCTCTGCTCTGCAGTAAAGCTGGTGCATTGAGGCAGATCAAAAGGAGACAAAAGACTGGAGGGAAGTGTCAAGATTGCTCCTTTTGTAATTGGATGTATTGAGGTACACTGGTCACTCATTTTATTATGCAGTTGCACGTATCAATTTTTTGACATTTTACTGACCCCATACTTGGAAGTAGGAAAAAAATCACAATGGGGATGCTTCTCTCGTGGTGAGTGATGTACTCAAGCCGGCTAACGCCTATATACAGTTAAGAACATCTGGAAGGAGTACGGGTGACCTCGCCCATAGTGTTCGCTGTCTCCCACTTGAAGCCCGCTTCAGAGCGCCGGCATGACAGACGCTATGTTTTTCTTCGCATACATTGGCGGGTACTTTAGAAGATGAAAGTAGTTCAGGGGTGCCTTGACATACCAACGCCTCGAGAGCGTAAAAGATCAACTAGTGATTTTGATCATGAAAGTGGACGTGAAGTGAAGAAAAATAAAACACTTGAAGGGAGTGAATGTGAAGTTGCCGAAGGTGGAAATAAAAAAGAAATGTATTTTTTCCAAACTATCGTAGTTTCTGCACTATAAGGTGCATCTTCAATGGATTGATGCATTAAATGGTACCATGTATTTCATGTATAAGCCACGCCAGATTATGAAACGCAGTAGTCGTTGTAGTGGTTTTGCTAGTGGTAGTAGTAGGGAATTGCGTTACACATCCATTAGCTGGACTTTTGGTAGTGGTGGCAGTAGTGGTGGCAGTAGTGGTGGTAGTAGTGGTGGTAGTAGTGGTGGTAGTAGTGGTGGTAGTAGTGGTGGTAATAGTGGTGGTAGTAGTGGTAGTAGAGGTAGTAGTGGTGGTAGTAGTGGTGGTAGTAGTGGTGGTAGTAGTGGTGGTAGTAGTGGTGGTAGTAGTGGTGGTAGTAGTAGTGGTAGTAGTAGTAGTGGTAGTGTTGAAAGTAGTGGCGGTAGTATTAGTTGTGGTAGTAGTAGTGGTGGTAGTAGTACTGGTAGTGTTGGAAGTAGTGGTGGTAGTAGTACTGGTAGTGTTGGAAGTAGTGGTGGTAGTATTAGTTGTGGTAATAGTAGTAATGGTAGTATTAGTAGTGGTAGTAGTGGTAGTATTAATAGTGGTGGTGGTAGTAGTAGTGGTAGTATTAGTAGTGGTGGTGGTAGTAGTAGTAGTAGTAGTAGTGGTAGTAGTGTTAGTAGTAATGGTGGTTGTACTACGTATAATGAAGTGATCTAGTTATTGTGCAAGTAGGGGGGGAAATCTTGTCTTGCATTTTATGTTTACGTGTGCACGTTTCCATCCTCATCGTTTGGCGCAGATCTGTAACGTCATAGTGACGAAATGATGACCCCATGTGGCGTCCGAGTACGAGGAACGTGCTGTCACTCGTTCTCGCTTTTATTGATTAATTTATTTCTTTGCCTTTGATTCATTTGCGCATTAGTGTCTCCTTCAGTTTTTTGTTTGTATTGTTGTAAAATGTGCAAGTTTGCATGTTGCGTTTTGCGTGTGTGTGTTTATTGTGGCGTAATCGGGACTTCAGCCGCATGCTTTCAGTGCTTTGTGACACCTGAAAAAGCCACAATTTTGTGTACAACGTACGCAAAACACCCCGACAAATGCTTCGAATACTATGACGAACTGTTCAACCACAACCAACAAGTGATCGAAGCCGGCAAAGTTGGTATGGCAACTTTTGGACACTTGATTCTGCACGCGTGCACATGCAAATGCATGCAGAGGAATGTCCCAATTTTGATTATGTATTTGTTTGATTATTTATTCTATTGTAATACTATAAAGAAAGCACAGTACATTAATTTGTTATAGGTCAATTTAACACAAAGTGATTTAAAGACATCATCTCTTAATGAGTTCAATAGTTTGACCCATTTTGACAAATAGAATTGGAAGAATGTGTGGTTAAATGAATTGTGTGTTTTTTTTACAGGGAAAGGTCATGATAATGAACTGAAAACGATCATGGCATCGCTAATTGACAGCGCAAAAGAGGATTTGAAGTCAGTCCAAAAATCTGGTAGGGCGACCTCTTACAGATAAACACTATTTCCCATAAATCAAATGTTAAGATAGCTCTTAAAGCCCAAGGGAATTTTCCCCATAATTATATATATAATCATATATTATATATATTTAAGCTCCATACCCTAATTGGATATTAAAGCCTCATAAAAGCATGTTTTACATTTTATTAATGACCAAGGAAACCTAAAAAAAAATCTACTCAGAATTACATACTTGCATTAATGTATTTTTTCACAAGTAGAAGTACAGTTTTGAAAATGTACTGAAAATATGAAATATGGAGTGACAAATGTCTTCTTTATGTCCCACCAGACGCCGAGTTTAAGTCGTGGCTGAAGACAACAGCAGACAATTTCATTGCTAAAGCCTCCTTGGTGCCTCGAGGTGAGACATGGTCGCCTCCCCTTCCTTACCTTCATCTTTTCATCCAAATTGAAGCCCGTAATGAGTCATTATAGCTCCCTCTGATCTCTACGTAATGCGCTAGTTATCTTATCACCGCTTTTGACGTACTGTGGAGAGCACAAAAAACATCAGATGGACCAAATTGGCAGCAGTGATATTAAATATGCCCACTTCTAATCATTCCAAATTCTTTTGTTTCAGCTACTGGATGCATCCCTCCATGCGGTCAGTGCCTAACACCCTCCTACAGTTTAACACAAGGCCCCCTTGATAACTGTTACTAATAGAATTTTCCCATTCATCTATTAGGTTACCAGACAACAGATGGCCATTACAGCTGCATAACTTGCAAATACGACTCCTGCGGTTTGCCTCTTGACTGCCCAGGTGAGAATCTCTGCAGATAGTTTGGCTGTGCATTAAAAAAAAAAGAGATAAAATGTTGCAATCCACACTTGACACATTCTTACATAAGTCTGATTTCACCCTCTGCAGTGTCCTTGTTCCTGGAAACGCTTAGCTTTTGATCCTTGAAATGCTCTTAGCACAGAGTCAGGATTTGGAGAACGTGACTTTAGGCAAGGTTTTATTTCCGCACATTACATCGTTTGCACATAGCATCCACGGTTTCATTCTAAGCCCTTGGCTTCTTTTATGCAAGGTGACAGTTAGCTCCCTCACACTATGCTATCATGTCAAGTCCATACGGTCTGGCTAATGCTCATTTCCAGTCCTCTCGTCAGAAAGTCGACTTGAGCGGAATCTGTAAGGATGGTTCAGTGTGGAAATGGAGATCTGACCTGGGGGGATCTTATGTACAGCTTGTGTGTGTGTTTCAGTTCAAAATATATCAGTGGAAGTGAAAAACTCGACCCAGATGTTGTGCGAGCCCAAATTTCCATTACCCACTCATCCCACCAACATCAGGATATGGAAGTTTGCAGCCAAAGTAAGTTTCTGCTGCTCTCACTTTGTCACATCTAAGTACTACTACTACTACACTTGGCTCGACTCGTCCCATGACGGGTTGGCAAAGCAAATTAACTTTCCCTAACGCTTTCAACGAGGATCTGGATTCTGGTTCAAAGTTCCAATCTTCTTTAAAAACACCTCCAATTCAGCCAGGTTTGATGGTTTTAAAGTCTAGACAATCTGTTTTTAATCACACTATTGGTTTTCTTTTTCTTCTCTGCTTTAATGCCTTTGTAGACGATGTTTTGCTCATCTTGCCTGGAATTTATGTGAGCTTTAACTTTAACTAGATAGTACCTGCACTGGCAATTCCAAAGTTTAATGTAACCACCATTTTTTTACTGGCATTGCAATTGTTTTACTTGTAATGCTATGTTCTAAATATTTCCTTCTTACCACCCCTTTTGTTGAAATAATTCAATTTTAAACATTTTAGTTTCATCAATTCACATTACCTATTTCAAAATGAAGCTGGCTTTTCCAAATGTGCTTTAAACCTGGACTCTGGTCTACCTGTATGGGGAATTTTCCAGATACTCCCACATGAAGATTCAATGTAGCACATTGTAAAAGGATTTTGACCAGGACAGCATTTACTAATAAAATAAAATTGTCTGGGATATACTGCAACTCCAAACCCAAATGAGGGTGGGCTACAAATCACAACAGCACAAATCCAAACAGTACAAATGCGCCGTCTACTGGAATTAGTGGGACATTTCCTCTCTTTTTTTTTCCACTGAAGAAAATGCATAATAGCAAATAACCATATTTGCACATTCTTTCTGGACTTATATTGTAGAGTCATTTAAAAAAAATCCACTATGTTCTCTTTTGAGGTGAAAACTCAGCAGTTGGAGCTATTTGGGGAACTCGCAAGAGGGGAAGACAACCTTTATTCCATCTCATCAACGAGGTTACACCACGAAGGCACCTATCAGTGTGAGATCATCGGCGAGATGCCCATTGTCAGAATATACTACTATCTTGCAGGTAGTCCTTTAATTTATTAGGCCTCTTTTGTACCCTATTGAACCTATTATTTTGGTTAAACTACCTTGCAGTGAAAATATCACTATTTCGCCAAATCTATTTGATCTTATCTTGGTCACAAAGTCCACAACGGCTAATAAAAATGTAAACAACAACAAAGAAAATAATCAAGATAAAAAAATCAAGATTTATTGATTAATTTGTACTGCATTTTTGCACTAATTTTTAGCTTGAATTGTATTTTCTTATTTCTTGATTTGAGGTTTGTAAGAACAAATATAGGCAGTTTAGTCGAGGTATTCCCTGGTTAAAATAGTGTTTTTGCCTTTGATTGATGTACTTTGGCTTTACTTTCATCACCAGATTGTTGAGTGCAACAACATATTTTTAATCATTTGAAAAAAAAATCTAGGCTGTTTATTCTATTGGTTAATTTTCCAACATGCTTATCTTCACGAGGGTCGAAGGGTCGCTGGAGCCTATCCCAGCCAACAATGCACAGCATCAAGTTGTCATTGAGTTTACTTACGTATAAACCAAGTAGGGTTGGATAATGAGGGTAGTAATGTATATTTCTAAATCCATCTCCAAATCATCTTTTTTTTCCCCTCCTCCAAGTGACCCAAACTGTGGTGAAGCAATCTGAGCTGCTCGAGATATTTGAGCTGTCTCTTCTTCCAGAAGGGAGGTTACGAACTGGGCCTCCCCCCTCTCAAAGTCCCCCACCAATCGTCCTCATTGTCATCTGCTTTACATCTTTGTTGCTGCTGCTCTTTCTCTCATTGAGGTAAAATAGTTTGCAACTATTTTTGCACTAATGCATCCCTTTTTTACTCATGGATGTTTTTAAGTGAATTGTTTTTCTTTGTCAAATCATTTACAGATTGTTGTTCTTGTGGAAAAAGAGAGGCACTGAACCCACTGGAAGAAATTGAGATGAGAGTTATAATCCCAGAGTAAGTAAGCCCTTTTAAAAACTAAAAGTTATATTCATCCTTTCCACCTGTAGAGGGCAAAATAGGCACAATATTTAGCAGCAGTTATGATTTAAGAGGTGTCAGCAAATCATATCTAAATCCAATATAAACAAGTCTATCTAGTTGAAACCTGTCAATCACTCAGACTGCTCCTCCCATTGCACATAGATTAAGACGTCTGTTGCAGTCAATGGCACCAAAACATTACCATTCACTTTCATTGTTCCTAGTTAAAATGCCTTGCTCACCAAATTGCCGCAAATAAATGAACAATTAGCTGCTAGATAATTCTAGCGTTGAGTTCATTTTATTTTATCCATCGTTGTAGTTTACTAGTTTGGCCACCAGGAGGCAGTGCGAGCTGGGTAAAAATCCTTTCGGAACACGCCCCTTATAATAGGTGGTCATTTACCTGACTTGGACTGGCCTTTTTGTTACTGTTATCTTTTTCAGACTTTCTTGGATTAATAAATTGTAGCACATCATTAAAATGTGAACATATTTACTGAATTCATCTTGGATGTAAAATGCCTTACACTAAATATGCCAGGTGTAAAAAATGGGGGTCAGTCAATATCTAACATGGCAATAAAATCCACGCATATTGCCATTGTCAACAGCTAATTATGAATAAAATGTATTTACGCTCCACTCTTTTGACGCTCATGACTAAAGACGTTTAATTTAAGGAAATTTCTTATGGCAATCTAACAGCCAATACAGAAATGTTATACTGGGTAAATAAAAAAAAACTGAAGACTGTTATAAATACATGACAAGAATCCAGGTGTCATGCAAAAATGTCCTGAGTTTTTCTCAGTAGTAAAGGCATGAGATCACAGATTTTTGGAGTTTCCTCCCAAAATGTCCTCACTGTGGTTTACTGCTATAATTTTCTTTTCACAGCCAGTTTCTTTATGACTTTATTTCCCGCTCTCCCGTGTGTCATCCATTCATTCATTTTCCATTCCGCTTATCCTCCTGAGGGTCGCGGGGGGTGCTAAAGCATATCCCATCCAATTATAGGATTCTCCTGTGTGTGTGTTAGGCAAATTTAATATTATCAACAGGTTATGTTTGGAAGGCAGCCATGAGAAGGGCGAGAAGTTAAACTCCCAAATTTTGTACTTTTTGTTGAAGCAATTATTGGCACGTGTTTGGGAAGGCGCCTCAGCTGGGAAAGTTTCACCTCTCGGATGTGCCAAATAAGGAAGAAAGGAGTTTTTGGTTAGTCCAAGTGCTTCAGGTATTTCAAAATTGTAGCGCAGCTGACCCCAACTTTTCTTTTTTTAAGAGGAACATTTTTTTTTAAAAATGAATGAAAAATTGCTTCACATTATGTTTAGTCTGGGAATAATATTAATGGAAGCCATTCATGTCTTGAATTTTATTACTAGCCGCATAGTTATAAAACAATAAAAGCAGGAGCGATAGTACTACAGGTGAAACAGTTCATTAGAATGCACAACACAATTTGTATTCTTTAAAATATATATATTTTTATATCTGGCACCTATTTTGAACTAATTTATGTTCACATAAGCCAAAATTGCTTCTTTTTTATCTACATAAGTAATTTTTTTAAGATAAGATTTCCATTTTATAAAAAAAGAGAAACGAATTCGAGAACTTTATTTATCAATATAATAAAATATAAAAGAATTGGCATAACTGTAATGTGTTTAACACTACGGTCTTGATTATTTCCTCGATTCTCCTAATGAGCTAAATAGTTAACATCTGAATCGATGATTAAGTCATCTTTAATCCCAGTTTTGGTTAGAACATCCCATTTTTTTCGGTAATTTAACAATAATGTCAATGATGTGTGTTTCTTTTGGATTTCCCTTGGTGACAATAATGACATTTCTGCGTCATTGATGTCCTTCCCACTACTTTTATATTGTCTTTATTTTCAGCCTTCTCAGGCAATTGTTGCTCAATATTTCACAATCAACTGGTGTTTCCAGTGGAAAACAATATGAAAGTAACCTCAACTGCTTTAAATGTGTTGTTCTTTGAATGACTCGGAAGCTTGACGCTTGTGGTAGTGAAAAAAAAAGGGAAGGGTGTGCTTTAAATGGAGGAAGATTGATCATGAATGAACTCTGAAAGGATGTCATCCTCCCTTAAAAGGGCATAAAATAAGATATTAGCTTGAATAATGTCAGGATTTACAAAACAATTTTGGATTAGTACATGAGTGTATACCTGAGGAATCACTCAAATAGTAAGTCTGTGTTTTGTTGCGTACTGAAAGTAAATGTAATGGCACAGCAATGGTTACTATGGTTACACTCATTTGTTTAAAGTATACAGTTGAGTTTAGTTGCGTAAAAAACAAAGAACAAAGTCACTTATTACATTTGTCAGTAGGAACAATTTGTTTAACTACTCCAACTGAAACACGTTTTTTGTGGCATGTTGATATTTAAGAAATCATGGTAATCATTCATATTTGTTGACACGTTTGCCATCAAGCCAAAAGATGAGCATGTTAAAATTTGATTAGATTAGATTAGATAACTTTATTCACCCCATATTTGGGAAATATCATTGTCACAGTAGTGAGAGGATGAGAATGCAGACACAGGAAAATACATTTTAGACAAATAGATAAGTAATAAATACATAAATAAATACATATATATATATTAATAAATACATGAATAAGTGTGTTGCTAAAGTATATATATATATATATATATATATATATATATATATATATATATATATATATATATATATATATATATATATATATATATATATATATATATATATATACACATACATATATATACACATACATATATATATAAATATACATTTACATGCATACACATAAGATGTACATGTATATACGTATACAGTTAGTCTTAACATTCAGCCATTTGTTTTGCTAAAGAGCCTGACAGCTGATGGGAGGAAGGATCTGCGGAAGAATGTTAGCCAGCTCAAAATTTGAAATGATTTTTTAAAATAGCCGTTTTGACAATGAGTGGGGTGCAACTGCGTTTTATCGTCAGCTGTGGCATATATATGGATTTTTAGTTCTTGTGATCGTGAAATTACGGCAGCCGCATGAACACATTCCCATTTGAAAGATAAATAAGGTAACCTCACCCACCTCCACCTGATTAGGACATGATTTTGGTTCCAATCAGGGATGCCTGTTCGCCCCAGTAACGACCCTCCAGGTCTAACTGTTATTGATGCATTCAAGTGAATGGCAAAGGGGATGCTTGCGGCATGTGTAAAGTTTCTGCGATGGATTTGCATTGTGGCCTGTACAGGTAGTGGTCACAGTCTTTGCCTGTTGAAAAGCCAAAGCACTCCAGTGATTTTGATGTCGGCCTTGTTGCAATTTTTTTTGGAGAACATTCTGTTTTGTTCCAAGGCAGGCGAGGAATAAATGCAGCCGTGCAAGGTGGTTCCAGGTGGTCGAGAGAGATTTGGGATTTTTTGCTCTCTCTCTCTCTACTTCATGACGTACAACTACTCCTAATCTTGACTTTTTTGGGGGGTTGGCGAGGAAGTGACTTAAAGCAGTGTTGAGCAGGTGCGCACTGACAGAAACGAGACTTGACGTGTTTGTTTTTTGCCAGGCCTACCAGCGGCGAGCCAAATGGAAACGGTGGCGACATTGCGTCTAAGGAGCTTATCTTGGCTTTTAATCGACTGCTGATAAAGCACTGGTTACCCTCTTACTTGCCAAGAATACTTCTTCTAATGGTAAGTAATTTATTCATTCTAATGTCTTGTCTTGATGCATGAATATCAATTCTTCTGATAATCCAAAGTATTTTCCGTCTTCACGATACAAAATTGTGTTTGGTTTCAATGGCACCAGTCTTAAAAGTGGGCTCGTCGTTAATTCTTTATGAAATTGTCATTTTAAAGATAGTTATTTATCAATGCCATCATTCAGTAATGTTGGAAATGTAAGGATGTGAGGCAATTTACATGGTGCTGACTTGGCATTGGATTTTTGTGAGTCGGCTTGACTGTTGGCTGTTACATAACACTTGTGCGTGTGCATTTGCGCGCAAGTGATGTTGCCATGGCAAATGTTTATAAATTGTACATTATGAAATAATGTTCAAAGGGTCCAGTGAGGTTTGATTTTGTGAATCAGTAGAAGGTTAGTGAAGTTCTATCGCCTTACACGGCAAATGTGGTATGAATTTTCAGTCAAACTGTCATTTTTTGGAGCGAGAGCTAGAGATGTGTTGGAAAAATAATGTATTAAATGTAGTATATTTGTTCAACGAATTGAATATTTGGCAGGGATCAATTAATGCACTTCAGTAGATTAACTCACCTCCACTTTAGCCTCCTGCTTTTTTGCACTCGAGTCCACACACCACTCAAAAATCCTGTCACTGAAGTACTACTACTGCTTAAAGTACCACTCTACACAGTTATGCATACATTATAATTTATGCATATTAATATTAAAATCATATGAAGTTTATACTACACATTTATTTAATTAGGCTAAACATACATTGTGCTTGAGTTTAACACTTCTTATATAACATAAGCAATGTTTGTGTTTATGCATGCGTGTGTATGCAACTGTATATTCTATTAAATAAATAAATTGCCCCATAACCCAAACCTAAAATCGTCATTAAGTCCCACACCCATCAACCTCTCACCACTTTCTCACAAACACCCCCCCCCCCTCCACCCAAAAACACATACGCACACACACACACACACACACACACACACACACACACACACACACACACACACACACACACACACACATAAAATAAGTGCGTCAAGACTGGACCATTACAAGCATGGATGCTTCCCACACCCATTACCCTATGTCTTGCTGGAGCGTCCACATTTTTTTTCTCCACACATGGCAATCATTCCCTAACTTTCCTTCAAATACTGGAATTTCTAGTTTCTCTTTCGAATAATGTCAAGAAAATAAATATTCAACGTGTTTAAAAATCGCTTTTCAAAACCATAATAAAATGCCAATAAAAAGAAAAAAAGGATCTTTGTGTTCCTTTCTATTGTGAACAGAACCGATTATCTGTCATATCAACATTATGTGTCAAATAAGTTAAACCATTAACTTGATAAATTGAAGAAAATTTGGCATTGTGATCCTGGTGAAAGGATTCCAGAAGTGGGGGTGTCAAGTCCTTTTAGTTCTTTTTTTCTTCTTCTCCAAATGCCATATCTTGAATTTTAGAACATTATACTGCCAACGTGTTCTCGTGTCTTTTTCGGCATCATACAAGAAGTTATTGACTAGTGTTGTACTGATGCGTTTTTTTTTTTTTGGCTCCCGATATAGATTCCGACAATCGTTAGTTTTTTGGGAGAAAAAAAATACAGTTTTTTTTCCTTTCAATACTAAACAATTGCATTCTCACTTGATTGTAAATGAATTGCTACCATGGCTTGGTCAGACTTAACTCATTCTCTGCCATTGACAGTACTAGTTGAAGGGTTCAACCCTCCCACTTTTACTACTAGTGATAAACTAATTAAATTGAATTGAATTTTATGATGAGATTTAAAGCTTGTGTGTTGAATGGGCGCTTTTATTATATTCAATATTTAAAGTGCTCTGAGATTATTACTATATCTATAAATCATTTCCACACATTATAGTACCATATCATGAACTCGTTGGCATTGATGATGATAGATGTCCAATTATTTCAAATTGTTTTGATACCCACACTGCAGCCGTACCTTTACAGTGTGATCTTCCATTTACTCTCAAAATATTTCTTTAATTATAGTCCTTATTGATTTTAAAACACAGTGATTGGGTTTTCAAGATGTGTTTAAATGGCTCAATAAATTTGTTAAAAAGAAAGACTACTATTTGGTCAAATCCATCCCAGTAGTAGTAGTTTTTTTTATATATAATTATAATTAAAATAACACAATTTCATTTTTTTTTTTATAAATTTGTAGTAGTATTCTTAAAACATTTTTCTCCACTATCAAATATTTAAGAAATTCACATTTTATATACTTAAATGCTTTGACCAACCCTTTTTTATAATAATGCCATTTTTTTCTCGCCATTGTCAAAACAAAATCAGCATAATGAACATTTGTTAATTTTCCTTAATTTTCCTCCACTCCAAATATAATTTGTCCTTTTTTTTTATACATGTCTCATTCTGACATTTAACTGGTTGGGGATATGTTTACCAATAGAAGGTACTAGTGAGCAGCTGTTGGCCAAACATGGAATAAAAACATTAAAAAAAAACAACTCCAAATCCCTTTATCAAAGCAAGTAATAGAAGGAGGGGCCAATTTTTTTCTACAGTTGAAATTATTACGGCAAGTCAAGCATAAACTAGCCACCCGTGAGGATTTGATTATGTCCTTGGCAGGTCAAAATAGTAAATCATCAAGATATGGGTCAGTGCCTAATGAAAGGCATTTATCTCTGATTATTTTCTCCATTTAAAACAAGAGAAAATCAGTCGCCATCTAAAAAAATAAAAAAGAGAAAAAGATTCAGACAGACATGCAAATACTATGACTCTCTTCAACATTTGATTAGTCTAAGACATACAATTTAACTACTTTTTATATGTTAAACTGGAATCATTCATTTAACTCATTGTCTGCTATTGAAGGTAATAAAAATCTAATCCTAAACCATCCCAATTCAAACATATAAAACGTTTAAAACCATCAATAACAGCCAAATAAATTACTGCCATTTGTATCTTTAATTTGTTAATGCTCTATTAATTATGTTGACATTTAGAAAGTTATTTTTACCCCCCATAAAAACATTTTTTTCAAAGAATTCAAATCTGCCGTTTGACAAAACATGACTGGAACAAGGAAAGCAATAGATTGGAACATTTTACATGTGTTGGAAGTATTTTATAGTCCGAACCTTGAACTCTAATATATGGAAATCTCAAATTCAAAAATGACATTTAGATTAGATTAGAACTTTATTATTCAAGAATCCACCTTTTTTTTTTTTTTAACATGTAATGTTTTTGATCACTTTAAAACTATCAATTATCGCGTTGAATTGATCAAATATTGTGCTTTGCTTTTATTATTTTTTTTGGGTAGCAAAGCATTTTAAGCCCTGCCAAGAATGTGCTCTTTCTTGTCCTAATCCCGGTGAAGCCCTGAGTTGTGTGAGAGTGAGCTGGGCTGCTCCAGCCTTTAAAAAGGAGTAGTAAATTTCTAAATATAGTCAGACGTGACTCAATACCTCATCGTGACGTTTCAGCAACACATGCAAGGGCTTTTTCCGCTAGTTTTTTTCCGTTCCCATGGCAACTATAGATGACATCCAAGTAGCAAGTCTCAAATTGACGTATCCCCAACATCTGAATGTACTTTGCTCCACTGCAAAAATAATATTACAACATGGTCTAAACTACATGACATGTTTGTATCTATGAGGGGAAAACTTGGTTCCTTGTGTGTGTGTGTGTGTGTGTGTGTGTGTGTGTGTGTGTGTGTGTGTGTGTGTGTGTGTGTGTGTGTGTGTGTGTGTGTGTGTGTGTGTGTGTGTGTGTGTGTGTGTGTGTGTGTGTGTGTGTGTGTGTGTGTGTGTGTGTGTGTGTGTGTGTGTGTGTGTGTGTGTGTGTGATTCTATGCTTGAAACTGCTATGCATCAATCATGAATGTCAATATTGTACTCTATACGTCATATAGTCTCATTTTTGCAATCTTTGCTTGTCTTGCTTGGCAACTAACTTAATTGTTACTGTGTTGCTATGTTATGTGCTATCTTTTCATCGTGTGCGGTTTGATGGAAATCATTGTGTTTTATCGCCACATGCCTTTTATGGCAGTATTGTTGGAGGAAATCATAAACAAGATTACAAAATGAACTGTCCAATTCCCTTTTACGATTTTCTTCTAAATACAAGAAATATGTTAAGTGCTGAAAATGTTAATTCAGCATTAATTGTGGAATGGCCTATGAAACCACTGCATATTGATCATTTCTAAAAGGATCAAATATTGGATTTTTACGCTGTAGACTTAGAGAAAATTTCAGAAAAAGACCCCATTTGCTCCTCCATTCTGGCTCGGAGGGTTCAAACATGCGCAATTGTGTTGACAGGGGAAACATACTTACCACCGTAATAGGATAAGCGCTTACAAATGCCAGTAGTATCATCGACATCTGGGACGGATATGCTTACAGTGTTTCAGAACTTGCCCTTTTTTAAAAACCTTAGCACAAAAATCCCCTTTTTTTATCCATTCAAAGTTGCCGGACATGTTAAAAATTCTCTTTCCCTTTACCAAATCGATTTATTCATTACATTTCATAAATATTGCCTTTAAAGGGCTCATCGGGTTCATGCTTCTTAGTTTGAACCTTGACTTCCATTCTCTAGTATTCAGTTGGAATCACTCTTTCCTTATATCTTTGTTTCACTTACTCTTGCTTCCTCAAAATACTTATGGACTGTGATAACTCAGAAATATGAGTCTGCAACTAATATGTGTTGCGATTGGCTAGCGGCCATTCCAGGGTGGACTCCAACTTTTTGGCCTACTGGCAAACAGCTTAGAAAATAGATGGGTGGACTTGTTTGTCAAAATTCAACAGGTGAATCTGAAATGATATTTTCCTATAATAATTCCATCATTGCAGTACACACAAGCAAAGCATATTTTTTTTAATATCTCACCACTTTCAAACCAATATCTAGATCTGTTTTGTGTCTAAGCCATTGTTACATAATGGACCATAGCATATTTGCAGATATTTTATGATTAGGGTATTCATGTGTGGGGCAAATAGATGCACTTATTGCGGGTGGTCCCGGTCCCCATTAACCGCGATAACCGAGGGAACACTGTAGTTATATTGCTGTTTAAAACCTGATTTCTGCTTGATGTTTGAAACCTTATTTTACCACTTTTTAATAGCCCTTAGTCAAATATTTGCTCTTTCCCACGCTTTCACTTTTACATTGCAGCTGGCAGCTTGTTAGCCTGAAATGCTTGAAACCGCCCTAGCCTCCCTTACCTGTTAAGGAGACAGCTATCAGGTCCAGACAGTGTTTTTTTCTTCCTTTTTCTGGCTATTATCAAGTCTTAGTATGAAAAAGTTACGATCAGAGTGACCAAAATTGACTCTTATCTGTACATCACAATATTTCGAGAGGAAATGTGAACAAAAATTACAAAAAAAGAACAGATTAGAGTACCGTATGATTAAATAAATTGCGTTATACTTTTTGCACATAATAGGAATTGTAAACTTGTGCAAGACCCCATTCGTTGATTTAATATGACTAAGCAAATTTTGGGTGGAGGCAAATGAACGGGAAGCAGATTTTTTTTTTTCCTCTTGCATTGTTGATTTAATTTTTCATCTGCTGGATTACAAGAAACTTGAATATGATGATTTAATCACTATGGAACAAGACATTACAAATCAGATACAGCTGTATAAGTAAAATAAATAAATAAATAAAAACACATACGCACACACAAAGATCTTGTTTCTTTTAGGAATTTGAAGAAATTGAGTCACAAGCAAGGTCAAAAATTCACATCTTTAAGCTTTTATCATCCACAGCGGCGTATAGCTTAGTCAGTAGCAAATGTGTGACAAGTAGGCGGGACAAAGGGATAACAATACAAAACATGATACTAAAAATACTGTATTGCTGACATTTAAAAAATGTGTACCAATAGCTGTATTTCACCTACTTTAAGGACATTACGGCATTTAATGACACACCGGAATAAAGAAATAATGTCTGTTTCTGCTGTATTAAAATCTCGATATCATTTTCGAAAACTTCTCCTGGAATAGATTGGGTTAAAATTGGATCCACTTTATTTTGTTTTTTATTCTGTGCTGTTACTTAATTGGTTAGCACGCCGGCTTCGCAGCTCTGGTGTCCTGGGTTCAAATCCAGGTCGGTCCATCTGTGTGGAGTTTGCATGTTCTCCCCGGGCCTGCGTGGGTTTTCTCTGGGTACTCTTGTTTCCTCCCACATTTCAAAGGCACGCATGGTAGGCTGATTGGACACTCTAAATTGCCCCGAAGTATGGATAAGTGTGCATGGTTGTCTGTCTCCTCGTGCCTTGCGATTGGCTGGCCACCTATACTGTTATTCTTGTGTTGATGCCTAGTGAGTAACCACAGTACTATGGAAAAGCTGATCTCCATTTCTCATCACAGAAGCAATTAACCCCCGACTAACCCGTTGCAGAAGGTCCAGACTCGTAGTCGTAATACGTACTGATTCCCGGCTCAGTCATGCGGCCGACCAAAATGCATCCTCCTTTTTGACGTCAGAAAGGGAGGAAATCCCAGACAGGGTGGGGGAAGTCAACTTAATTGAAAGCAGGCACGAAGGGACGCAATACCGAGATTTTTCGCCAGATCTCCCATTGAACATCCTGCATAGTGCGTGAGTCACGCCATTCCAAGCCCGAAGGAAATGTATTAAGTTTTACTCATACGACTGAACCTTGTTTTTTTGCCAAACTACAAATGTTCTGACACCCTCCAGAGACTTTGACTCAGCAATGGTCCAAGTGAAAACGTGAAGACTTTCACGACGGATGTGGTCTGGCCAGCCGGCTCTGACCTCATCTATTGTCACCGTCAATTTCCCGCATTTCTGCATGCCAGATTTTAGCACTTTCATCCCCTTTACTGAATTAGGATGCCCGATTCTTACCTTCGTGTTTAGCAGGTGCTCAACTCTGAGGATTGTCATTCCGGTCTCTTCTCAGACTGGCTGGTGTGGTCTTTGCATGTCCTCTACTTGTGCATGTAATCTGGCTTCCAAAAAATGTATATACAGTGTTCCCTCGCTACTTCGCGCTTCAGCTATCGCGGACTCAGAGCTTTGCGGATTTTTTTCAGGAAAACTGTCATCATATTGCCCAAAAATGTCCTTTTTTCAAACCACCAAACATTGCTCACATTGCCTGTCACAGCCTAATCTAACCTATCATTCCTCTTACTATCATATTGGTTACCAAGACTGTCCTCATCTCACTGGCAATACCCTTGTTATTGTCAATCATTTTGCACTAGCAATATTACTAACAATATACTGTATTTTCAATTCTATTTTTGTATTACAATTTTGTTCATTTTATTTTATTTTATTTATCCCCCTTTAACCCTCTTTTCTCCAGAGAATGACCCTTACCACCGTAAAGTAATGCTTGGGAAAAGTTTTCAAAAGGGCAACTGGCCAAATAATGAGGCAATATTTGATGCTATCTGTAAGCTAAGAAAATGTGATTTAGGGTTTATTATTGCAAGTTGACTCATATGCACCGAAACATATGCGTAATATATCATTAGAGCCGCCCTGATAAGACAACAACTTTGTCACATGAGGCCTGAGCCAAAAAGTTTCATTTTTTGAAATTACCGTCAGATGAGATTTGCTTGGAGAAGAAAAAAAAAAACACAGAGCTCCAAATAATTTCATAAATGTTAAAGTTCTGCTGCCGATTTGAACGTATACCAAAAAAAAAGCCACATTCCATAAGATTGGTCTGACACTCGTGAATTCTTTAACAAATCCACACCTACATTCAGAATGTATATGGTAAATCCATCCCCTTTAAAGCATACACATAAAGATAAATGAGTAACAAGAGGACACTTGAGAAGTTGAGTGTGGAACAAAACTTCCACATATACATATTGTTATTGTTAAAAATGCAAATGTTTTACCAATTGGGAACCCCTTTTTGTAAGCAACATATTTGCCTTACTATTGATACTAGATATTATTAGATTATGATAGTCAATGGACCATTTATAAGATCTTATAAAGCATTTTCAAACTGAATGGGCTCAAGTTTTTATTGTCAACACTCAATTTTTCAACTTATATTTTAAATTTTGTTTTTTTCTGCTTTTTTTTTTGGCTCTTTGGAAATTAACTTCGAGCAATCGTAACATACCATTCATTACAAATAAGGTTCCAACCATTCGACCTATAGTCCAAAGTATACTATATTTGTGGCCATTGTTGATATGGAGTAGGCCAATTTGTGTCACAGCAAACCTTCCTTGGAAGCAATACATTTCTCCAAAATGATGTTTACTGCTTCTGACACACTCCTTATCTTAATTGTTGTAATAAACTGATGGCTCATTCCACCAAATTGGTGTTATTAGCTCTTATCTGCGCTTTATCCCTAACGACATAAAAAAAGGGGCTAGCCCTGAATTTCATTCGCTAAGACTAGACTAGAAGCTACGACTAAATAAATTGTCTCATACATCTAACAGTTTTAGGACCCTTAAAACCCAACACGCAGATGGGCCCGGCTTCTATTACTGCAATTCGTGCTTCATGTTCGACTCCTTCAAAAAAAACGATTTATCCAGGCATGATTGGCAAGTTTGAGGGTAGCCTTTTACAACCTTTCAATCTACTTTTTTTGCAACCACCAATCGTTCATTTTTCATTGGTTTGTCATGTTTACCATTGTGATTGCGCGAAATTTGTTTCCTATCAATTTGATTGGAAGGGTGATCCCCTGTTAACCCTTTCACTGCCTTTGAGATAATGATAGTTGTATAATTATCTTGCGACTTTCGTCCTTCTGCTGGGGTTTAAATTGAGTTTCACTGGTAGACCTGACTGTGGAAAGCAATGAATGAGTTGATATTTAAGATATTTGCACGTCTCCATCACAGAGAATGTGTCATTTAAGGTAGCAAATTTGAAACTCACTGTCTATTTTCGTCAATAGCAGGCAATTTGTTTAAAAATCTTACTTTAATCACCTTTTACTTTGTCGAATGTTCTCTGATATTTTCTCTGTTCTTACTCTTAAAGAAAAAAAATAAACATTTCTTATTTACTTTCAAATCTAAACAAAAAGCAGTGTATTTATTCTTTCATTTATTCAATGGCTGTTTATTTCCTTTACCTGTAAATCTATTTGCTGCTGTCTAATTACATTTGAGTTTTTTTGCTAGATTATTTTTTGTATATTGAATCAAGTCTAACTAGTGTGTTGTTAAAACAAATACAAAGAAAGTAATTCAAGTTAGAAAAATATTTATTTGTTCACATTGTTTCCTCACATCAAGCCATTCAAAGTCCTTTGTTGTTCCACTTAAAAAAAAATAAAGGGGACGAGGGGGTGTACAGTGCTCATACATTCATACTTTACACATATGGCTGGACATAGATACTGCTACATTGTTTTAGTAGATGACATTTGAAAAACGTGTCTCATGATGGCAAATATCTATGAGGTCAAGTCTTAATGTCGGCAGGCAAATGGTTTTATTTCACATGGGTATACACGGTGCCCGTCTGATACATGCTTCCAGGACCAACCGGCAAAAAATAGTGTTTGTCCCTCAGAGTGTGGGAGTGGTCTCTTATCAAGAACTCAATGTTTTGGCTCAGAAGTTTCCGTGAAGGTCTCCGGGAGCCAAGTGGACTCCCTTATTCTCACATCACAAATCCCAGCAGTTTGACATAGGGGATTCCAAAGCAAGGGTCATTTTAAACTCGCATGCAAACATACATACATAGTTGAGTATCTTCAAGTGTACAACCCTGTAGAAAAGTGTCCTCAGAACTCCAGTGCAACAACAAAAGTGGTGAGAATTGGTTTTGTCTTGATCGTACAGCTATTCGCTCATACAGTATATGTACAAAGACGTATCATATAAATATCCCCACGGTACCCGACCATCCCCTATGTACAGCATTTACATATTCTTTAGATACAAGGAACGTGTCTCTTATTTAAGTGCATTGGCTCAAAAGCCACCAGTAAACATTCACTTCAATGTGCAACAGCAATGTGTGTTCTGCTAATTTCACCAATGAATACTTCATTTGTTGTGTTATTTGGTTTAGCAGCTGCACAAAAGCCCTTTATTATCCTGAGATAAATAAAATAAGTATATAAATTAAACACATCCATTTAAAAAAAGAAGACACAATAAATTAAGTCGGCCTCGAAGTAACTTGCGGATCTACACATTCACCTTGTAACTTTTCCTGCGTACCCGACACAACTTGCGGAACCACGCCCAGTATAAAACCATCATGATTAGCCAGTAGAAAACGTAAACCACGGAGCCAAAGATGAGGAATTCCGTTTCTGCTTGCTTGGCTGGGGAAAACCAGTCCTCGTTGTACTCTCTGTAGATTGTATAAAACAGTCCTGATATTAAAATGGCCGCCCATACAGACAGGGGCAGCAGGGGCATGTAGTTCCCCACGATTTTACGCCGGCCCGAGGTCCCCCAGCTGCTTATGTTCATGGTAATGATGGCAAAGTACTTAGCCGGCAGTAGGCTGGTCATGTACAGAGCCGAGTAGAGGGACATGAACACCATCACCGCGTTCTTGCGTAGAATGCAAGCGTAGGTCGCTTTGATCAGCCCGATCAACTGAATACAGCACAGAACCCAAAGGATGTCCCACAGGCTCCCCGTCCAGAACAGTTGGATAATGGTAGCCGTGACGAAGAATGGGAACACCCCCGAGACGATGGACTCGTAGGTCATCCACAAGTTGTGCTTGTGCCACCACATGGCGTTGAAGAGCCACTCGCGGAAGTAGGACTTAGTCCAGCGGGTCTGCTGGTTGAGCCAACGCAGGAATTGAGCTGGTGTCTCCGTGTAACATTTGGAGCGAGACGTGTATCTGGAGAAAGATGACAAATAACTGCTTACTAATGGTCACACATGATGCATGGATCAACCAGACAGTTCATCTAGTTAGAGGAAGAGTATAAATGGCAAGCCTTTCCCAACCATCTTTTAAGTGCAGTACTATAGCCGTGCAAAGGACATTCTCTCCGTTACTTGTAGGATTTTATTCCAGCCATAAAGTTTTCCACTGAATACAGATTACAGTTCATTATCAGTACGCCAGATTGTTGTATTTGGCTGTTACATGGTCGACATCAGTGCTTACTAAGACCAATTTTGCTCTTGATATTCAGCAATTACTACTCTAGTAATGTTACTTACTTTGTGGCATATCCCATGCTCAGCATACGGTTGGTAAGATGTCTATCATCTCCAAAGGTGCAGTGAGTACCCAAAAACTTCTGATTATACCACGATTCCAGAAAGGCCTGAAGTAGGTCATTCCTGTAAAGCCCTAATCCAGAAGAGGGACCATTATAGATTGACTTCTCTTGATTCGTGAAGTATGGCTCAAGAAATAAGAAACATACCCAAGGGTCCGCTTATGCACGAGACACAGTTGAAGAAGGATTGGCATGCACGCTCTATGTTGAAAGCCATCCAGTAGCGAAGACTGCTCATGAAGCTGATGTACGATTCCTTCATGTTTAAGATCATGACGTCCCCGCCGACTGCGCCGTACTTGGTGTTGCTCTCCAGAACCTTGCACAGCTCCACTGTTGCTTCAGAGTCCAGCTTGGTGTCCGAGTCGCACACCTGAATGAGCAAGTAGCTTGTGTTTATTTGCCGTGTCTGCGTGTTTGTGTCCATGTATTATTTGCCATAACCAAATGGATAGCAGATGAATACATGTTTGAGAAAAGTACTTTGAGAAATGGACCCACCTGGATGTAGTCAACGGAAGATCCAAGGGCTTTAAAGGCGGTGTACATCACCTCCCTCTTGCCCCCCCACTTCTGCATAATGCATACACATTTCCTAGTCTGGATGAGGTGCTCCACTTCCTTGCGTTGAGGGTCCTCTCCAAAGACAGTCTTGTTCCCAGTCTCCTCGTCCAGTTTCAGCTCAGTGGGGTCCCACGTGTGGTAGTTGTTCTCCCAAATGAAACACGCGGGGTCCCGATCGGCAAACACCTCCTTGAACATCTCCATCATGTAGCGGTCATCGTCATTGTTCCCATCAATCACCATGATGACACGCAGCAGTTCGGAAGGGTACTGGAGTTTCCGGACGGAGTCGAGGCACTCCTTGAGGTATATGGGGTCCTCCTGGAATGCTGAGATGGTGAAGCCAATGGTCTTGGTGAAAGTGCAGGGTTTTTTGCGAGCCTTCATCCGCCGTTGCTCGATGAAGGCGAAGAGGCTCTGGACCATTACGTGGAGAGAAAGCAGGAGGCCATAAAAGCCAAAGGAGATGATTCCGAATGGGGAAGTGGCCAGCTGGAAACCCGCAACGTAGGCCCACACCATCAAACCCAGGACCATCAGTGCAAAGAGAAAAGTGAAAATAGCTCGGAGTAGCGAGCCCAACTTCTTCAAGAGAGGTTTCAGCTCCATTGGCGCAGTATGGGCAGTCAGTTTAACTGTAACATAAAGTAGAACATCCAATAAGGTTTGGGAGTAGGTTCATGAGGGCTGGTTGAAAAGCACAGTTATTATCAAAACAACAGCTGCCACACCTAATGAAACATGCTCAATTCATTGCAGGGCACAGGACATGTACTACTGGTAAAAAGTTGTTTCTGGACAACTTCATTTGTAGGTCTTGTTCAGGAAATGATTAATCAATAAAACTAACATGAATTCATGCAAAACTGCTTTCTTGAAAATGAGTCAACAATGCCAGAAAATCATCACAAGAGAAAAAAAATGCAACATTTCTGAAACACCAAGAAAAAACTATTTCAAAATAGACTTAAGTGTGTATGTAGTGGTTACAAATAGTATGATAATTGTGTATACTATAGAGCTTATGATATATTAATGAAATAAGAATGATTAATATTTTACACTGATGTTTTTAATTATTGCAAGTGGTTTTATTCATTAAAGGCTCAATACTGATATCAAAAGTAGATGTTTCTAAGAAATGTGATGTTTATAATCATCGCAAGCTGTTTCTAAAAAAAATTTAATGTTTTGAATTATTGCAGGTGGTTTTATTCATTAAAAGTTCAACACCTGCATCATATAAAATAATAGTTGTTCCTAAATAAAAAAAAAGATTATTTTCTTATTCTGACAAATTATTTTAATGATAAAAAATTCAACACTGTCCTAACAGCAAGCCATAAACAGCCCCTGTTTTCCAAAATGGTCCAAAAGTAAATGAATGGAAAAATGGTGGTGGTGGGATCGAGCTGTACCTTGGCGTTGCGCTGGCTGGCGACGCATCCACTCCCGTCTTGCTCCTGTTGTGGCAAGCTACTCCGAAGGGGTTTCTCTTTATAAGCTCCTGACTTGAGAGTGGAGGGCCATGTGCGCGCAAGGCCGGCACTTGAGTGATGATGGAGCGTCGCCCAGCTGACTCAGCCGTGCGTCAGTGCGACCGTGCAAGGGCTGTCCCCTTGGCCGCAACAAAAAAAAAAAAGCGCACCCTCCACAACTTCTCGTCTTCTTGTCTTATGCGGCTTCTTTCTTCTTTCTTTTAAAATGACTTGATGATTTATTTCTTTGTTCCCTCACTCAACCATCCCCGACATGTCTTCTATTCCATCAAAGGAAATGACTCCCACCTTGCTTGTACCTGATCTTTTTGTCTCTTGAATATTCACAGGCAACCTGGCGAGACCTTCACCCAGCCCACATCCCACAGCATACGACAAGCCTGTAAAAATCGAAAAGCGGAACGCCAAATATCCACCCAAGCAACCCCTACACCTTGTAGCTCCATGTTCATTCATACATTCCATTCCAAAGCATTGCCGTCTCATCAACCTTCAAAGTCTGAACTCAAGTAAGGCCAATGTTTTCTATCTAAATTAAATGCTGCCCTCTAACGGCCTTTTCAGAAGTTGAATTGCAAAAGATTTTCTTTTCACCTTTACAATATTTTCCTCTTTAAAGAAAGTTGTTGATGCCAGTATAGAAATGATAAAAATTGTCAAATCACAATCGCACTGCTACTTCTATATAGGTAGCATATGCATTTCATCATTTTTTTCTGTCTGTTTCCCAAAACTAAATAATAATAAATAAACAGAAACAAAAAGAAGACCAAAACCTCCACATTTCATTTTATGAATTTCACACATTTTGTCCTAATCTCAACCTTTTTGCCACATTTCCAACCTCCTTGCTGAACATTGAACACTAACTACACAACACTTGTGGCAACCTACCGAACAATCTAAAGGTTTAAGAATATGGAGTGAGCTATTATCCTGTATAATTTCATAGCACTATGCTTGAGTCCAAAATTCAATCATACTTCTGTGAGAAACATGCCTTTCCGGACCTTTTGTCCAATAACATACCTCGACTCAGATTCCTATTGGATCCCAATCACGGCCATCCAGGTCTGACTGTCTTTGCCCACGTGAGCGTTAATGTGTCCTGGCAGAATGAAGGATTGCCTCATTGAATTGGAGTTACCCAGACATTGTGTGAGAGGAGGCGCACCAGCGCTCCCAAGGACTACACATGGGTGGGAACGCTGAGCTGCTGTTTGGTGTAGAAACACAAACAACCGTCCTCCCACCTGGCCTATGCTGAATTTGAACAGAGTGTGCTAGAGGAGAATAGATTGTCAGACAGACTGGTGCATTTGAAGCTGGACATTGAGAATGTCATGGTGAACATTGTTAGTGAGTACACTCCATTGGTGGTATGTCAGGAAGAAGAAGAGAAGGAGATGTTCTCTAGTGACTTAGATGAAGTGCCTTGGAACGTCTATAGAAATGAGAGGAGTGATTGGAGGTGACCACTATGGGCAAGTTTGCCATTCAGGACAGGAACCTAGAACACTTCTAGTGCCAAAAAAGGGAGACTGGTGACGATAAGGTCATTGTAGGTGAGGGTCTATCCAGGCAACGTAGGCTAGTGATGTTTGTAAGCCCAAGTTTAGTTGCAATTTATATTCTCTCTCACTGAAAAGTTTAAAAAATGTCCCTGGATATTAACAGCAAAACAATGTGTACCCATTTTTTTGACAATATATTGCAAACCTACCCTTGTTGTGGTGAAATGCAGAAGGACAAAGTCTTCCTACGCTGAGATCCAACCCCAAATCCCATGAAATGTAAGGCGGATGAGCCAACCATCTGTCCACTATGCTGTCTCATTGTTGAGAAATGTCAAATTGCCCTCAAATGACTTGAAAAATAAAATGTCCTTCCCCAAGCCCTTTTTTAAATGTGTTTTTTTCTTTTTACAACCAAATCATGCTGGCTACTCTTGAGGGTCCACACCCTTCCTTTAACCACACGAGCTGCTTGAGCCATCAGCACATGCAGTACACACTCCATAGCAGGCACAAATAGAAAACCACCAGGCTGCTGATGTCATGTGAAACAGCTGGGCTAGTCCATGACTAGCAAATGAGAGGAGGTCAACTAGACATGTTATTACTTTGACCTTTCCATGTGCTTAAATGAACTTTGCAGATGATGATGTTTGAGGATGCTGTTTTTAAGTCACGTGTCAACCAGATGACAGGATTTCTCATATGGCTACTCAATGGAGCTTTTTTTTTCACAGGGTCGGGGATCTTTTGGGCTCCAATTAGCTGGCAAGTAATTCAGGGTCCATGTGTGAAAGAAATGATGATTATTTTATGTTTTAACATGTAATTTTCATGTTGTTTATATGTTGCACATGATTTATAATACTTTATCAAAGTATTAAATCCATCATTTTTTTTAGTCGACAACTAATTCCTAGGGCGGCAAACGGCATCAGCCTCACAGTTCTTAGATCGAGGGTTCGAACCCAGGTGGGTGTGCACCTTACTATGTGTGGTTTATGTTTTCTCCCCGGGCTTGCTTTTCTATGGGCCTTTCACTTGCCTCCCACTTGCCTCCCACTTCCCATAAACATGCAGGGTAGCCTGGTTGAACACTCTAAATTCCCCTTGATTGGATGTCCTTTGTCTAATGGTGCCCTGCGATTGGCTGTCCACCAATTCAGAGTGTCTCCTGCCTAGTGCCAATAGTTAGCCGGGATAGACTACAGCACCCCCTTGTGAAGATATGCTGTTTGGATAACAAAAGAATGAAAAAAACGGCCCTATTTCTGTGAACTTACTAACTTAAATTGAATTTATTGTCATTATACAAGTATAATGAGATTTAAATCTCATCATCTTGTGCACAAAACAACAACAATCAGAAAATATACTTACCTATAAAATTGTAAAATTTAAAAAACTGCAGGATTTGAGTACCAAATTTGTTTTTTGCATGTACAATTACAATGGAGCAGTCATTTTTTTACATTTTAGAATTGGAAGTTATTCTATGAAACACTGTCCAGAAAAGCGCAGGTCGCTAATGCTCGGTTGCCATGGCAACAACACGTCAACTCCAATTCCCATTCTATCGTCACTGCGGGCGAATATGTTGCCTGTAGGAAGGTCCAAAATCTCCAAAAGGATGGTACAAAACCTTGCAGAAAACATTTGCAAGCAAGTGGCCCACTGTGAGTATGACTTTGAGAGGTTTTTTTTCCTATTTACTTTTTTTTTACTATAACTAGTTGCACAATGCTGCTGCATGCGCACCGATGCTCACTTGCCCAAACCCTGTTTTTTGTTTTGTTTTGTTTTATTGGATCTAGTCAATAAAGGAGAAGTGGAGTGCCTGATCAGAGAATTTCATGTATTATTGGAGGAGCCGACGAATCCAGCTAGGCCAATCAGAGGTTTGGACAGATGGAAGTTTCGAGGTTTTCTGCATCACACATTTGGACTCACTGATGACACCATCATGGATGGAGGTAGCATGATACTTGGAAACTTACATAACTAGTCTATTTGACTGTTTTAATCACAGGATTTATAGTTGTAATATGACTGAAACAAATGATTTAGAACCCTTTCCAATTCCACCCATAATAAAACCCAATAGTTGTACAATTAAACTGGGATGTTTTTAAGAAAGGTTGTCAACAATGTGGTTTCCCAAGGCTTCACAAATTTACTTTTGGATTTTTTTTAAAATGATTATGATGGTTTTAATGTGGTCAATAGTGTACAGTAAGTGATGCTATGGAAATATTTTTTTTAAATGGTCCCCTCCCCAATTGATACATTGGAACAATGAAATCCAGCAGATATTGTAGAAACATTCATCCGACTCGTAAAAATGTCAGGTAAAGCTGAATTATATTTAATACAGTACTTGGAATTATGTCATGGGTGTGCTGACAAAAACAAATGTTTTTACCAGAATTGCTTGGTTCTGTGCAAACATTATCAGAAAAACTTCAGTCAAGCAA
The DNA here is from genome assembly GCF_051989575.1 of Stigmatopora nigra. Classification (NCBI taxonomy): domain Eukaryota; kingdom Metazoa; phylum Chordata; class Actinopteri; order Syngnathiformes; family Syngnathidae; genus Stigmatopora; species Stigmatopora nigra. Next base: position 7,466,986 of record NC_135514.1, read on the forward strand.
ATGTTTATTAAGGCTTTAACATACCTGTCAACCTCGAACCATTTGTGATCTTACCAAATTTTGTTTTCGCCCTTACATATATGTATAAATACATGGAAAATCTTACCACTTTACTTTTTTGTAAAAAATCACGAACAACAAGTGAAAATGAAAGTAAACATAAACAAGGGAACAGGAAACGGAAATCACATGGTGAAAGTGTTACAAAACGAAATGTTTATCATGATCTTTTTTTTTTAGCCAATCAGAGGCGCCGGTACATATATCACTTGGCAGACATGCGTTTCCGGGAAGAAACAATGGCGGATGGTGAAAAATGGCTAGAAAGTGCCTTAATTTATTTTTTTTTCTCAAAATCACCGTTTAGCGTACCATTTTCATGTGTACAGCGTACCAATATAAAAATGGGCTTTCAGTTGTACCAATTACGGCGAGAACGTACCAGTTGACAGGTATGCTTTAAACTCAGAAAACTCCTCCTGTTAAAAGCTGAATGTCATTTGTGTCAACCGTGAATTAATTAGGAGAATAACCTCATGCATGATGTTAATATCTGCTCTGCAGTCTTCCGGACTTTTGACAAAGACAATGACAGTTTTGTGAGCATCAATGAGTGGATTGAAGGCTTGTCAGTTGTTCTCCGTGGCACCTTGGATGAAAAAATCAAATGTAAGTTTAAACTCTTTTATGCATTCATTATGACTTGTCATGGATAGATTCCAGCACCACCGCTATTCTTGAAAGTGTCCCTTGATTGTATAAAGAGCAAAAAAAATTCAAGTCTTTAACAGGAAAAGGTTAAAGCATACAATTCAAAATGTGGACTCATCCCAACATTAACCCTCTCGTTTGGACAGACTGCTTTCATGTGTATGACTTGAACGCTGACAAGTACATCTCCAGGGAAGAGATGTTACAAATGCTGAGGTACAGCCTCCGACTACCCGGGGAGGAAGACCCATACGATGGAATCAAAGATCTGGTGGAGATTACACTCAAGAGGATGGTGAGGATTTTTTTTTAAATTAAAAAACTTTTTTTTCCATTGGAAAATCAAGCTCTTGAAATCAAAATGTAACCAACTAACCTTCTTTCCATTCACAGGATCGCGACCACGATGACAGGCTGTCTTTGGATGACTTTGCAATGTCAGTAAAAGAAGTGAATCATGTGCTTGAGGCTTTTGGAACCTGCATCCCTAACGCTACAGTGAGTTTAAACTGTCTTCCGGCACAAAAACATTCCACTTCAAATCTTGCTTTCTCTCCTTTCGCAGAGGATTGAGACTTTTGAGCAACGTGTATTTCGGACGGGGCCACTCGATGGTGCACTGGTTCTTTCGCCTGACTTAAGTGCGGCCAGCGCGGGGTCAATTCCCACTCGGTGGCAGTGTGATTGAGTGTGAATAGTTGTCTGTCTCTGTAGGTGCCCTTCGACTGACTGGCGACCAGTATAGGGTGTAGTCCCCCGTTTCCTCACCAGGATAAGCAGCGTTGAAAATAAATGAATGTTTAGGAGACAAGTTCGCTGATGAGCTTGACAAAATTCAATAATAATAGTATAAATGTTTTACTAGTGCAAAACCAGTGCACGTTCTTTTTAGGGTCGCAGTATAGACTGATAAAGACCATTGCCACTTACAAAATTTAGGCTTTAATTACTGTAACATGTATGCAATTGTGGGAAAAGTGAAAAATACAATTTTTGGGAAGAAAAAAAACAGACAAGTAAAGGAAAATATAGAAAATTTGTCCCAAAAAATGATAAACGTGTTAAAAAAATGTTATAACATCTTGACAAAGTGTTGTGATTAAATGCGTCGACGTGGTTTCATCTTTTTTCCCACAGATTTGAAGTCAGGAACAGATTCCACCTAAATGAATTTAAAAAAAAAACATATTTAGTTATATAAATGCATTAATGGTCACTTAACTACCAAAGCAAAAGAGCCTGACACCTGTTTCATTGTGTTCCTAATCAGGTTGACAGTTGTGTTGAGTGAGTTGTCCTCCATATCCACTTTAGGAGTGTCTTCTAGTTTGGGTCCAATGAGTGTCTCATTTTTTCCAATGACCTCAGCAGGGCAGTTCGACACGGGTGCTTCCATCTTGCGTTTTCTGCTCTCCAATTGCGCCGCCCTCGGTGCAAATGTTAGCGCAGAAGGCCGATTGGAGGTCAACGTAACTTGCCCGCCTCTAGATTTATGCGAGTGTTTTTGCCAGTGACTTGAATTGGACGCCGGCGGCTGCTCCTCTGAGCGAACAATGGCGTCGTACAACGTCCCCATATTGTCCTCGGTTGGTGGCGTCTCTTGGTGGTTTTTGTGTGTGGAGTAGTGATCTTCCTGGGGAGGGAGTGGCAGCAGAGGAAAGGGTGAAATAGTATAGTCTGAGTTCCAGTGCTCTGATTCGTTGTCATGATGGCTCATTTCACATGGAGTCGGGATGGCGGTTGGTGAAGGTTCTGTGGATTTGGCCTCCGCTGATGTGGCCTCCTCGCTCACGGCTCCTTTCTGATCCCTTTCTCGGGCTTCAGGACAAAAAATAGGGAATTGCCCTTTAAAAATAGAAACTGAATTTCTTTAAATGCAAGATCAATACATTTTTAGCGGAATAGCGATAGCAGACAGCTTCTTGTGAGGAAAATTGGAGTTGCTTTTAACTGTCTTTTATCGTAATGTTAAGTTTTCTGAATTATTTCATTTGTTTCTGAAACTTGTGGGGTTCCCCAGTTATATAATACCCTAACATTGTCACGTTTTCAAATAAGATACTTTTTTCACCACATATGAAATTTATTTCTAGGTGTATAGTCATGAAAAAGTGCACTTTTGTGATTTTATTTAGGTAGAAAAAATAAAGGTTTATGTAAGTAGAAGAGATGTGTTTTTTTTATTTGATATTGTAATTCTGTTAAATAAGGCCTTATTCTATGACCTTCTTGGAAGGCTACCTCTATTCTGCGCCATCCTCATTACATATCTCCTTCGTTCCTGTAGCTTTATCCTGGTGTCCTCCACAGTCTCGTATTCGGGGACGTAGCAAACATGCAGCACGCCGCCATAGAAACTCTTCTCGTCCATGTGTCGTTTGGCAGCCCTGAATAAAATGATATACAATAGACAATCCATATTTGATGCATTGCATGTCATACTAACAGACTTCTAATAACTTTCTTTAATAAAAAAAAAGATACTTGTACATTCAAGTCAAGGTTCCAACATAATAAAGTCATGGCCAATATTGAGAAATATGGTAGTCATGTCTGAACCACACCAATACCTTAAAAAAGGAGCTAAAACTAGTTTTAAGAGTTCAAGTAGTTCAGGTAGCTTCTACCGATATATCATATTGCAAAAAGTCTACACATACTTTATTGTCAAGTACAGAGTGAGCATGTGTACTTGAATCCACTCTTTGATTTATTGATATAAAGTAGTAGTAAGAACCTGGCACTCGTGAGCTTCTGGAATTTGACGAGATAGACCTCGGTGAACTCCTCGGCAGGGTACTCGTCCAAGGGCCTGTACTCCTCAACCACTCCGTACAAAGCACAGAGTTGGATGAGCTCGGCCATAACGCCGATGGCAGGGACCCCTTGGACCATTACATAACATGACTCCAAATTGACTGTGTAAACCTGTCAAAAAGATAGAGTTGTTGTTATTTGTGCACTTTCTTACTTGTGTTGTTGTTGTTTTGATGTTGTGTAATTGTTTTATGTTGTGACTTCTTATGTTTCACAACTATTTAATGATCATTTATTTGTCTGGTTGATGTTATTTGTGTACTTTGTGGTTATAACTTTAAATCTCATTATACTTGTAGAATGACAAGAAAAAGTCATTCAATTCATTTTAAAGTGGTGTGTTTAGGCAACTTCACATCAGGATCCGGATCATCTGTCTTGGGCAAGTATATGAGAAATTAACATGGAATTTGTTATGTGGAGCCTTTCTAGTATATTACAACAACGATCAGAGAGCCATTTAACTGCGTAAAGCTGCATTGTCAGTTTGTAGTGGAATTCATAATCATCAGGAATTTATATCTTACCTTTACAGCCCTGGCTTTCCTGCCATCTCGATATTTAGGTCGAGAAATGCATACTTTACGCTGCTCGTGGTGTTTGTAAACACCGGGAGCTCTCCAGCAACCACTGCCCTCCGCCGCCATGTTTGATGGAAATGCGTTTCCGGTTTGTGCTCTTTCAAAGGAAAAAACGAACAGCATTGAACAGTGTTAAGTAGTTGAAGGACTGCGCGTTTTTTGTTTTATTTTGAAATGTAGTCGAACGTGTCATTTTGGGGACTACGCTGCAAAGGCAGCCTCCTATTTAGTGGAGGAAAGACTGATGATAAATGTTCACCTACTTTTGACAAAATAAGACTAGATTAGTTTTAGTAAATAAACCAGAAAATAATTCCAGATGTTCCAGAACATTCAAATGTTTAAGATCCAATGAATATTTATTAGTTTTGCATTTTCTGGTGTTTTAAAACCTTCTTGTGCCCGGTCAAAGTGCTTATTCCTTGAGGGCCCCTATCCAGTTTGTTTTTAATGTCTCCCTCCATCAACACACCTCAATCAAATAATTAGGATCATTATCAAGCTTCTGGAGAGGTTGCTGATAAGTTGATCATTTGATTCAGGTGTCATAGAGGAGGGACATGTGCAAAACAGACTGCATGGGGGCCATCCAAGACCGGACTACAGTAGCAAACAGGTGATACGCCTCAATAGAAACAGTAGGTTGATAAAGTGGATGAATTTCTCTGAGAAAAACTAAAACAATGGCCCGCCAGTGCTATGAGACTAAAGGGAAATCTTTGAGAGTCCAGTACTTTGCCAAAAGACATTCACAAACATGGAGTACACACGCTTGTTCTCTGGCTCCAGGATTAAAGTTCCATGTAATTAAGCAGCGACAACATTTTTTTTTGTTTCTCCTTGATTTAAGTTCACACAAAACCACTAAAACATGACCCTCCAATTGCACTGTTGAGTAGAGGAAAGCCAACTAAATACTACATTTGGATGTTCACTCCCCATTCAAGTGATCACGAAGGAAGGCCAGAGTGTGCTTTGCAATTTGAAAGCCACATTGAGCAGCGTCGATGTCTTTTAATGTAATGATTTACTGTTGTCTTGACGGTAAATGTCATGTTCACAAATTTGTCTTGTGCTGAGGATTTTTGTACATGACCAGTTTGCAGCCATTTTATAAAAAAACACAGTTTGTGGTGTTGTTAAATAATTCAGAAAAGCTTGAGATCTGCTACTTAAGTTTACCAATGTTATAAATTGTGGTATGGCATAATAATGAATTACTTTGAACATGTCTAAATCAGCTATCAGTCAAGTTTGATTGAGTCCATTAACATTTTCGGCTTAAAAGAAAAAAAAAACCTTCGTTTGGGCTAGTGTGGGACAAAAGTGACAGAAATCCAGTTCTCACATTATTTATTTTTAGTCCCATTTACTACACGCTATGCTTTGCCAAAGTGATGAACCGCAATGGCAGTTAACAAACTTTCTCACATCAGTCTTCCTTAATCTGGCCTGTCCTGTGTGTTTTAATTACTTGACTCTGGATTGCCTTTAACATTGATTTCTGTGGAATTGTTTTGATAAATCTCTGCAATGTCACCGGATTTATTTCAATCCAGCATTGCGTTAATTTTCCACCAAGATCTTGTATTGATAATGATAGTCGGACATACATTCTCGATGGGTTTAAGGTCTGGATAAGGTCGATCTAAGTTTGAAAACGTTGACTCACGCTTCCCAAACCAGTCATTCATAATTTGACCATGAAGAATCCTTGCGATTATATTGTTTATTCGGTCAATGACTGCCAGAATAAAGTGGAAAAAATACATGTATTTCCCCCCCCTAACAGATTTTAATAAGCTCCAGCACCCCTGTGTCCTTAGTGAGGATAAAGCAGTTCAGAAAATAGCTGATAAAAGACAGCCCAAATGATTACAAAAGGCCATTTTAGAATGGAAATTTCTAGTTTGAAAAAAAATCCAATTCTATACGTCTCTGTGTGACTTCATCAACCACTTGTGGGGGGAAAAATCATAAATTGAATGTGATTAATCACATTTTCTGCACAGCTGGGCTTGATTTAACTTGCCACACCCATGCTTGATTACCAGCAGACATGTTTAAGATCAGGAAAGGACTTTTATCAATAAATCACGGCTTTAACAACATATATGGGCACCACGTCTTTGGCAATGTGTAGCGTAATACGCTTTGACTGTCTTCCAGCCTCCTCTCATCTTCTATGGACTCATGTTGTGCATTCAACAGACTTCAACTCACAAGTCACTTTCTTCAAAGGTATTTGGAAGATGAGCATAAATCATTCCTTTGGCAAGTATTACTCTTTTTTTATCATTGTTTACTGCCATCTTGTTACTGTAAGAAAGCAGGGTTTTGCCCTATGAACTATAGATGCTGCTAAAAAAAAGACATTTTTTAAGATATCCTGACAAATTAAATGAACTGATGTAATCCATTAATTACCCAGACTTTATTTGTATAAGAAGTTCAACCTTTTTGCTTTATAGTACAATTTTTATTTTTGCAATAGTAACACAAAAGATACTAGACTCCACACCAAAGAGGTTAGGTAGCTTAATTGGACATCTATCACTGTCAATGGCAACCAATGAGTTAAATGAGTCCACCATGAAGGGTTAAAAGTTATGTGACTAAACACAGTAAAATGTTTAGTCTTTAAATCAGATTGTTTTTCTTTTATATTAAAATTGAACAATTTAGAGGGTTTTTTTGTATTCTTATTTATATTTGTAATGTACATTGACTGGCACATATTTAATAGTAATCATGGGATGAGGTGTGTTGTGAAACATTCATTCCGGTCTTAACGTCACCATCAACATTACCAAAGTAAAATGTGAGTCACCTTTTTTTTTTTTGCAAGACAATAATTAATATTTGTTTACAGTAATTAAATCAAAATATATAAATTGGGCAGTCATTTTATGAGTCATATGCGGTTACTCCTGTTTCAACATATAGCCGGTAATCAACAACAGACAGGAGTACAGTAAATTGTAAGATTGCATTGAACCAAACCCTGTGATTATACACTTAAGGCTAAAATACAACACATTCCCTTCCAGCACAGGCAGGTCTACAATACTTTTGCATAAACATCCATATCTAGCTTGCAGCTTTTTACTTGCTTGGAAAATGTAATTGCTTGCACCTTATTAAGTAATTCAAATGACTACTAGAGTGACTACTACTGCTGTGGAATGCATTTCCCAGTGTTCATTGTGATCCACAGTTATTTAATGTAACTTAGCTGCTTTTTACTTGTTATATCACTATAAATAATTCCATTGGTGTCTTATTTGGAAAAGAATTTTTCTACAAGAGCCCTTAGGTAGGATACAAAGCATGCTTAATGTCCCATCTGTTTTTTTCATCTTTCCATTAGAAAAATATGGTACTGATATTATTTTATTTATTCATAGATTGAGGATTAGTATAGATGTTGCCGACAACATTTGAAAACAAATCCCTGCACAGCAGATGATCTATGGGTGATTTTTCCCCCTCTCTGATTGTCATCTTATCTTATGTTGTCCCCATTTTTTCTATTTTGTAGCGTTTCAGTCACTTTCAAGTCATTTTAAAATCAAACAGCACTATGTCCATATATAATGTCCATGTCCATATATACTTGATGTTGCGCTCCATACTTTCTTCAAATGACCTCAATTGCCTGAGAGTCGAAGCCAAGTAGTAAAAGTTACTGTGTCACATGTGACACCCAGATGCTTTTTCGATTTATACATCTGCCGAGCATAATTTAGGATTAAACTGGATCAATAAACGAAATTTATTTATGAGAACTAATTGCTTTGTAGTTGAACTCACTAACCATAATAATGATTGCACGGGCCACTACGTTAATTTAAACATCACTGACTTGGCAACTGGTGGAAAAATTCAGTTTATTTGACCATCTGGTGTCCCTCATTTAACCAGTTCTGGTTCCCCTAGCCTCACTCAACTGGGCCTCCAAATAAATTGGTCTAGAGAAAGAGAGCTCTATATGACTTAGGCATTACCAGGCTTATTTTCTCCTCAGGCAAAGCCAAGGTTGATTATTCATATCCCTCTGGTCTACTGGAAGACACCAGACCTTGTGGTGGAAAGTATAAGGACCAAAGTAAGGAAGTGGTTTTGGTTGTTGAGGCTCAGCTTTTTTTCCCCTTGTGTGCGGTGGATTTCATAAAAAAAAGAAACATCAATGAGGCATAAAGGGGGCAAGCACAGTTGGCATTCATTTTGACTTACAAAAACAAAGATTCCCAACCTTTACACACTCTGATAGACGAGTATCGGATTCCCATTCAGCACCGCAACAAGACCAACAAACTTCGGAGGGTTCAGCTGGCAGCAAATTCCCAGTATTTGTGTCTTTATGACACCACCATAGCTGGAATCCAGAAGTTCCATCACCATGGTCTCGCTCCCCCCTCTTGAAAGAAAAGCCTTGTGAACTGTTTTACATCGCTATGATAAGTACTGCTTGAATTACAGTACAGCGACCGTGGAAACTGCAGTATGTTATTAGCGCTCCACTTCACCACACACAAAGAAATGCAGACAGTAGCATGCACACAATGTCATCTCACATTCTGCGTTATTCCCCCAACTCATATGAAATAGAGGATAATAAAGCCACATACTCAAACTACGTATATCATTCTGCTCTGGCATTCCCTTTAAAACCTCTCTTGATTCCTTTACACACCCAAATTGGTATTTGTGTGGTGTACACATAATTGCACGTTTGCTTGGTAAATCAAGAACTCTGGCAAAAAAGACTGCGCTCAGAAGGTTTCCCTCAAACTATAGCCTTGGGATGACTATTAATATCCCCTACAGACATCGACAAAATGCTGTGTCTTTTGCTTCTGCGAAAAAACGATGCACCAAAATGTTTGGGGATAAATCTTTGCGTTGAAATGATAGCTGGTATTTGTCAAAAGCGTTCAGGAACATTTTAAGTAGTCGGGCTGTCTAGACTTAAACTACAGCCGGTATAACAGTTTTTGGGAGTGGGAATCTTAGTTGAGTTTAAGACATGGTGTTTGGATATTGATGTTTTTTTTAGGTGAAATATTTTGCCGTTGCTGATACCAAAAAGGGTGCAGCTTAAACTCTATCTGAGACTGTGTAAATAGACACAATCCCTGGTTTCTTTTTTTTTTGAGCCCCCCCCACCCCCTTCTCATTCTTTCTCCCCCTCACATCTGGACTATTGGCAGGAATCAGTTCCTGTGTGGTTGTGTTTGTATAATAGCAGGGGACTTACTTGGATTTTGGGTTGGGCAGGTTCATGCTGGTTGCATTTCCAATCAGTTCACCATTTTGAGCATCATTGTTTCATTGCATGATACATGTCAAATCAACATATCTGATAATTCCTCATTATGGAAGCCGTGCTGTGAAATGTAATTCAATGGATTTATATTGTAGTTGTTCAAATTTGGCTAAAAAATGTGACTTCAATCTACTGGGGTATAAAGTCAAATATTTTTTTTGTGATAGCCATGCATGATAACACATGATAATATCTAGTGTTTGAGTGTATACAAAGTCAGTTTTCTTTGTTGTCTTGCAAAGGTTAATAAGAGAAAAGCTCTCAAGTTAGCAGAAAATTAACTTTATACGCTAGGAGTATATCAATGTGTATTTTGCAATGAGATATTTTGTCTAGGAATTATTCAAAAGCTGAGAAGAGATGAAAAAATGAGAAATAAAGATGTAGAACTCTTAACAATTTAGTGTTTAATCCAGTCACCTGATTCAAATGTTGATCGGCATCGACATTAATATTTGATTTATTCATAACCCGTAATAATAAAATCAATGAATAAGGAGACTTAGCATCATCTTAGGATGAATTCCACATATTCAAATGTGAAAAAAAGCTTTTTCTGTTTGACCACTGCATAGCTAAAGAACACAGTCATGAAGGAAAGTTAGTATTTGACATGTTTTGCAACATTCCTCAAGAGACTAAAAAAGGTTCAACCGTCAACCCAATATCATGTCAAACAGATGTGTATGCATGTGCGGCAAGTTGGGTAGCAAAAACCAAGAAGACTAACTATGCGGGAGGATGTTTGACCGCAGGGTTAAACGGAGATGCTGACTGAAAGGTAAAGAGCTATACTTGAGGGACACCAGTAAGAGATTGATTTTCACTCTCTCAGGGCCAACACTCCCACTTCGTTCCACACATTCTGCTTACTTGTGTTATATTATACGGTCGTTCCATCCTGTTGATGAAGACCTTATTTTCTAATTCTACCACATATGTTTTGCTTTTACGACGCCACGTTGAAACGCTCAATTAAAAAAGAGGTGTGACCGTTCAGCATGTTTTGTCGCAGAGAATGGCCATTGGCTTTAAACATTTAAGTCAAACCGATCACTTTTTTGCGTGTGTTTTTGAGGCCTTGCAGCTGGATGGCATACCAGAATATCTGGTTTAGTGGATTACATGGTTTGTGGATTACAGTCTGGGTACTTTGGAGTTTCCAACACACTTCTTTTTTGGCATGTCCTTCAAATGCCAAATGTTTCAGGAATGTATGGTTGTGAGGAAAGAAGACAAAAGCGTTCCCAAATGACCAGAAACATGCTGACCTGTTCTCTGCAAGATTTACTGCTTTGTTTTTTTTTAATTTAGGGGAATCAGTCCATCAAATACTTTCTCTGCCTATTTTCTGCATTGATCGTAGCCATCTCTTACTTCAACCATCTACCTGTCTCATTCAAGCTTGATACAGGCAAACTCAGAGCCTACAGGCAACAATAAGTCTGCCCTGAGAGTGAAAAAAACAAATGTACAAACAATGCTTAGACATGCCAAAATGAGATGACATTCTGATCTGTCCAAGAATAATGGTTGAGTAGGTAGCTTAGTTAGTTTCCTGGCCAACAGGAATAAACCAAGTGAGGTCTTGAGCTCGCTCTCTCTATACTAAAATGCATACATTGCTACAATGTAGTTTGGAACTACAAAGTTGTTCTAATATTTGTCTTTGACAATTAATCAAGTCAAGTTGCTGTATGTCTTTCCATGCCTTTTCATCTTTGGACAAGGTAACAACCAAAGTAGAGTGGACAGCTGCAAAAATGTTTATTTTGTTTTAAGCTTAGAAACACTCATTATTGACAAATTGTCTCATTGTGCCCTGTGATTGGCTGGCCGCAAATTCAGGGTGGCTGTAGTTGGCTGGGATGGGCCCCAGCACCCCTCGCAACCCTTGTGGGAATAAGCGGTTCAGGAAATGAACGAATGAATATTATTTAAATGCACAGTAAAATGGTAGATTACAAATGTTTTACCTACAGGCCCAGATGTGATTTCAAAGTAAGCACAGCAATTAGAGTTAACCTCAAGCCAACCCGGGCTTGGCCTACGATGAGAAAAACACATCATGATTGGTCGTGATGGAGACAGCTTCTCTCCCTCAGCGGTTGTCATCTAAGCAAACTGTAATTGATGATTCACTTGTGTTGATTGCGCGTGCGGTTTTACTTCTGGATTTTCCCCACAAATGACACAAAGGCTTTAATGTGCCACAAAAAAAGGCAGACGTGCTGTGACAAGGCATAACTCTGTTGTTACATATTTTGAGTCTGCCTGTTTGTGTGTCTCCTCTCTCATTTTCTGAACCGCTCTATCCTCATTAGCGTCGTGGGGGGTGCTGGAGCCTATCCCAGCCAACTCTGGGCCAGCCGATCGCAGTAGACGGACAACTGTGCACACTCACACCCATACCCAGGGGCAATTTAGAGTGACCAATGAGCCTACCATGCCTGTTTTTGGAATGTGGGAGGAAACTGGAGTACCTGGAGGAAACCCACTCAAGCCTGGGGAGAAAATGCAAACACAGATGGACATTTGAACCCAGGACCCCAGAGCTGTGAGGTCGAGGCACTGACCGCTCGACTCGCTCCACCGAGCCACAGTGTGTGGGTGTCTGTGTGTGTGTGTGCGTGTGTTTGTGTGTGTTATTTTCTATCCAATGTGGACTAACTTGCATTTAAATTCATTGCATATTATAAGGTTGATCTTTTTTTACAGTAGGAGGGGCAGCATGCTCAGAATTCAGCAACACAAAAGAATGGGGGTGCTGGAGGATGGTGGGGTAGTAAATCTAGGAAGGCTTGTGGTCCCGCCCCGATGTGGTCAATGACGTCACCCACTTTAATGAGACTGGATGGAGAGTTTTGTAGTTTGCGCGGAGCAGTCAAGTCCCAGTTTTCCTCCGGACGGATCAACATCAGAAGGTATTGTGTATATCTCTATCTATACATCTTTTTTCAATGCTTATTCTTTTTAACATGCAGAAATAATCTACTTTTAGATTGAAACCTAGCAGACTGATTTGTGGGATTAAATAGAAAGAAATCTCATTTAGGAATTGATATGTTATGTACTCTACTTTTGTGACAATATTCGTCGTTGCCTGCTATTATAAATGATATATTTGTTTCCATGGAAAGGAATAGTTTTTAGCCGCACAGAGAGTGTAGGGTTACTAGGACAGGGAAAAAAATCTGAGATACTGTTGAAATGTGGTATTTTAAAGAGAAGGCTTGTGAGGACACTTTTAAAAGAAAATTACAGTATGAACTGTATTCAAATAAAATGGTGCGAGGAAACCTTATTTAAAGAAAAATGGAAGTAAAGTTGATGTATTTTTTTTAAGTTTTCTCATTAGAATTGCATTCTGAGAATTGCAGTACTTTTGAAGTAAAATAATAACTTACAATAATAACTAAACACTCCTAAACAAAAATAAACAATACAGTCATCTTTTATCCCTATATAAGTACTTTATTTATTTGTTAATCATATTGTCAGCAGAAAGTAAGTGTTGAAAGTCATTGCAAAAAAATGACTTCAAAAAATAAAATCTCAAACTATTATTTCAGTCGGATTCTTTCTCAGATATACATTACATTTAAATGATTTTTGACATTTTTGTTAAACAAATAAATTATCTTGACAACATTCTCATCAGACCAGATCATAAGAGATAGATTACATTTCATGTTACAACTTTGCTTTTAGTTTTAACAGGGTTATCATAATATTGAATAATATTGTAAAAATATACCTTTTCACCCTAATTGGCCATTTAAGGTTACTCCATGTTATTCCTTCTGCAGATCTGAGGACAATGATGGACATGATGGACATAATGGGCGTCACGCCATACTATGAGATAAACTCTTCAGATCCCAACACAGCAAACGGCACATTCTACGACGACGAGGGCGAATACGACTACAAGGACGACCACGCCGAGCTGAGGCAGTCTCTTAACATCATGTCTCTCATCGTCTATTGCTTGGCTTTCGTCTTGGGCGTGTTGGGCAACGGTGTGGTGATCTGGGTCACCGGATTCAAGATGAAGAAAAGCGTCAACACCGTTTGGTTCCTCAACTTGGCCGTGGCCGATTTCCTCTTCACGGCCTTCCTTCCCTTGAGTGTGACGTACACCGCCATGGATTTCCACTGGCCCTTTGGCAAGTTCATGTGTAAGCTGAACAGCACCATCAGCTTCCTCAACATGTTTGCCAGTGTCTACATCCTGATGGTGATCAGCATCGACCGATGCGTGTCGGTGGTCTGGCCCGTTTGGGCTCAGAACTACCGTAGTGTCCAGAAAGCCTCCTGCGTGAGTGTGGGTGTTTGGATCTTGGCGCTGATCCTCAGCACCCCCTACTTCATCTTTAGGGATACCGGGCCGTCATACGACAATGAAGAAATCATCAACTGCTTCAATAATTTTGCATTCTCCGACGATTACGCCACGCTGCACGTAACCCAGCTGCGACACTTTCGCCATCAGGCCATGACAATGACTCGCTTCTTTCTGGGATTCGTCGTTCCCTTCTCCATCATCGTTTCCTGTTACGCCGTGATTATCCACAGATTGCGTCGGAACCGGACCCTGGCCAGCCAATCCAGTCGCCCCTTTAAGATCATTGCTGCCGTTATCGCTACTTTTTTCCTCTGCTGGGCTCCCTACCACATTCTGGCACTAATTGAGTTGGTCAATCACATGGCTGATTATGAAAGTGAGATATTGGACCATGTCATCACTATAGGGGTTCCCATTGCTACCAGTCTAGCCTATCTGAACAGCTGCCTCAACCCACTGCTTTATGTCTTCATGGGACAAGATTTCAAGGATAAAGTTCGCAAATCCATCCTAAAGGTGCTGGAAACCGCTTTCCAGGAAGAGATTTCCCGTTCGTATACCTTCACAAACTCAATGGTCACCAGTCGAAGCAAAGACAAGTCCCTTTCTGAAGCTGAGGTATAAAGCTGTCCTTGTTAGTTACTGTAGTCGTACCTAGCTGTGACAGATAACAGTTTTGCCGTAACTGCTACTAATTCACAACTGCGAAATTTATAATGTGACTATACTAACCGTTCAGAACATTGCATAAGCAAGCTGTGACGCTTTTGTTAGCCGAAACATTTCTAAAATTTCTGTCATTTCTTGAGTTTGTTTGAGAAATGATGCGACTATAGTCTAAATAGGATTGTTTATAATACTTCAATAGTTTGGTTATTAAGAATTTAGTCAAATGAAAGGCAGTGATTGATTAAATCTAGTATTGTAATGCGGCCCGGTGGGGTAGTGTTTATCGAGATGGCCTCTCATTTCTGCTTTCATGGGGTCCATCCGAGGTTGGTCCTCCTGTGTGGAGTTTGCATGTTCTCCCTGGGCTTGTGTGGGTTTTCTCCGGGTACTCCGGTTTTCTACCAACATTGCAAAAGCAAGGTAGGCTGGTTAAACACTCTAAATTGCCCCTCGATAGGAATGTAAAAGTTAAATAAGGTTACATTTAAAAATTATAATAATAATTGTAGTGCACTTGTTGGCTGCAGTGCAAAAAATATGCTGTTGATTCAGTCTCAACTACAAAGTGGCATTAGTAATAACAGCATGATGTCAAATAAGGCGAGTCGGGATATTTGCCTAATGAAGACATTTGCTCATCTTAACTCAGAGTATATATTCAAAAAGTTTATTTTGGCTTTATTTGTGATATTTTTGTTTTTTCGGAAAGGAGATTTCACCCGTATTTATTTCAAGAAAAACTGGAATGTACAACAAAAATAATGACTTTTGTCGAGAAAGGCTATAAAATGGTAAGAACAAAGACATTTTAGTTGCGTGTTGCTCCCCAAAACATAAACATACCGCAGTGTGGGGTTAGCCAATGAAAATGTAAATGATCGTTGAAGATCCACATAATTATTGGATACTGCTGTTTTGGTTTTCTACAGACTTCAGAAAGTCCAATTACTATTTTCTCCAATGGGAAAATAGAGACGTTTATTTACAGTCACCAAATGCTGCTTTTAATTCAGACACGACAGCTATGGGAGTGAAGCTCACAATTTGTGGGAATGAGCGTAAAATAATAGTCATTTCACATTTCCTATCTCCCAAGCATGAAACAAAAATACAGTGTTAACTCTTTTGTATATATTTTTATCTTTCCATCATAACAGGAATGAATTACATTGCATTCTTATGCTTTCAATACAGTAAATGACTTTGTTTGTATTTTTTAATCATCTCTACCCAACGTAATGTTGGGAGTTGAATGACCTTTGCTCATCTGTTTAAAAATACAATGACTACCTATCTTTCAAAATGAAATACATTCTTTTCATTGGACAGTACAATCAATATAAGTCATTTGCAATGGCAGCTGATACAATTTGATGTAAATTTATGTACTATTTGTCCCCACAACCTGGTCTCAACCTGTCATAAGATGGTTATATAAGCACATGTGATGTAAAAAATGTAAATGATAAATACAGAATGTGTATACAACAAAGGATTTTTGCATTTTCTCTAGTGACCTCCAGTGGCTTAATAATATACTTTAAATCTGTGTAGTCTGAATTCATTATAGTCATTTGAAAAGATTTTTTCATTTAATTGGAATAAGTTCAAAAATTATTATACTTTTTATTGTTCTTTTTAAGTGCTGTGAGTATTTGCATTTTTGCAATAATTCATACACAGCAAAAATGCATTTTTACACAGTTGTCTATTATTAACCGTTTATTAATATGTGGCTCACTCAAGAGCTTTTATATTATATTTCCATAACAGTAGATTGGTAATGGATATAGTAATAGTTTTCTTTGTGTTTGTTTGTTTTGTGTTCAGCCAACAAGAGGCACTGTTGTGCCTTTTTTTTATACTTTCATAGGAAACAAAGTTGAGTACAGTTTATGCAAAACATTAGATTGACTACTATACATACTAAAAGATGATTGTTTTATTATTTTATGTTGCAAGTGACACTTTTTACTTGTGAATATTTTCTGCTGCCTGCTTAATGTATAGTATAAATCTTAATGTAAACAGTTATGTCTCCAAATTTAACAATTAATGTTATTAAGGTTTAGTACGGATTTGCCTTTTTATGTGTCCTTGAGTTTATTAGTGATCCCTTGAAGTCCCCTCAGATTCCTACTAGTCAAATGTCTTTGCAGTATTTTCCCTGCATGAAAGCTTATTTTTCCAGTCTAAATTGCCCAAAAGAACCCCAAACTGTAGGTCTATCATATGATTATTAGTATTGAAAATTTTCCATGGTTTCAATCAGAGACATGTGCGGTGTGACCTAATTCTCATTGATTCCAGTGGAGTGTAGGATCTGCTGTTTTCCGAATTTTTAAATATGTGCTTTTGCTCTTTCTGGTTCTGATCATTGTTTCTAGCTGTTTTTATTTCTTTCTCTATCGCTTGTTTAAACTTATTTGCGTTGACTGTTATGATTACCATTCGTTACATTTTCCACAGAACTCTCCTAATCTTGGTCATCTCAGAAAAAAATGTCACTTCGTAGCCGCAACCAAAACCTAGCAATTACCCAATTGCATAGATATAAACAAAGCAGGATATTGCCACAACTCTCTCAAAGTCTACCTCGCCCTCAACATCTGGTTAAGTCACCTCAATTTTCAATTTGCTTAAAAAAAATGTTAAACCTTCTGTCAAAACAAAAGCACAAATGCAAAAGTCATTTAAAAAATGGTGTCAAAATAGCATCTTTTAAAGGCAGAGTACTTTTTTTATACAAATGAGTTGCTGTGCCTAAACATAATTTATCATTCAAATAAATTAAAAGAGATGATCATTATTGTAGATACATTTCATGAGCACATGTAAATGGCCAAAATAGTTGCACTGATGAACATTTTCCATTGTTAAAATGGTGTATTAAAATGAGCGTTTCGTTTTCTGAACCGGTGGCCAGCCAATCGCAGGGCACAAGAAGACGGACAACTATGCAATTTAGAATGATCCCAGGACCCCAGAGCTGTGAGGCCGACCTACTAACCACTTGCTTCACCGTGCCCAATTTCAGAGAGTTCCTCCAGAAATAATATCGGTGAAAGTCACAATTTTGGACATGGATGCCTCTAAAACAGTTCATGGAATTATAATTTTAGAGGAACCAAAGAAAGCCCGGTTTTGAAGGGAAATAATGCAACCTATGCACAAGAAATTACAGTATTTTTTTTTTAGTAGGGCACTACTACACAGAGGATAACCTGGACTCATCCCACTTAGCCTAAACAAACGCCAAGGATTGAGATTCCAATCAAGACACAAAACAGATGCCATGCTGAAACACATAACAGGTTTTCACTTTGATTGTCTTTTGCTTGGAACGTCGAGATCTTTTATGCAACAAAATGATTGGACAAATTGTGAATGTTTGAAGATGATGGACACACAGAGAGAAGATTGCCAGGGACACGGAGGTTTAAATGGAATGCTGGATTTTTGCATGGCAAACTTGGAGTTAATAGGGAGCATATGGGAAAGATCATGGCAATGAAACAGGCAGTAAAAAGCCAAAAATCCTAGAGCAGAGTGAGGCACCTGTTGCATAATAGCTACGGAAATGTGAGCGTTTAGATATGTGAGCGTTTAGATATTGCTAGAGATAGTGGAAAATAAAAGCCTAGGAGGTAACGGCGCTTCAGTAATGGGACAAATGCTTTGCTTTGTTTCTCACCAATTCCATTTACCAGCTTTTAAAATAATTTTAAAGTAAATTAATACTTTTAAAAAATGTTTGGTGATTTGCACCACGGAAATTGATGTGTTACCATATTGATTGACTCATTTAACTTTTTTTAGCTGCATTTCCAACACATTTGAGCTTCAAGAAAGGTACTGTGATTGTATGTTATTATTTGTGTTTTATTTGGTTTGGTATGACTGAATATTTTGAATATTATTCAAAAGGTATTTTAATATTATACTACTCGTTACAATCATCATTTATGTTATCTCCATGCTGCGACATCATTTAAATTGTTTCTTAGGAATTCAAAAGGAATGTGACTGAATATGTTGTGTTTTTATGAAATTGTTGAATTTAGTATTGCATATGTGACTTGTCAATATCTCCCTGGGAACAAATAATCTGACTCTATATATATATATAATGGATTAGTGGTTCTTTGAAAAGCATAATTATAAACTGCAATCAAGTGAAACAGCATCTGGGGGGAAAATAATGAGGTTTCTTCTTGCAGATTTCTGCGCAATGGCGGTCACCACTCCATATGGCTTCGCCATTAATACAACCACAACAACCGGAGAAAACGTTACCGGGTCGGACAACCAATATGCTCAGTTGAATCGTTCTCTCAACATCATGTCAATTTTCATTTTCACTGTGGATTTTCTCCTGGGTGTGTCGGGAAATGGCTTGGTTATCTGGGTAACAGGATTCCTGATGAAGAAAACTGTTAACACCGTATGGTTCCTCAACCTTGCTGTGGCTGACTTCTGTTTCACAGCCTCCCTTCCTATGAGCATAGTGGACATTGCTTTACAATTCCACTGGCCTTTCGGGAAATTCATGTGTATGATACATAGTGCGGTTATTGCCTTGAACATGTATGCCAGTGTTTACATACTAATGGTCATCAGCATTGATCGATGCGTGGCCGTGGTCTTCCCCGTTTGGGCCCAGAACCACCGGACAGTCAAAAAGGCTTTCTACGTGAGTCTGTGCGTTTGGGCACTGGCCCTAATTTTCAGCATACCACACTTTGCCTTTCTGAAAACAGGACCCTTGTTGAAGAAAAAAGATGTTATAATCTGCTACCAAGATTTTGTATTTTCTGATAACGTCACCGAAGAGTTAAAACAGCTTCAAAAGTTTCGCGTTGATTCGCTTTCCGTGACCCATTTCCTGCTGAGTTTTGCCTTTCCCTACGCCGTTATTGTCTCCTGTTATGCTGTCATCATCCACCGTATCAGAAAGAATGCCAGCTTGGCTAGCCGATCAAGTCGCACGTTTAAAATCATTGCTGCCATTGTCATTATTTTTTTCCTTTGCTGGGCTCCATTTCACATCTTTGTTTTGATGCAATTAGCCTATGAAAAGTTCGGAAATGTACAACAGCGAAAAAATGTTAGAATCTGGATTCAAATAGCTACGAGCTTGGCCTTTATCAATAGTTGCGTAAATCCATTGCTCTATGTGTTTATTGGAAAAGATTTTAAGGATAGAACTTTCAAGTCAATTTTGAAAGCAATCCAGAATGCTTTCCAGGATGAAGACACTCATCTGTACTCAAAGACAGTTCAAACCAGGCAAAGCAATGTACCTACTTAAAAAGAGTCCTCAGTTTAGGAAAACTGCTTTTCTGTAATGATTTTGGGCTTTTATTTTGAAGTGCTTACACCCCTCTTCCAATACCTGCGACTGTTTCATGCAAAACATAAATCAGAAATGGTGTGCATTCTTGTTGAAGCTTCATATTATATTTTATTTAACTTGTCCTTATTATGAAGGTATCTGCTCTCTACAATTGTATTCCTTGCATATTAATATTAGTGGTCGTGAGTGCTGAGAATAGGCTCCTGGAATCTGACCATGTCTTTGTCATATTTTTCTCACAGTCACTTACTTCATGGGCACCCATGTTGCCCCCAGTTATCTGCCTTTTTACGTTTAAGTCGTTTTTTTTGTCCTATGTCGAAAATGAACTTCCGCCCGGATGCAATAGATGTAAGTGTCACATATAGACAGCTACAGTAATCCCTCGAATATCGCGGTGATAATTGAAAAATCGCAAAGTAGGCTCATGAGTTTCAGCATTCAACATTTTTTTCACATTTTTATAAACTTAAAGTAAATGAATA
Source organism: Stigmatopora nigra (assembly GCF_051989575.1). Classification (NCBI taxonomy): domain Eukaryota; kingdom Metazoa; phylum Chordata; class Actinopteri; order Syngnathiformes; family Syngnathidae; genus Stigmatopora; species Stigmatopora nigra. The sequence continues at coordinate 7,487,282 of NC_135514.1, forward strand.
AATATCGCAATGGAGGGAATTGGCGATAAGTGAAGTTGTGATAATCGAGGGAAGACTGTAAATGCATAATGCGCATCGGGTTGGCCAAAATCACTTGTCATCTTATTTCGTGACAGTGCAATTCAATAAACATAAGATTATAATCAGTGGAGCGTGTAAGATTATAATCAGTGGAGTGTGTACTTTAAGATAGCTGTAAATTTCTCAATTTTGAAATGATTTGGTTTGTCATCAGGAAGTGTTGTTCTCCCGAGACCGCAAGTTTGGTGTTTCATCATAACCAAAATGACTTTCTACTTTATTTTTTAGGTGCATACAGAGGCTCCTCTACTTACGAACTTTCAACTTACGAACAAACGGTACATACGAACATGTCTGCAAATTGCGTTTATGTCGAAAAAACTTTTCGGCCCGGGGGCCAAATTGACTTTAAACATTTGACAGATGGGCCGGGCCAATGCACTGTGGTGTTGCCACAGTTAAAGCAACAGTCTTATCGATGCTTGTTTAATGCAGCAGAGCCCGCAGAACTGATTGTGAGGGCCTTGAGGCAAATTTCTGACCCTGGCAACGAATAATGGCTGAAATTCTATTGGTTAAATGCTTCAATATGAAAACACACATCTGGAAGCAGTGCACTCAGGGGGAAAAGCAATAAAAGGAAGCTAAAAGACAATTTGAAATTATTGAATAAGTATTGATGGACTAAATATAATATACGATTCAGATATTTCTTTCGCCAGCAGCCTTGAAGGCCCTGAAGGCCCGCTACTGATAAATCTACTAAATGACATGACATGAGGCAGAGTGAGAGACTTGTTGCATAATAGCTGCGGAAATGTAAGCGTTTAAATATCGCTCAAGATAGTGGAAAATAAAAGCCTATGAGGTAACGGCGCTTCAGTAACTTTGTTTCTTGCCAATTCCATTTTCCAGCTCTTAATATCATTTTTAAGTATAAAAATACTTAAGAAAAAGGTTTGGCAATTTGTACCACGGAAATTGATGTGTCACCATATTGATTGACTCATTTAACTTCTTCTTTAGCAGCATTTTCATCTTTCACAGCATTTTCAACACAAGTGAGCTTCAAGAAAGGTACTGTGGTTGCATGTTAGTATTTGTGTTTTATTTGGTTTGGTACAACTGAATATTTTGAATATTATTCAAAAGTTATTTTATGAGAGTAGTTTAATTAAAGGGAAATTCATGATTAGTATGAAGTCATTTCAGAATGACAATACCCCCCATTTTTTTTTGTCTTATTTACCTGTGGGTCATTTAAGTAATATTCAAATTATTGAGGTGTGCTATTCGTTAGAATCGTCATTTATGTTAGCTTCATGCTGCGGCATCATTTAAATTGTTTCTTAGGAATTCAATAGGAATGTGACTGACTGTATTGGGCAACAGCTATTTTGACTTAAATCTATTTATATCTTTTTTTTCTTAAGAATTCAAAAGGAATGTGACTGTCTGTATTGCCGAGCAGCTATTTTATTATGATTTGTATGTATTTATTGTTGAACAGAGCGACGGGCATGATAAGAATAGTCTTCTTTTTGCTCTATTTCAGAACATTTGTACTTTAATTAACTGTTATTTTTTACTTTTTCATCGGCGGTGACAAAGATGTTAACTGTATTTAATCAACCAATCGCAGGGCACAAGGAGATAGACAATTATTCACACTAAAACTCATACCTAGGTGCAAATAAGAGCCTACCATGCATGTTTTTTTGGATTGTGGGAGGAAACTGGAGTACCCTGAGAAAACCCACCCATGCAAAATCCACACTGTGAGGCCCGCCGACCTGGGATCAAACTCTCGACCCCAGAACTGTTAGGCCGACGCCAATAGTTTAGATATAAAAATAACAAAATAAGGAAGGATGTAACACTAAGTTTTTCAACACAGGAATATGCAATATGTTGTGTTTTCACGTAATTGTTGAACTTAGTATTGCATATGTGACTTGTCAATATCTCCCTGGGAAAAAATAGTCTGACTCTATATATATAATGGATTAGTAGTTCTTTGAAAAGCATAATTATGAACTGCAATCGAGTGAAACTGCATCTGTGTGGAAAATAATGACGTTTCTTCTTGCAGATTTCAGCACTATGGCGGTCACCACTCCATATGGCTTCGCCATTAATACAACCACAACAACACAAGAAGACGTTACAGAGTCGGACAACGTTTATGACTACGTAACCGAAAACCAATACTTTGCTCAGTTGAAACGTTCTGTCGACATCCTGTCAATTGTCATTTTCACTCTGGCTTTTCTCCTGGGTGTGTTGGGAAATGGCTTAGTTATCTGGGTAACAGGATTCCTGATGAAGAAAACTGTTAACACCATATGGTTCCTCAACCTTGCTGTGGCTGACTTCCTTTTCACGGCCTTCCTTCCTATGAGCGTGGCGTACGTTGCTTTACAATTCCACTGGCCTTTCGGGAAATTCATGTGTAAAATAATTAGTGCGGTTAGTGCCTTGAACATGTATGCCAGTGTTTACATACTAATGGTCATCAGCATTGATCGATGCGTGGCCGTGGTCTTTCCCGTTTGGTCCCAAAACCACCGGAGAGTCAAAAAAGCTTTCTACGTGAGTCTGTGCGTTTGGGCACTGGCCCTAATTTTCAGCATACCACACTTTGTTTTTCGTGACACAAGACCGTCGTTCGTAAGAAAAGATGCTATAATCTGCTTCAACAACTTTGTATTTTCTGATGACTTCACCGAAGAGTTATTCCAGCTTCAACAGTTTCGCCATCAGTCACTTTCCGTGTCTCGTTTCCTGCTGAGTTTTGCTTTCCCCTATGTCGTCATTGTCTCCTGTTATGCTGTCATCATCTACCGTATTAGAAAGAACGCCAGCTTGGCTAGCCGATCAAGTCGCACGTTTAAGATCATTGCTGCCATTGTCATTGTATTTTTCCTTTGCTGGGTTCCATTTCACATCTTTGTTTTGATAGAATTAATCAGTCACAAATTGAGAAATATACAACTGCAAAAAATTGTTAGTATCGGGATTTCAATAGCTACGAGCTTGGCTTATATCAATAGTTGCGTGAATCCGTTGCTCTATGTGTTCATTGGACAAGATTTTAAGGATAGAGCTTTCAAGTCTATTTTGAAAGCACTCCAGAATGCTTTCCAGGATGAAGATGCTCATTTGGACTCAAAGACAGTTGAAACCAGTCAAAGCAATGTAACTACTTAAAAGGATCCCTTTCAATTTAGGAAAACTGCATGATATACAAAAGATGATAATTTTACAAAAAAACATGAATCCACCCTTTTTTCTGTAATGCTTTTGGGTTTTTATTTTGAAGTGCTTACACCCCTTTTCCAATACCTGTGACTGTTTCATGCAAAACATAAATCAGAAATGGTGTGTATTCTTGTTGAAGCTTCATGAATATTTTTTAAATTTCTAGCAGTAAGAGTGCAATCATGACAAAAGAAGGAAATTTACTTTACAAGTAGGTAAATGTTTTCCTGGTTCTCCATTTTGGGAAAGCCCAAGTTAGAGATGTTTCACACGAGAAGATTCCGTTGTTAATTAAAACTACTACCAGTGTCTGCCCTCAACGTGAAAGTGAAAACGTAAGCGTCACTAACCGTTTGCATAACAAGAAAATACTCATAACAGCACCAATTATTCTTGATATAATTCATTTAACAAAAATAAAAGTGAGTTTCATCAGTGTTAAAAACAACTTCAATTATGTCATCTCACTCTTAGAAAGGATCTATGCTCAATCGGGCTTGTCAGCAGGAAGCTGTAAGCTAGCAGCGAGCTGTATTTCTGGGGAAAATACACTTATCACACTGTTTTCCACAAATGTCACCGATGGCTCCGTAAGTGTTTTGTTGTTCAAATATGTCGCTGGTTGACGTCATTCATTTAAAACGTCCTAGTTTTTTGACAGTTGCTTACGTTGCCTAGCTTACTGAGACAAAAGCCTCGAAATATGATGGCGTACATGACTAGGCTTCTCATATAAGGAGTTGACTTTCAAACCGTTCGCATGTCTTCGTTACGGTATGAATGGACGTAGGAAAAAGGTTGCGATCAGAGTTTGGGCTGCATTTGAAGGGAGTTCACCAGTCTCCATATGGCAGTGTTACGGTTTCTAAATGCTCCCATTTTTGTCATCCGCCATGCTGTCATTTTTCACGTTTAAATTTATCATAAATCCAGTCCTTTTATCCCCTCGATTAAATGTATTTTGTGGGTTTTTACTGTAGTATTTTCTGGTGCCCTGGGCAATTGTAAATAGTACAAATATTGCAAAGGATCTGAACACCTGTCCAGGAAAAATAAAATGAAGTTTTTCTAAATTTTACCATTACATAATTCCCACATTACAGTCATATTTGATCAGGGAACTTTACAAGTCTAAAGGAATTGACTTAAATCATAAAATATAAATATGCTAATCTGGATTCCTTTGTTTATTTTGACCGAGCAGCACCTGTCCATACACATTAACTAATATAAACTCTTTCCCTCACCAAAGCCTAATAGAGAGTGACAAACAGACTGAGAAATGTTTTATTAATTTAAAATGTTGATAAAAACATTAGATTTGTGAATTTTTTGTCAAGGTATATGCACAATCCTTAATTTGCTCATCTGATCATCGGATCTTTTGTTTGATCACTTTAATCTGATCGTTGCCCTAACTAACCAATATAGTGAGCCTAGATGGATGATGAATCATTCCAAAACTATTGGTGTCTCATTCCCCACACAACTTAGGTTTTTCTATCTCTCTTGATAGGTTGCGTTGCCTGTTTTGGTGGTGTGTTTTTCCCTGTGTGTCATTTGAGTAATTGTTTAATTCAGACACCGAAAATGAAGACTTTGATGGTTTTGATGGTGATGAAGTGAGTACATTCTAAAGATAAATAAAGTATGTACAACCTAACTGTGTTCGCTGTCATCCTGGGTGTATTGACAAAACTATATATCCCAGCAGTCACTGCGCACTGGAAACAGCGTCTGGGGCTGTTTCCGTAGCTTAGCCAGCGCTAAAACGGTTTGTTTTCATCAATAAATAATATATATGTCATGCCTGGCTGCGTCTAAAAGAATGGTGTGTGTGTGTAAAATACAGAAATAGCACTCGGCGTTGACACTGCGGCTAAAAATACGATGCGCATCATAGTCGTGAAAATACGGTAAGTACTTGTGGCACAAAGTCCTGTGGGAGTTTCTACATGGATCCCTAAAATGTCAGATACCATTGAGTATCGTTCTTGATATAAATCATTTAACGAAAATAAAAGGGAGTTTCATCAGTCTGACCAAAGCAAGAGGGCTAAGCGTGAAGTTTGGCAGCCTGACAAATGCATATGTATTTATGTTACATAAACTATTACTGCTGCAAAATAAAAATGGACATCAAGCTGAAACCTAACATCACTGATCATTTTGGTAAAACGACAAAGGCTAGTCCCCATTTGATCGTGACTTTGATTTGTGAACTTTTTTTTTCCTTCTAGGTACTGTTAGAAGATGGACAACCTGTACAGAATTGAATGCACACAGGATACATTTGGTTGATGTTTATTGGGGGACTGAGGACATTTCCTTTTAACAACTCATGGAACTTGGTTCTCTGAGTTTTTGGATAGTTTCTCTGCGCCACGTAAGTGATGCCTTCAGCACATGGACCACATCATTTCATCATGGAAAGACAGAAAACAATGAATAATGTATCTTCAACACAATATGGTGGCGATCCATGTACATTCATCTGCACCGAGTGTGGTGAAGGGTTCACTCATTACCCTCAAGTGTTAGCCCACATGACCATTCATGGACCTTTGGAATCATTTTCCTTTGATGGCTCAGCGAACGGATTTGAAGTCCCTCGAGAATACGTCTTACAAGAAAACGGCACACTTGCCATTTTAAATGGCTTGTCAGTGTCTCTTTCCCCTGTAAAACCACCATCGCCTGGAGTACTGCCAACTATTACACCGATTGCCAAATCTTTGTCCCCCGGACCACGGCCGTGGTCTATTCCAGAAGCAAATAACCAGAAGCCCTTGGAATTGGAAAGTGCAAGGAAAAAGCGTACTGAGGTCGACTACCATTGTGAAATATGTTGTAAATCATTCAACAGTTTGAAAAGTTTACATTACCACCAGCAGTATAGAAATGTAGAGCAAAACTACAGGTGTACTTTGTGCTGCAAGATTTTTGAAGGTCGGCAAGTGCTGGAGACGCACCTGCAAGGACATGCACGAGAACGGTTCCTTTCCTGCACTTATTGTGGAAAGCGATTCGTCAAAGCATTTGCCTTGGTCGCTCATCAAAAAGAAAGTCATACAACTTCCACTACTGAAAATCTGGAGACCAATGATGAAGATAATTTACCCAAAATGTATTCATGTCGGAAATGCAACTTAAATTTCATTTGGATGTCAGATTTTCAGACTCATGCACAACACCATTGTAAAGGTAAAGCATCTAATGCTACATTTGCACCGAAATATGAAGCGAAATCGAGATCGAAAGATCATAATGACAGACTACTTGAAAACGGTTACAGTAACGGCAACATCACAGAGCTTAAGAACGATGTTGAAATGAACCATAAAATTACAAGCAACAACATTGACACTACACCTGTCACAACGTACAGATGTGGTTTATGTGGGGATTGTTTCCCAAATGTAACTACACTTAAAGAACATCAGCCCATACATCAGCTGAACCAAGAAATCCTCCCCCAAAAGCCAAAAAATGTCATTAAAGCACAACGTAGAAGGGCAATGAGTACCAATGGAAAACTATATTCCTGTAAACTTTGTCAGTGTGTCTTCAATCATTCGAGTAGTTTGTCAAGACACATGAGATATCACAAGGGCACTATGCACAAATGCACATTTTGTGGTCGGCATTTCCCCCAGCGTTGTGATCTTACGAGGCATCTCAATATGAATCACGCAGCTGAATTACAAAATAAACCAGGATTGAAGCACTTGATATTCCGGGCACAGAGACACAATTTAATAAATAAACAGACCACACCAGAAATAGATCAAAACGGGAAGAGAACAAAGAGATCAGGCCGAGTCAACTACAAGTGTCAAGAATGCGGCAAGAGATTTGGGGTGGAGTATGTTTACCAACGTCACTTGCGGCATCACAAAAGACTTCTCAATAAGTGTCCCATATGTCCTGCTAAATTCATAAGCGCTTCCTTACTTAAGCGTCACCTTAAGAATCACCCAAGTGGTTGGCAAAAAATGGCTGTGGAACAATCATCCCATGGCAATAACACAAACGGAAAGGCTGCAAAGGGTCTCAATACTAAGGATAATGACATGCTGGGCTACACCCCGAATGAGAAAGGAAACTCCGATGTGGTCTATGAATGCACTGAGTGCATCGAGACATTCTCTTGTTTGGAGTTGTTTCTTCAACATCAGACTTCTCATGGCAAAGAAAATAATGTTTGACCTGTAAGTATTGTTATTTCCAAGAATGGAGTTGAGTGTTTTCTTGCATGTCATTTAATGCAGTTTGGGGACATTTAGCATAGGTCAGGCTATCATACAATTGTTTTATAGTGTGATGACAAGATTCTCTTATTGAACATCAAAACATTTTAAAAAGCTCTTAAAATTACCAAATGGTTCCACAGTGCTAATACAAAATGTTAAATTACATCTCCTAATCTTATTGGTGAAGATTGCCTCTAACAGTCTAATGTCATGCTCACCAAAAAAAATCCATGAGGCTCCATGAAGAAATTAAGACTTACTTTCCATGCAAAAGTCAATACAACCCATTTTTGTACTTTTTTAAATCTCATGTCTTGAATGAAACCGGGTGGATCTTTGTGATATTTTTGGGTCACCAATTAAAATTATAAGGAGAAATTACTGGATTTTGTGTACTTTTTAGTTTCTTCTTATAATCATCCTTCCAGAATTGTTTTTATTATTTACTATACCTAGAAAAGTATTTGGACAAATGTTATTGGCAAGAACTACAAAACAGTAGACTCTGGTTCATATGCGCATTCATCGAGTGTACATTTTTCAATTTCAAGATATATAAATTCCTTCCAGCACTGAATGGCCAAGCAATGTCACAGGATCATCTGCAGCCAGTAATGGTCAAGTGGGGCATGTTATTTTGAATAGACGTGATGAGTTGATGTGTCTTGACATCCACGGCAGAGGCTACACCGAACTCCGGAGACCGATTCACTGAACCCAAGTTAAGAACCACTGCTCTGGTATTTGTAATACATTCTTAACAGTTGGCAGCTCCAAACCAAATCAGTATTCTTCTATGTGAGTAGTCACTGTTCGCCATATACATAAAAATGTTGACACAGTGATTATTGGACCTTGTTCACTGGCCTCGAGTAAAGGTGGTGACCTGGTGGAAATTGGACAGTCCACCAAAGAGATGCAGTTAATTGTTTAGTTTCTTTGGAGATTTAGTCACCAGTAGGTCACAGAATTGTCCCAGGGATGTAATCTGACTGAGGAGACGAAATCTCTGCCAGGGACCATGACTGAGGAAACATCATTGTGAAGCATTTACAATATTTTGTGGCAGTTACTATGCCACTACACTGTGTTTGAGTCAATACTGTCTACAATGTCAAAGACCCGTTGTAGACAGCTTCTTTGTATTGGCAGGAATGTTAGACTCGTTGTTCTGATATCAATGGTTCAATCCCCCTTGGTGTGTTCTAATCTTCCTTTGTGGAGTTTGTCTGTTCTCTCCATGCCTGCATGGGTTTTCTCAAGGTACACCAGTTTCCTCCCACATCCTAAAACAGGTGCAACGTAGTCTGGTCTAATGCTTTGAATTGTCCTTAGGTATGAGTAAGAGCGTGAATGGTTGTCTCTTACTACCCTGCGATTGGCTGCCCACCAGTCCAGAGTGCAGGAAAATGAATGTTGTCAGGAGGACACATAAATTACTCCTTGAAATACATGCAACGTCAACATCAAGTATCTCCTGTGTGGCAGAAACCAACCCCACTCTTATTACTATTGACGAAAATATAAGATTGACCCCCCTGCCTCCTTGAATGCCTGTTTTAGAAGACTTTTCAAAGTACTCCATGCTTTATTCTAAATTTCACCACCCTTTACCTAATTATGTAATTACCTACAGTCTTATAGTAAATTATTACTATCTTAGTCCTTGAAATACCAAGAAATATTCCTCCTGTTTCACCACTAGGGGGTTTGCCCAAAGGGACTTATACAAGTCAGCCTGCACCATTTTGTTGCGGATCCTGCTCACAAAATGGTGGGAATCGACCGATTAACCCTTAAGGGACCAGGGAGTCACCGGGTTCCAGTAGGGGAGCAGGCGCTCCAGCGGTGGTTCTATCGCCTCCACGTCAACGTGGAAGTATGGGAGCACACAAGGGACCCCCGTAGATACCGATGAGGACTTCGCCGTGGTGCGCAGAGTACATTAAGCACACACCGCAGAGCCAGAACACCGGGGAGGTAGGACCGACTGCGGCTGCGAGGAGCACCGATGGAGAACCGGAAGCGGTCGAGGATGATTCGCGCCATAGAGCGAAGAGGGGAGGGCTCTCCGCGACTCCCTGCAACCTTGTTATTGGTCCCGCTTAGTCCGACGTACGTATTTGCGGCACATTGTTTGAGAAATACGCTAAGGGAAAGGAAAGAAAATGGAGGAACGTCATGATCTACCACAAATTCTCGACCCAAGGGCGTGTTTGTAGTCTCGCGTCTCATCAAGAACGGTATCCATTTGAGTAGAGCCCCCTTGGCCCCCTTCCTCCTTACTAGTCTCCCCGAGATCTTATTGATAAAGTAACCCCACTCCAAAGGAAGAGGTCATCCTTTGTGACGAAAAGGAAAACGGCACTCAAAGAACACCCTAAATCCGAGACGTAAGACAACGGCGGACTCGCGGACGGAACGCAGCACTAAGCCGGTATGTACCGGTCTACAGCATTTATGATCGCCGTTAAGTGCTTCATATCTAATTGCAAATAGCATGCTAGGCTAACGCTATGGTTAGCCATCACAGTCGTCCCCCAATACACAAAGCGTGTCACCGCTAGAGGACCAAGAACGGGACGGGAGTCCCAACACTTCCTTGCTGAATGTGGTCTAAATATGGCTTTGATGGCTTTGATGCAAATAGTTTACTAGGTTATTAAAAAGCCTAATTAATCCGTTTGCCAATATTCGGACTGCCTGTGATCTCCTTATGTGCTTCACGACGCACGGTGACATTTGGAAGCCGAATGGCACTTGTTAGCTTTCTGTCAAACATAAACTAAAGCACATAATTTTGTTAACAGTAAGCACTGTTAACCGTTATCACTTGAAGGAAAACATAGAGGTTTGCCTCCAGTCCATCTAACGAGCTGTTTTTTTTCTAGGACTTCATTGTTTTATTTTGTCCAGCCATTTTCAAATATATTCACCCCAATTAGGCTCCTGAAGTGTGCAGTCCACCCTGGACAGGCCAGTCAATATTGGGGTATAAACAACTAAACATGGACTCCCATTTATATCTAATACACTTACGAGGCAGCTTGTTGGTATGAATGGTGGTTGAAGCCACATTTGTTACTACTGTTTTGTAGCATACTCTAAAAAAGTGGACCAAACAGTGACTAATTTGGATGTGATACTAATTTAAAACTTCACTTTTAGGAATAGGACTTGATGTCACAAAGCTAGAGATTTCGTTGGTCACCCACACTGCCTCTTGCCAATTTTCATTTCCTCCCACAGCTACTGCTCATTTACATGTTTTTAAGATACATTTGGAAGCTTCATTAATAGCTCATTTTACTTTGAAATATTTTTGTCATAAAAATGTTTGCAAATTATATTGTGATCTGTATTGAGACCAAGAAGTTGGTAAGGGAGAACCCAGAGAAGTATAGTTCTCCTTTAGAAAAGAGAGGAATGAACATGAGCAGGAGTAAAACAGAATACATGTGTGTAAATGTGAAGGTCCTGGGATAAACAGTGAAGATGCAAGGAGTACTAGCTGTAAAGAAGGTAGAGGACTTGAAGTACCAGGGTCAACAGTGTAGGTTGATGTGGGTAAATGGGCTTGCACTGTGGTACCTCTACATAGGAATTCTTTAGGGGTAAGAAAAGCACCAATAGTAAAATTTTGTCTCAGGATACGAAAGAAATTTCAAGTTATGACATGCATCTGTAAAATTCAAATATATTTTGGTGGGAGGATTTTCATTTCTGCTTGTTCACTGATGAGCACAAGTCCCGTATAAGCAGTAGCTCAACAGAAAAAGGCCATTAGTCCATGTTGTTGCCCTCTGCTGTAAACAAAGACAGGTGCAATCAATTTTCCAATTCCCATCCTCCCCCTTCAGTCCTGAGTCATTTCCCCGTATCTTTGGAGAGACAAAATGGTAGCACATCACCATCACATTCCCTCTTTCCTTCTTTGTTCCACGCACACACACATTTTTAGATTTGCTCTCAGATAGAGTAAATCGTACATCTAAATATACAGTGGGTTGCAAAAGTACCGTATTTTCGCACCTATAGTTTGCAATAAATTCTAAAATTTTCTCTGAAATGGTCCTTGCGCCCAATTGGTCGGTGCGCATTGTCTCCACTACATGCACTGCACACTCAAAGAAACAGCATATTAGGGCTATACAGAGGAAATGCCTGATGTGAATGACAACAGAATGTGGGTGTGAATGCTGGATGGATCCAGCACCCTTGTGACTCTTGTGAGGATAAGCGGCTCAGATTGAATGCATGTATTTCATTGTTGCAAAAGTATTCACATCAATAAAGTCAAAAACGATTACACACAAGAGTATTGCATAGGTGTGATCACCCCCCATTAATTGTCCCTAATAGTCACTGTCTCACTGTCATTGTCAGCATACAACTGTCACTATGTCAAATGTCCGTCGACAAAGATCAAGAGAATCGAGCTCCATCAGTTGACTTCTCACAGTCTTTCCCCCTCCCCTCTCTCCGGCCCCAGTCTTGCTTACTTTGCACTGTCCCATTTGGTCCTGGCTATGGCAAACATGCTGCTCATGAAGTGGGGGGCTGTTCTCTATGGGGGAGGTCAGTTTCCATGCTAGTCTTCCTGGCTCATAGAGGTCCCACTGTGCTTTCAGCCAGATGGGGGAAGTCCAAGCTGGTGATTGGGTTGTGGATTGGAGTGTCTTTTTGTGCTCCTGCCCTTCCAATCTCTCCTCATCGGTCGGTTAGGGAATTGTTCTCGCCCACTGACAGCATTTCGTCGACTGTCCCTGCAGGTAGGGGTACCGGCATCGTTTCCGGGTGGCAGGCAGTTTATCCGACGGCTCCTGTGAACATGCTCTTTTCATTGGATGAAATGTTGAATGAATGTTTAAAATCTAAATAATTATTCATGTGGCCCATGTACTGGTACAAGTCTGATTAAAAGTAGTTCCCCAGCAGCATACATGCAGCCCCATACGAGGTCATTACCACAACCATGTCTTACTAAACAATTGCTGACAACCTGTAGTGTGACTGGAAACTGTCTCCCCAGTTTGGATTTCTAATTTCTGAGCCAGCTGCAGAGAAATTGGATGGGGATTTTATTTCGGAGGAGGCTCGGAGTAGTGTTGCGCTGCTGATCTTCTGGGGCCAGATGAGATGGCTCGATTATTTTGCTTTGGGTGCCTCCTGGAATGGGATATACCGTATTTTCATGACTATATGGCGCATCACATTCAAAGCGGCAGTGTCAGTAACGGGTGCTATTTCTCAATTTGACATACACAAAGGACGCACCCTTTTTAAAGGCGGCCACAATCCATTCGCAAATCGTAGCGTTACTAGCTCGACACAGCCTGCCACCCTTTTTGAAGCTGTGTTCGCCAGCTACCATCCACTGTTCTCATGCAACTAGCTCGGTGTAGCCTGCCACCCTTTGTGAAGCTGTGCTCGCCAGCTTCCATCCACTGTTCCCATGCCACTCTCAACTTTACTTTGAAAGCCCGGTTGATGCTGATGTGCAACAGTTGGAGTTCTTTAGTACATCCTCCGGGAATGACGGAAATTTCTGAGTTCATTTTCGTGACTTGGTTTTTCACTGCTGGTGTGAGATGAGCACGCATGGAGTCGCAAATCAACAGCTTACACAGGGCGCTCTGCATTATAAGGCACCCTGTTTATTTTGGAGAAAATTTAAGACTTTTTAGTGCGCCTTATAGTTATGAAAATACAGTACCGACCAAATAATAGGATAAAAATAGGTAAGTTAACCTTCAAAAATCATTTCATTTTAATCTGTTTTGTCTCAGGTCTTTAAAATTGAAGTTTGGTTAATTCACAGTTTAATCACATGAGAAGACAAGACTGTAAACCTTTACATTTCCTCTTTTCCATTATGGTGTATAGTTCTTATGTTAAGGATCAGTAGTGTTAGATACTGGATCTGTGGCAGTTACTAAATTGTTCTTTTGCTTTCTTTTCAGGGTTTCTTTCCGATGTGACTCCTTTCCCAAAAACCCTCGAGTCATCCTACACTCAAAATAAGGTGGGATTTATTAATCATGTTCATTAGCATGAGTAGGACAAGGATACAAAGGTGTTGACAGGGGCCAGTAGTGTGGTCGAAAGATAATTTTGAGAAATTAAATGAGGAAAATGAGAGAGAACTAAGTAGTAGGGGCACCTGTAATGCGCCAGGTAGTGACAAAGATGAGCAATGCTCAAGTTAGACAGGCAACGAAGACGAAGAAAAAGACAAATGCTTTTGGCCCAGATGACATGTGGAGGTATGGAAATCTTGAGTTGTGGTAGCGTAGTTTTTTTTCTCAACAGAATTGGTTAGTACAATGCAAGAAGAAAAGAAGATTGGGCAGAAGGTGGTGCCTATCTTCAAGAAAAAAGGAGACGTACAAAGTTGTGGAACCTATATGGGTATAAAGCTACAGAGTTATACAATGTTATGGGAGAAGGGGGTTGAAGCTAGACCAGGGGTCGGCAACCCAAAATGTTGGATGAAAAAAAATACATATGACTGGAGCTGCAAAAATGTAAAAGCCTTAAAAGCCAACTGGGTACTCGGCTGCAAATGTAGCATGCCTTACCGTTACCTGGAAATGTCTTTCTACGTGACAATGTTATCTGACAATGTCTTGCTACAGAGCAAACATTTAGGCAATCCTTCTGCATGGGCAATCAATGCAAATGATTCAGTCCAAGAAACAAATCCATAGTTTTTCTATTTTTCGATTCTCCCCTTGGATCCATCACATATTCGCTGGTTTGTTTACAACAGTGACAAGCCTAGCATCCCACCGAGCTGATGGCAGTGTGTCGCAGGCTAAGACGAAAGTCTTCATTGACAGAAATGTTGAAATTTAAATTTGTCCTATACATTCTTAGAGCATTGGAAAACATTACGAATGTTTGTCTCCCACAAAAAACATATTACAGCAAAAAATATACCTCTCCCATTTCCAAACACTTGAAAATGCTCCAGTGAGCCAATAATGCAGTGCGAAAGAGCCCCATGCAGCTCCAGAACCTATGGTTCAGGAGAAGATCCCGGGAAGACCTGTGAAGTTTCAAGTAATGGATTGAAAGAAGGTAGAGGAATTTATGTACACTGTCAACAACAGTCTGATAGAGAATTTGGGAGGGAAGGGATGAACAGTGTGCACCCAGGGTGGAAGAACTGGAGAAAGTATCGGGTGAGTGTAAGGAGGATGCAAAGGACAGGGTAAAGTGGAAAAGTTGATTCGCTGTAGTGTATGCTCACGGGACAAGCTGAAAGTGTAGTACTAGATTGTTGTCTTTTAATCCTATTCTATTTATATTATGTGATGCTTTTTATTCTAGGGATAACAGGCAAATCCCAGAATTGTAGAGGATAATGGCTCATGAGTGGGATACGTATCTTCAAAATATCACACCATTGTCACCAGAATCAAAGACGTTGAGGACATCAGAACCAGAAGGAAGTCTTGCCCAGCATATAGAAACCTTCGTGGGGCAGGACGAGTTCTCCAACTCCACAGGTTCACATGATCCCCCTGCAACAGACTCCACATTCGATACAAACTTTTACTCAAGTGTGGGAAACTCTACTTCTGATTGTGCTTATGACAGCTTTTATAGAGAATCCCCTTGGGAACCTGATGAGGAACTCATACTAAAGGATACCTCATTGAGATGTGAAGGTACTGATGTTAATGATATTGCTACAAATGGATTATCTTCGTCTGGACCTTTGCCTTCATCCTATTCAGTGGAGTTAGAAGGACTTAAGCAAAACTGTGAACTCTTAGCTTCATCACTTCTTGAAGACTATTCAGATGTCAGTAGTTGTTCAGACAGAGATGCAAATGAAACAAGACCGCCTTGTAAATTCATGACTACTCCAAATCAGGAGTCTAAGTCTGATTCTTTGACGAAACGAAGTCCGTCCGAATGGCTTATCTCCCATCCTGAAAATGTGACTTTTTCAAACGAGATTAACGATATCTCTCCGGGTTCACTAAAATACATACACGGAGAAAATCTAGCTGAATGTCTCCCAGATGCGAACCAAGATTCTGAGAAAAATGGGACTTTTAACACGGAATACAATCAAGAATTCTCCGATATTCCTACAACCGATAGCGGGAGCATTAAGGATTCTAATGATGAAGAAAGACTTCCAATTCAAGAAGCAATGTCAAGTGTTGCAAAGGACTTAATTGGAGTAGACTATTCAGACGTGTCAATACGTGATAATGAAAACCGTAGTGGCACAGAGGATGACCCTGATCATATGGAGCAGGAAAATGTGACACCGGAACATACAAAACCGTCATTTGCAAAGGTGGAAGATGGGGACCATGAATTGGAGAAAGAAGAAGAAATTAATGAATCGTGCCCAATTGAAAAAGAAGCCCGCTATAATAATTCTCCCGCCATTGAACAAGAAATAAACTTGACAAATGTTGAGGACACTTACGGAGCTGTCAATCAAATGGAAGAAAATGAATTGGATTCGCTAGGTGAGGAACCATTCAATGTACCAAAGGAAACAAATACAGTTTGCAGTCAAGATGAAATCATGGAAATAGACGTCCCTCAGTCAGAAACGGAAGTTCAATGTGAGGAAAATAAAATGAAGCCTGACAACCCTCAATTCTCAGATCCTCCGGAGTCAGAGTGTAATAATATTGTTAGTGAACTGGCAGAATGTTCAAATATGCTATTGGCCAATAGCCAGGATATTGGTGCCTGTGTACAGTTATTAAAAGATCAGCCATCTCAAAAAGTTCTGGACAATATCTGTTGTTCTGCTCCAATATGTGATGGCCCTTTGACTGTTACCAGTGACAAGCTGAGTTTGCGTCTTGATTCGGGCCCCTCTCAAAATTCAACTACTCCAACAGAGAATAGTTTGGCCAGTGATGATCTTGGAAGGGACAATAAGAAACCAGATAATGAGATTACTTTTAGCTGTCCAGAAGAGTCCTGCTCAAGTGCAGACACAAATATTTGTGACAAAAAAGCAATGGTGGAATTCCACAAGGAGAATCAGACATCATCTCAAGATGAAAATTGTAGTAGTGAAACTATTGATAATTCTATCTTGGATTTGGATGCTGAGAACAAACACGGCACTTCAAATGATTTAAAATGCTTACCTCAGAAGAGCGATTTGACTAATGAATGTTGTTCCAGCAAAGATCAAGATACTGGGGAAACCTCTCCTCAGTGTCATGAAAAGTCACATGATCAAAGTCAATTTCCTTCAGCACAAGAGCAAACACTGTGCACTGATGAAAATGTAAAGGTGTTTCCTGATGTAAGGGACACTTCAGAGAAAGACAAGTTGGTACTCATCGAGCGGTCTGGTGAACCTCCCATTGAAAAACCTATTGTCCAGTCAAACTCCAACATAAAGAATGGGTCACAGGCACAAGATTGCATTGTAAAATCATCATTACAGATGAGGAAGCGCCTACAGCCTGTTGTAATTATTAAAAAAATGGAGCCCGCATCAAGTAGTTTATACCAGTGTGCAGTTTGCCAGCAAATTACCCACAGGGTCGATCATCTAATTGAACATTACCACTGTGAACATTCAGATCAAATTTTCCAATATTCTCAGCAATCCAATCAATACCTAATAAGCAATGGACTTCCTGATAAGCATGTGAGCAACAAACCCCAAGAGCTTCAACAACTTGCTTCTGCTTATGGAAAAAGACAAATTCATTGTTGCAGCTTTTGCGATAAGAAATTCTCAAGAACACTTAAGTATCTGACACATATGCGTCTTCACACTGGAAAAACACCTTTTAAGTGCAATGAGTGTAACATGTATTTCGCACAGAAGGGTTCATTAAATAGGCACCTGAACAAAACCGGTATGTGCAAGAAACTTCAAACGGCAAATCCAGATGTGGTATCAATTGTCCGAAAAGTTTTCAAGTTAGTTAAAGATGAAAGTAGACCATCAACACCACAAATAGATGCCATGGACATGGCACGGGCTGAAAATCTGCCACAGTGTTTTGTGAATTTGTTCGACATCTGCACAGCCAACGTCTGTGTCTATTGTGGCAGACAATACTCTTCTCCGAGTCAAGTCAAGAAGCATGTTTACAACAAGCACAAAGGGCATCCTCCAGGTGTTTGGCAAAACCAGACAACTATGAAACTAGCGAAAAGAAGCAATTTGATGCCCTTACCTGTTGAGGAAACTGAAAATGAGATGAGGCATAAATATAAATGTCCTCTCTGTCCACGACTTTTCATGCACTTCTACAACAGAGCTAGACATTTGCGTGATTGCGCAAGAGTAGCTTGTCGTAATTTGAAAACATTTGGCGATAAATTCAAGTGTCCCCGGTGCCATATTTTATTTACTCAGTCAAATAGTTGGTACAAGCATATCAGATATGTATGCCTCAAAAGAACCTTTGGGGAATTACCAAAAGAGAAGGTAAAATCACAGGTGAAGCCAGATGGAAAGCAAAACGTGGCCTTGGAAAACAAGCAGAAGAAATCTGAATTAGCAACCCCTATAACTCAAGACTCTTACAAATGTGATGCCTGCCCAGCAGTTTTCGAGAAAGAATCTGGTCTCTCCGAACATGTAAAAGAACATGCGTCTGAAGGCACAGGAAAAATGATCGACCACGAGACACCACTTTGGACATCTTTCGGGATGGCAAAGACTGATGAGACCGAGAGCCATGTGAAATCAGATCAGCAGACGGCCCTCCGCTGTCCGTTTTGTGACAAAAACTGCGAGACGGAATTGTCACTAAAGTTGCATGAAAGGTGTCACACAGGTGAAAAGCCATACCTATGTCTGGACTGTGGAAGAGGCTTCAAGAAACAAGTCTACCTTAGGAGCCACAAGGTCGTCCATCAGAGTGTTCCATGCACTCTTTGCAAAAAGATTCTTCCAAATTCAAGAAATTTTATTCACCACATTAAATTATATCATAAAGGGAAAAGGGTCCCATGCCCTACCTGCAAGAAATTGTTGAATACCGCAGAACTTCTCAATCATCTGAAACTACACAAAAGGGAAGCTGTGTTAAATGAGGAAACATTGAAGACCTGGACAGCTTCACAAGACCCAAGTGAACCAAAGACATTAGCCTGTCCTCTTTGCCAACAGGAATTTGATGATATCTATTCAATAAGGAAACACAGTCTAGAACACATATCTTCAGATAAGACGTGTCCGTATTGCAATCAGACTTTCAAAACCCGACGTTATTTGCTTCTTCACATGTTCAAACATACAGGTGAAAAACCTCATTGCTGTGTTAAGTGCGGGAAAACTTTCTGTCTAAAACAAACCCTGAGAATTCACGAGAAATTTTGCGGGCCATTGCATAATGAAACCTCTCCCGAACCCGAAGAGCATCGGTGTAAAATTTGTCCCCGAACCTTTAAAATAAAAGCACACCTAATAGTCCACACAAAGAGCCACCTGCTAAAAACTTTGCGTGTCTGCTCCCATTGTGGTATGCACTTTGGCAGAAGTAAATTTTATCTTCACAAGAAGAAGTGCTCAGTGGAGAGTTCAGAACCCAGAAGTACCTCACCTTCAAACAACGACGCCTGTCAAACCAGTCAAGAGGAAAGTCAGAAGGTCCCTGTGATGCCTTCCCAATTCAGTCAATCAGAGATGCTTCCACTGAAGTGTTCATACTGTCCAAGGAGCTTCAAGTTCAGGTCAAGGCTGTTAAAACACAGCGTTTCACATACCGGCGTACAACCGTATCCATGCAAAAAATGCGGTGAGCGATTTTCAACCATTACATTGCATTTGCGGCATGAGAAGCGCTGCCATGATGTTTCCAAGGAGGAGGAATCAAAGAAGGCTTCAAAAGAGGTTTCAATGGAATTGACCGATATGCCTACTGCCGCAGAAGAAGCACGGATATCAATAGAAAGATCTAAGGATGAGTACAAATGTAAATTCTGCACAAAGACATTTGTGAAAGCACGAAGCCTGCGGCGTCATATTTTGACTCATAATGAAGTGAATCCTTATCGCTGCAAAACATGTGGCAGCTGCTTTTCGCGGTATGATTATCTCAAAGTGCACCATGGTCATTGTAAAGGAAAACAAATGCAGTTGCAAATATGCATTCCCAAAATCAGCTTGGATGATGTTGGTAAGGGCTGGAAAAGCTGTAATGCCAGTCAATCTATGGAAGTACAAGAACGATTTGAGTGTAACGTTTGTTCCAAGAGTTTCCCAACTCAGTCTACACTCTCCCGCCATTTCACACTATTTCATTCCATTAAATTGTTTAGGTGCCAATATTGTGGTGCTGCATTTAGCCATGAAAAATCTCTGAAATTCCACAAGAAGACTAAAAACTGCAAAAAAAAATACCAGAAACTAAATTCTACTCCACTGCAGGATAATTTGTCATCACAAAACTTAAACCAGACACACAATGAAGAAATTCGATCCAAGCTCCAGCTTTCCTCGATAAAAAGACGGAAATATTCTTGCGGTTATTGCTTCCGTGTGTTTCCGAGCAATGGGCAGTTACAGTATCATATCGTTTTGCACACGGGTGAGAAACCATTTTCATGCGATTGTGGCCTGCGATTTATCCGGAAGGACTATTTGAAACGTCACAGGCTAAAGTGCAAGGTCAGGCTTTGTAAAACATGTAACGTAGCGTTCCCCCAACACAAACTTAAGGCTCATCAAATATCTTGCCCTTCGACGTCACCCCAGTCCACCAAGCCGGAAGAAAATCCTCTAAGCCCTAAAATGGGCTTTTCCTGTGCATACTGTTCTCTGCGTTTTTCGTTATTTTCCCAGCTCCAGGAACATTTTTTGGCTGCACACAAAATGGAAACAATAGATATACCTGTGTCTACAGCTCCTCTTCAACATCATCTTGCCAAACTGCCAACCGATGAAGCAAATAGATCTGACCAACAGCCAAGCGATGGCTCTAATTTGACTTGCAAACTCGACAAAGAACTTGTTGGCGATGTTTCAGAATCTTTTCTTTGTTCAATCTGCAATATTTCCTTTGAAAATAAAGCTGGACTCAAGGGTCATTGTCGTATACATTCAAAACACATCCCTTACAAATGTAAAACATGTGGGAAAGGCTTCTGGAATAAAAATCTTTTTCGCAACCACAACAGGAAATGCAGGCACGGATATTACACTGAAAAGAATGCGGCTCAGAAAACGCCTGTCAACGCACACCTTAATCTTACATTGCCCGACTCCGTTCTAGTGTCAGAAACAGACATTGGAGTCTTGCAAGAAAACATAAGCATAGAGGATTCACAGGAGTCTCCGCAAAACCCAGTCAAAGATCAGGATCAAACGGTTGATCAAGATCAAGGATCAAGCATTAAAAACGAAGAAAAAGTAACACAGTACCAATGTTCCGAGTGTGATTTGAGCTTCACTGATGGCTTGATGCTCATCAGTCATCTGGAAGAGCACGGTAGAGAGGAACAAGCCCATAGACGCACTGCTTGCATAAAATGTACACGTGTTTTTCCCAATGTTGCAGAAATGGAAACACACTTGAGGTCTCATGGGTTAACAAAGTCATTCTCTTGTTCTGAATGTTCCATGTCATTTTTCACGGCATCTGATTTGGAAATCCACAAATCCTACCATGACCCAAACAGAACATTTTCTTGTAATCAGTGTGGTTACAGGTTTTGGTCTAGGCAATCTCTTGGCAATCATCACAGTGAAGAGCATCGCGAAATAATGCATCCATGTCGTTTCTGTGAAAAGACCTACGCTTCCATGAAATCTCTCCGAAGACACTACAAATCCTGGCACCTGAAGGAGCAAAAGAACTCTGAAAGCAATGTGGCGAGCGAAAATGGCAAGGATGAATGTAATAGTAGTGACGACAGTGACTCTGCACCCTACTTTCCATGCCATGTGTGTGGAAAGACATTCCCAACATCAGAAAATCTAGAAGATCACCAAAAATGTCACCTCGGGGTAAAACCTCACGAATGTGCGGAATGCGGCAGATGTTTTTTCCAGGCAGCCCAGTTGGAACAGCACAAACGGATGCACAAGTCTGAGTTGCAGTGTCAGGTGTGCGGAAGGGGCTTTGTTTCGCTCTTTGCCTTGCGGAAACACAAACACACCCACGGCAAGAGTCGTCCTCACCGTTGCTCCAAATGTCAGCTTAGCTTCTCTGGAGCTTCCCAGCTAGCGGAGCACATGTCTAATCACCGGGAAGAAAACTTTCCATGTGACATATGCAATCAAGTGTTTCCCTCCAAGAGTAGCCGAGCTGAGCATAGAAAAGTACATACCATGTCAATTGACCGCCACGAACATTTGCTTGAAAAGTCTACTCCCCTCTCCGAAAGTAGCACAATACCAAACCTGCAATACAATTGTGCTTTATGTAACGAAAGCTTCACTGACTCAATGGACTTCTCTGAGCATGGTTGTAACGCCTCTAGGGATCGGCCGTATTCCTGTCCTGACTGCGATAGGCATTTTCTCCACTCATCCCACCTGAGAAAGCACAGTGTCCTACATCGGGATGCAACGACTGAGACTGAATATTTCTGTAATTGCTGCACTATTACCTCTCTCACACTTGAGCATTTCATCAGGCACCTGAAGACCCATGAAAATGAGGCGATTGTACCTGGAAAAAATGCTCAAACTTACAAATGTCCCACTTGCGGATGTAGTTTTATTAAGGTCACCGATTTGATTTCCCATTTTTCTGTGCATTCTGCAAACAGGCTAAATTGCAAAATATGTAAAATGAGTTTTTCTGCCAAACGTGAGCTGGAAGACCATGAGCAGAGGCATCAGTCATCATTTTCCCAATTGCAACGCAAGATGGGTGACAAGAAATTTCAAGGAAGTGGTCCTTTTCACAGCTCTTCAGATCCAGTCAAATCCCCAAACACGCATATAAACCTTGGAAAGCGGGCTGCAGAATCTAACCACAATGACGTTGGTGAGGAAGACGAAATTCACGTCACCGAAGTGGATTTGCACCATTGCAGCTTTTGCACAAAGCAATTCTTTTCGAAAAGCGTTCTCTTGGAACATCAAAACAAAGTGCACTTAAATGAGCAATTCAAATGTAAGTACTGCCCCAAATTGTTTGCCTACAAGCATACCCTTCAAAACCACGAACAAATGGTGCATATGAAACCTGCTCAGCCGGCACCACTGCAAAACAGTCTGAAATGCTCCCAATGTTTTTTCAATTTCAACACACTCCAAGATCTGTCATCACACATGCGAACACATGCTGAACAACAATTCAGACAGTACCGCTGTGATATGTGCTACAAGTCATTCGCGTACGCTAATCAACTTCAGCACCATCAAGAAAGCCACGTTGGCCAAATTGTATATGAATGCGCCGAATGTGACAAAGCCTTTGCCTTTCCTAACCTGCTGGCAGAGCATCAGAAAACCCATGCTTAGCGATCCCCAAAAATGGCCGGCTCAAAGCTACAAAATACTCCAACAATTTACTCATAGTGGGCGGCTACTCCAAAAACGTTAGGTTAGTGTCGGTCGCCACCGATCTTGTAAAGTTAGATTCCAGTTTTGGACTTTGAATCGAATACAAAAACAATGTTTTTGATGCCTTTTGTTTATATATTCGTAAATGTTGAACTGTAAAATTGTACATAACTACCAAAAACTGTTCCGTAAAGAATCTTCGTTGTACAAGAGTTCAATATTTTTATGCTACATTTTCAAGGTTTTGGAAGTTGTTTAAAGTCTGTTCTATACTACGAGGTCATTTTATGGGTTGTCTTTGTTTCTTATTTTATTTTTATTGCTTGTCAATATTTCTGTGATTTCTGTTTGTTTATTTGTTCATAAAAATTTAGGAAAACCTTAAACAGGTTTCACAGTATTGGAAACACTTTGTAAATATGACCTGAACATGTGCATTTAGAAATTTAACTGGAAAGCCTGAACTATTTTGGGCAGGTGAAGAAAAATAAAAGTGGATTTTACATGAAATTTGTTGCTTCATTTGACCAAATAGTATTGTGCTCAACCTTATTGGGCTTACCACGACACTTAGTATAAGTACTTACTGCCACATTTTCGTTATAACAATTGTCCAAAAATGTAAAATAATATCAAAAAAATCTATTGTATTAAAGAATTAATGCCATTATTTTTATAACAGTTGGTGTTCAGCTTTGTTCAGAAAATAAGCTTTTATAATTCCTAGAATGTCCATTTACAATCTAATAACGCACTTGAATGCTCAACATTTCTGAGATGTGAACGCCTTCTATTTCTTTGCTTTGTGAACCCACAACGGTAAGTTAGTAGCATTTCAATAATCTTAAATTAACATGTAGTGGTTGTGACTTCGAACAGCTTTGCCAAGATTACGTCACATAGGCTTTTCTATTTACAGCGTAAAGCGTTGTTTGTACAACTGGACTGTTGATAGAAACCAATGTGACAGCATGGCTTTGAAGCCACTCTACACTCCTTTTGATCCAAGACAACATTTTGGGGATACTTTCATGTGAGGGGTCAAAGAAGGCACAGAATTATTTTGGCGAAATTTCCTAGGGGTGAATGTCCTGGGGGCTAGTGATTTCCCAATCCCATACTCGGTATCAGTATCGGTCCCTGATCTGGCCAGTTTTGTCGGATTGGATAGTATTGGATCTGGTCACAAGATTCTTTGGATCCATTGGTCGTAGTTCCAGTACCATCGATTGCTGTAAATCAAACAATAAGGTAAATGTTCACATGCCACTATTACTCTTTAGAAACTAATGATGGTAACAAACTATTTCTTGTGGTGGTCGATTTAGTACAGAAAAGTAGCATTTTTCATGGACTGGTTATATTAGTTTGCAGGGAAGACAAGTAACATTGAGTTTAAACAGAGCTGCTTACCAAGTCTGTTGTGACTGATATTCATCAACCCGTTACAGGACACGGACAGACTTGGTCACCAAGACACAAACCTAGGCCAGAACAATCATTTATAGTCCGGTACAAAGAAGATATGCCACAATACTAGTCAACTGACAAGCCCTGTTAGTACCAGGGTGAGCAGCATTCCAATAACCTTGTTTTCTGGGTCTATTGCTGAGCACTGATCTCTCTTGGCTCACCGCTACTGAGAATCCTCATTTGTGTCTTTCACTTTCAAGTGAAATGCTTAAATTCAGTGGTTTAGGGAACAGCAGCCCAAGTAGGCTTGGCTGTTGAGGCCTGGTGGTGATGCGGGTTTGGGGAGAATACCAAGGCTAACCAAGGCTCAGATGGATAGATGCTCCCAGGGCCGTGAAAGTCACTTGATCACTACGTCAAACATATTTCCATTAGCGGCTGGGGTGCATTTTGCATGGGTGCGGGAGCCAAGGAATCCACCAATAACAGTAGACATGACACTTGGGTGCGATGCAGTATCCTGGCAAACATCCTGTTGGGGTGATTGACATTCCAGTCAACACATCTCAGTTTGGTTGTCTCCAAGTGCAGTTTTGGGAGGAATTGGGGTGCAGAAACGGGGAGGAACCTCATTCAAGTCCAACTCTCTAGAACAGTTGCAGGCCCCATTTAACATTGGTAGTCGCACCATGGCTTTCTTTCTTATAAGCACCCCATGCCGTGACTGTGACAAAAATTCGACTTGGCGTTTGAGCTCGAACAGAGCTTTTTGTCCTTTGTATCCCCTGCTCAACGCTTCTTATTGCTGCGTGTCAAGCAGCAAGCATTTTTTCATATCGTGCATTTCGGGACTTCCACCTCTACTTCTTGCTCTTGAATGTGTTAACACTCTGCCCTTTTCGATTTGTCTGTCAAATCCTGGTTTACTGGCATAAATCAATTTTTAGTCCAAATTGCCTTAAGTGTGGGCCTCCTAAATTTATTCATCTCTCCCTCTCTCGCCCTGGGCGCAAAATATTCATCTTGTCTTTCTCAAAGTATACGGCACCAGTACGTAAAGCTTGTGTAATGACGCACTTTATTTATATGGTGACCAGTTCCTTGCTGACAGAAAACCAAACCTTTTCTAAAAAGATTTTTTGAAGCAACAATGCATGGTACAAGGGAAGAACCAGATTAGTCTTTGTGGAATAAGGATTGGAGAGGTTGAGCTCGTCTCCTTGCTTGAAGGCCACATGCCAGGCCTTTGTCTCAATGGTACAGGGAGGAATCTCTCCCTCCTCTAGCTGCAGGTTTTGCACAACAGCGCTTCCCTCCCACCATCGGGTAAGAGGAGGTGCTAACGATAAGGAGCCTGCCTGATGCAGGGAGCAAAATGGAAGCCACACAAAGCAAAAACAGACCGAATAACAGAGAAGCAGTACAGTTGACTTGTTTCTCTTTTCGTGTCAATATTTCTAGTGATAATGTTACTTGTACTTGCCGTTCGAACACTGTTAACTCCATTAAGGTCAGTCATTTATGTTGTTATTACTGAGTCGGGATACATTAACATAGATGACCCCATTCATAAGGTCCTTGAAATACAAGCTGTTTTAGGCCCTTTTTTGTTTGCCTTTACCTTCACTGTTGCAGCAATGGACTTAATTCCACTGGCTTGACAAAGGGCATCAATGGAGTAAATATAATACAATGCAAGTATAATGAAAGCGACCCTACAATGATGTATTTCGCAACAATAAACAGTGACACACTTGTACAGTCTACCTTGTAGCATTATTAAGCTTCAGTGTTTTTAAAAGGTCCATGCAGTTTTTCGCATGCTACTGTACTCCAAAAATAATGGTTCCTCGCCGCAGACCTGGTGGAAGGCTCTTGGGGTCCATGTTTGTCTTTAGATTTGCGTTAATTGAGTAGTACATGGCAGTGTAAATGTTTCCACAAAGATATTCTGCACCAATAATTGCAGTCTAAGGGTTTTTTCAGAGGACTGGTAGAATTGCACCGTTGCCCATGTGGAAACCCATTCATTGTTTATGTGGAAGGGGTGGTCCCAGTGGGAGTGAGAGTTCATGGACATTCCAGGTCGGGTGGCCATAGCGAAGTTGCCGGCTTAGTGATATCTTACTGAGCTGACAGATACAAACAATTCATGTCCGATGATTAATGTGTTTTTTGGAACGTTCCTCAGCTCAAATGTGCTCGTACACCTCTGCTAAGCCAATGGATAAATTGTTATGGAACTGTAGTACTTTAGAATTGGCATCAACCTATTCCCAGTCTCTTCTTCCTCGTTAAAACCCGAAAAGTCCTTGTGCAACACCGCTGTTTTCCTGGTTATGTCAACACTACAGGAGTTCCTTCCTGTCATCACGTTGCACATCCTTTACCCAATGGCACGCCGCCAGTACAAAAATGGATAGGATCTCAGACCGAAGCACGGTGTGTTCGTGGTTAGCACGCCCGGCTCACAGTTTGGCGATCTAGGGCTCAATCCTGGACCTCAACCTATAGTTTGTACTTTGCACGTGTGGGTTTTCTTTGAGTATCAAGTTTTTGTCAGGTGATCTAAATCACACCCACATAAGTGTGATTGCATGTGCTTATCTTCATGTGCTCTGCATTTGAATGGTGGACCATATATCCTGCTGATAGACTCCAGCACTCCCGCAACCCTCATAAAGATAAAGAACCCAGAAGATCACTGCATGAATCTTGAAACTGCATTTTAAACACATGACCACTGCACACTTGAAAACCAGACGTGTACTTGTGCCTGTAAAACCAGCAAGTGCAAAAGACAGCAACACCAAGGCACATCTTGTTTTGTTCTGTTGTGGTACTTGTCTTGCTGTTACAGGCACCACCATTGGTTGGTTTTTCTAGAAGAGACGTGGGTGCACAGGAATTGCTAGTCTAGTGACGCCCTCTGTGGCAGCTGCTCGGTGCACTATTTGGCGGTATGGAGGCTGCTAGGGGGATCATGTGACCATAGTTTCCAGGGGCAGAGGCGGTTTTCACTGCAGGCGTGTCTACTGCGCACGCGCACAGTCGACTCTGGAGAGACGTTCGAGCCCGCAGCTGGATGTCCAACCTCCTCCTCCTCTTCTTCTCCTCCTTTTGGCACATCTCCAGATTTGTTCGAGCTCGAAGCGCCTTTTCGGAGAGCTCACGCCTCTACGCGGACCGATGTCTACAAAACCACGCAATGATTGTCCCAATCCTTTTGTGTCCAATTTGAAGACTTCAGACAACGCGTTCCTGTGACAAGGTGAGTGATTAATCTGCGCAGAAGATATATAAAGCTCCGGGGAGTGTACCACGGTAGCTCGATGGCTAGTATCCGTTGTTTCTGTGGCCTCTCCTGGGAGCGTGGCCAGCCGCCCCCCTCGTTTAGCTCTCCAGTGCCGCTTCCAAGCTAAGTGGGAAGCTAATGTGGGAGGGGGGTTCTTGATAAACATGCTAACCGTAACGTCTGATGATTTTAGCATTGCCCTGCTATTTTAGCTGCTACTTCGCGTGGTGGACCCTATTGCCCCCAGTGAAGTCGTTTTAGCACGAGCTTACCATGTATTTTCAGTCATAATTGCATTTCAAAATGTTAAACCTGTTGACACTCATTCATTTTGGCAGCCTTATTTGATGAAGGCATTTCTATTTTGTACTTTATGAAGTTGCCTTTTTACGGCAGACTCATGTATGTGATACATATAAGCGTGTTATTATGCATATACTACATAGGCAAACGCGATAAAAGTGCAGGTAATAATCGGGTAATCGAACGAGAGATCAGAATGAGTCAAATGTACGTGGTGTCATTAAATATTGAGCTCAAAACGTTCGATAAATTCTCCTTTCACAAATAAATTCGGTGGATCGTACAATCACAACATTATTAATGCTTGAATTTGGTTATCTTCCTACTTAAACATCCTTTGGTTTGCATTGAAAACCATAAAAGCTATTAAAGACATTGTTTTCATCAGAGAAAAACAACCCTTATGTTTGCAAAAATGGCATCAGAGACCTTGCATTAATCTTTGAAGAAATCATTTATCTGCTTATTACTAGAATTTAAACAATGCAAAAGTGGCTCATCATTTCATAAAATTACCCCAAATATTTATTAAATGTCTAACTGTCCTATCAATGATCAATGAGAAGACATACATATGACCAAATGGCGAAGAATGAAGTAAACACATCTTTGAATAAATAGTTAAGTCTAACTCGTGAATTATAATGTCGTTAGTTGTTTAATATACGACCTCATTTACACAAAACAATTATTTAATGAACACATCCTGCTGGACCGCATAACCAACAAAGTTAGTGGGCGTTACTAAGACCTGATTGGCTACCCTGGTCAAGGCCTATCTTCCGGGTCCACATGCCTGCTGATGTTTTTTGAGTCTTGGCTATGTAGTGGATTAGTTCTAAATTTGCGTGAACTTAATTATCAATATCATGGTCGTAAAGGTTTAGTACTTCATCCTGTCATAGTCCGTCCTCTTTACAAACTTAAATGTGCATTTGAAATATAGTCCATATACAGATATGATGTCAAAATGTATTTCTGAACTTCTTAAAACAATGCTCAATTTTCATTCATTAGTTTAAACCGCTTATCCTTACAAGGTTTGTGGGGGGTGCTGGAGTCTCTCCCGGCTGACTGACCGGGTGGGGGACAACAGCCTGAATTGGTGGCCAGCCATGGATCTTTAAAATTGTCCTTATTTTTTCTTCTCTTTGTAGGTGACACTCCCTGTTTTCATGCATTTTGTGTTTATTCACAGGAAACCCTCTGCTGTCCATGATGCTTGGGCTCCAGGGCAATTCGCCACCATCCTCCAAGATTTATCCTTGCGTGGCATGCTCGGCAACCTTTGGCGGACTGGCCGCCTTGCTCGTACACCAGGCAACGCACACTAACATGATCCCAAAGGTCATTGCCCCTCCTTCGAACACACCTGACATAAGCCTGCATGGTGCTCTGACTCCAAACCTGAAATCATCCAATCAAGCAGCAATATCTGAAACCACCTCCCAATCTTTTTATATCTGTGACTGTGGAGAGGAGTTTCAGGACTTCATTCTCATGCTCCAACATAAGCAACTACATGTTTCTCAATCAAAGTCGTCGGAAATGTCAAAAGGTGGTACCATTTCAACCGGTACGGAGTCCAATGATCGTTCTCCTGAACCGAATGTACAGTCAAGGCCACCTGAAGCCAAGTCAGATTCAGTCCAGAGTCGCCCCTTTAGTTCAGGATCCCCACCTGCTAAAATAAACCCCAATGAATTTGAGAAAACAAAAAATGCCAAAGCGGTTCCTACAGCTCCTCAAGAAACTAATGAGGAACCTGAGCAGACATCTACTACTACAACTACTACTACTACTACTACTGAGCCAATTTCGGAAACTGAAAGGGGTACACCATCGGTTCATAGTAGTGACAATGACGAACATGTGACTAAAAATAACAAACTAATGAGAATCCTGGCATCGGCCTACATGAAGCACGCCTCCGTTTCGCCAGCTAGGAATGACAGTCACGGTATTATCACCCCCAAACAAGAAGCCGTCCCAGTTGATATCACCCCACCTAAACAATGCGAAGAGCCGCCAATCAATGATCTCTCTGTAGCAAAGTTGAGGCGACTGCTCGCAAAGACCGGGGTCAAGACAAAAGCCCCCACCATTAGTCGAATCATCGACTCCAGCAGGAAAAAGATAGTTTCTCTCACAAAAGTGCTCTCGCCCGTCGTCGTTCTGGAAACCCGCCAGAAACTCCGGGATTCTAGCAATAACGCTCTCTTTGGGAAATACCAATGTGGCCGTTGTCGTCGAACCTTTCCCAACTCCGACAGACTAACGGAGCACCACTTCTTGCACAAAAAAGAGAGAATTAAATGTTGCCGTCGCTGCAAACAACTCATTATCGGCAAACTGCCTTTCACCGACAATCACGTCTGTATTCCGGTGATGAAAATGCCTGCGCAGGTGCCGAGGTCCTTCCCTCTGGTCCCCAAAATTGTGCCCTTCCATAGCTTTAATAATGCAAAAAAATCATTCTTTTGTCCCGTGTGCAAGCACAACTACGCCCGTCGGTACAACTTGAATAAGCACAAGTGTCAAGGTCCAAAGTTAGCCCCCCCTCAAAGCCTTTCTTCCCCCGACAGACTTTTCGCATTAAGATCAAATAATAAAGCTGTGGCGTCCGGGGATGGTCCGGGTGAGTGTGAAATTGGAAGCATTTCTGTTGGCACTGAAGCCCCACGTGTCAAAGTAGAGATGTCCCCTTCTTCTCAAGAGTCGGACTTGGCCTGGTGTGGCTTTGCCAAAAGCTTCCCACCAATCTTCCACAATGTCAAATCTTCCATAGGGGACCAACACAAGAATTCCTCCGTCAGTGCGGTGGAACGCAGTAGCCCGGAAGCGAAGTCGGCTTCTAACGAGGGCGACGAAGGCCAGTGGACGATGCCCCTGGATGACGAAACGGAGCTCCTGAGTCCCAACGATGCCCCCAACGACGACGAGATGGAGCCCGATTCGAAACAGATTGCCAACTTGAGCTATTTTGTCAAAGATGGCATTAAGCGCTACCCTTGTCCCAGGTGTCAGAAAACCTACAGTCGACCGTCTACTTTAGCTCGCCATTTACGGCTTTGTGGTTTCAGACCCCGGGGCCCCGCAGCCGTATCGCACAATTCCAGCAATGACGCGGCGGCCCAGAATAGCGCCAAACCAATGTTTGCTTGCTTTGTCTGTGGGAGGAACTTCAACCGCAAGGATAACATGATGGTTCACAGGCGAAGATGTCAGTTGCAGCGAACTGCAAACAAGGAACCGTCGTCGCAGCCCAAGTTTCCAGCCACTCCCACGGGCGGAGCGGATAACGACGCAAACAACTGGGGTATGCTGTCACTGCCCTCCGTGCTACCCAGGAGGGTAACATGCGAGTGTGGGGTTGGGTTTACATCACCAAGACTCCTCCTGGAGCATCTTCAAAAGCACGCGCAAGAATCCTACACATGTCCAACTTGCGGAGAGACGGTTAATTCCTGGGCTGACTATGAGGTCCACCTGCAGATCCATATGCATCCTCATCACCAGCTCCTCAAGGGACTCCAGACACAGCGATCGCAACCGCTAGTGCTTCGGATTCAGCAGCAGCCAGCGCCGTCCCAACAAGCACAGCATCACCAGCAGCCGCCCGCACACCAGCCTCCACAAAAGGAAGCTGTCTCTGGGCATCCCAACGTTGAGAAAAACAAACGGGCTATATGCAGTCGATGCGGTAACTCCTTTGCTACCCGCTGTTCCCTTCGAAGGCACTTGTCTTGGGACCGCTGCAAAGGGGGGCGACCTCAAAACGCACCTAAAACGTATCGCTGCTCTCGCTGCAGCAATGAATTCCCCAACATGGTCAGTCTTTTGTTTCACCAGAGGAGCGGCGCCTGCAAACCAACCATCAAGCCCGTGCGCTGCCCCACCTGTCTGCGTTGGTTCGGAACCGTGGATGGTTTGCAGAAGCACCTGCTGACTCACAAGCAGTCCGATTCGTATCGATGCGATATCTGTCAGTGTTCTTACCCGAGTTTGAAATCTCTTCGAACCCATCGCAAGAGAGTGCATAATGTTATGCTCGCAGAAATAATGACTTAACAACATTGACTGTATTCTTTTTCTTTATTATGGACATGGTGTTGCATCATTCCACTTTGATATGTACCACCTTTTAATTCATTGAACCTAATATGGGGTGATATGAGAAAAAACATTTTTTAGCTGCTGATGGATATAACTGTAGTTTTGTCAAGTCCTGTGTGTCAGGTTGAAGGTTGTAAATATTTGTACTACTTAAAAAATGTATCCGATAGTTGTACTGTTCCTTGCGCTGGTGTTTTTAAATAGATCACTTAATGAAACTGTTTTGGGATTTTTGCTCACAATTAAGTCCACCCAAACAGTTTGCTCAGTCAAAATTTGTATTGCAATTGTTTGACAACACACCTGCAAGGCGATCATGAAGAAACAGGAGATGCTCGGATGTTTGGTTGATTTGCGCTCCAATTTGAATCCCTGTGGATTCTTTTAAGCACGGACAGGTGAAAGACCAACAGCAATTATGAATTTAGAATTCCTTAGCACTTTGAATTTGCTTTGTGAACGGATAATATACAAATAAACCTGCCTTGTCATACTTCAGCGTACTGAACTCTGGCTTTTGTGTTATCTGCTTATGTGTAGTCCTTGGAATGGACCTGCTGCAGGAAAGTATGTTGGTTTTTCTTGGGGTAGTGGCAATAAATGGAATAATTTGCTTTTTAAAATACTTGTTGTGGAAAAGGGAGGCATATCGACCTTAATGAATATGTTTACACAGTTTTAGTGTTCATTTCTCCTGTCCTCAGAGCCGCGATAGAAGGCCCGGCTAGCTCAGTCGGCAGAGCATGAGACTCTTAATCTCAGGGTCGTGGGTTCGAGCCCCACGTTGGGCGGTTCTGTTTTCATCCCACACAAGGTTCCAAAAAATGTAAATTACACTTCTTCTATAATCTTACATAATTTACCTATATTTGGTCATTAATATGTACAGTCCCTTTATTAAATTAATCCAAGTCAATCTAAAGTGAGTGTTTAACATGACTACACACTACTGTAATTTGATAGGTTAATGTATAATTTAAAGGAGCTAAAAATGCTTGGATTTTTTTTAAATTAATACAAGATGTATTGGTACAAATAAACCAGAAGTTTTACCTATAAATTATTAATATGTTTAATACATTAAATTAAACATAATAATTTGGCGTACTTTTGCTATTTTGTCAGTAGGTGTCAGGCTACATCTTTGAACCACCGATGTTCAATTCGCAAAGGGCGCCATACGTAGAAGAAGACGAGGTAGCTTTCCTCTTTTTCTAATGGTGTGCTAGTATGTTAGCTACTTTATGCCCGAACGTCGACGTTACAGTTCCTCCCGTAAACACCATCGGCTCTACAGTGTTCTAATTGGGACGAAGGTAAGATTCGAATTCTCTTTCAATGTTACTTTTGACAGATCGGCAGAAGTATGCCAACATTAGAGTGTTTTATCCTGCTAAAGCTTCGCCTAGCATATTAGCATTAGCAGGCTCATCTTCCATCAAAAATAACGCCCACAACCGGCACAAAAGTTTTCCTCGTTTAACTTGCCCTTGAGAAATGTCCCTGATTTTATGTACTTTATAGCTAGCCTGACTCGTTCAAATGGTTGGTTTACCATGGAGGTTGCTGGTATTCTTGTAAAAATGTTCATCGCCCAGTATAAGCTTTTACCGGGAAACATAATGCAAAATGTTCTGTCATAAGCTCCGAGCATCATCTAAACAAAAGTACTCTTTTGTATTTCATATGTTTAAATCAGGTGCCACGATCAAGTCACTTCCATCCCAGGCCTCATGATGGAGTCGCAGGAAAGCAGCTCAGATGGAGATTCGAACACCGGAGGCATTTGCTTCAGCTGCGAACAGATCTTTTCCACTCAAACGTTTTTGGAAGAACATGTGTGTCCTTATTCCAGTCACATCTGCTCCTGCGGAACTGAATTCTCCTTGTACGAAGACATGCTGTCCCACAACTTCACCCACGAACCGGGTCAGCAGGTGCTTCACCATGAAACCATAAACAAGAGACGATTACAGAAGCACATCGAGGAAGACGAAAAACTCAAACGCTTCAAATCGGGGGAAGTTGTTTGGAAAGGCGATGGCGCGTCTGTATCGCTGAAGCAATCGTCGTCTCAGTCGAAAATGTCCAAACCCAGCTCCAACGTGCCTACCTTGCATCCGAGCCCGTCGTCATCCTCGGACTCGCGCCAGAGTGATATCGGCGTGAAGAATATGTATTCGACCGTGGGTGCGCCCACGGTAGATCTGTGGACAATATACCAGCCCGTGGTGGCATTGCAAACAGCTGAAAAGTCCAATCAATGGAAGCCGTACACTTGCGGAAAATGTGGCGAGAATTTCAATAGCAAGAACTTGCTCATGTCACATGCCAACAGTCACATCGCCGATAAGGTCAGCGGCTGCATCGGATGCGGGTTGCTGCTTTCCAGTAGGAAGTTAGTGCCTCGCTTCCACATCTGTAACTCCCCCGGCAGCACGACCAAGCTCAAACTCATTACAGCAAAGCCGCCTAACTACAAAAGCCCCATTTGCCAAATCGACCTGACACAGAGTCCGCGCAAGCTATCCAATGTGGGGAAGAAAACCGGCCCGACGCTTCATTTGACGTCAGCCCTGCAGCTGAAAAATCTCAACGTGCGAACCTACAGCAATGCGGTGCAGAGAGCTCGGTCCAATCCTTCCAAGCACGAGAATTCTGTGCTCGACATCCCCCAGAAAAGCAGCTGGAAACAGTCGCCCTCGCCCACGGAGACCACCTCGGAGGTTTCGGACGTCACGTGTCGAGTGTGCCACGGCTGCTTCGAGAGCACTCTCCAGCTGCAGAGGCACAAGTGTCCCAAGGCCGATGAGTTCCTGGCCAAACACGGCCGTATCGGCAAGGCCGTCAAGCCCAGGCGGGACCCTGTGGCCCCCAAGGTCAACGTCGCCCAGGTGAACGGCGACCGGAGTTCAAAGTTCCCGATAAACACCAAGAATCAAATGGCTTCCCACAAAGGGTCAAGCGCCGCCGTAAATTTGGCAACGGGTGATGATAATGAAGACGATTGTTACATCGTGGAAACGGGACCAGAAAAAAGCTCGGAAATGATCTACCAAGTCACCTCGTCTGTCCCCATTAAAACTTGACCAGTGTGCAACTCGCGTGTCGTCTGCTGATGTTCATTCCAAAGGAGTAAAATGTTCCCCGATATTGTCCGTATTGTTCCATATGCGTTTCTGCAATTAGATTTGACAGACTTTAACATGAGTTTGAATCTGTTTTCTAAATTTAATCCACTGAATTTTACCCTAAATTGATGAGATATGGTGTGGCAGCAAGGGAGTGTATTATACTTGTCTTTTTTTGATATGGCTTAGTGTGACCAGAATGTGTTAGGCTTTAAGAATTCACCATGAACATTTTACTTCCTCTGGCTCATTTAACTGAACCTTGCGTATTATTAAACTATATTTTCAAATGGTAATGTTTCTGTTTTTCAACTACTGGACTCATTTACATAAGCATTTATATATCATTGATTTTCAGCATTAACTGAACTCAACTTAATCTAACATTATTGGGGGGTGGGGGTCAATATTGAAAGAAACGCATGACTGCAATGTTAATTTTACACGTGTTTTGGTTAGCTGTGTACATGTAATTACGATTTGAATAGTATGTAAGGTCTGGAGAAAGACCAAAAACTACATTTTTTTCTACTAATTGTTGTCCAATGTTTTTGCGGGATGTGACCAGGAGGAGTCGTCTTTTTAAAAAGTAATAACACTAAAACAAGTTAACAAAGAACAGTTTTAATCTATCACACTCAGATTTCATTTTATCTCCATTGTCCACTTTTATTTTGCGATATTTATTTTTGACTTGACACAAAACTGGCGTATTTTCTAGTTTTTTGAGAAATATTTCTTTACTTTGTCAAAACTTTAAGCAGTCATTTCTCCAACAAAATTAAAACTATAAAACGCGACCATGAATACAACAGAAATGTTTGTGTTTGCGTTTTTCCCGTTTGCAGTGCAGGACATTCCCAAAATTCCAACGGCACGTGAACTATCCACTCGGTATGCAAGACGTGATTGATAGTCTCTTGTTTATGTTTCCATGTATACGAACGTAGTCGAGTAACGGTGGAAAACGATGCGAAAATCGACTAAGAATTAAACTTTGCAAATGTCAGACCAATAATTGTCCTTGTGTGCTCTTAAAAGAGCCACGCGCTGACAACGCTGGCTAGCTTTGTGCTACCCAGCACTCGCTAGCCGAAAAAGGCGTCAGTGCATGGCCGTCAAGGGACCACCAGTGTTGACTCTCCCACTCAGGCAAGCACTTTACTTTTCTTTCTTTTTCCCAAAAATATTATTATTTAAATTCCCAATCATTTCGGAGAGTGCGACATGTGCTAATGCACCACTATTCTTCTTTTGCACATGATGGTTTTTGGTACTGAGCTAGCAAACTGGCCTGCGATCAGCGAACGCCGTTGTTGTTCATAATTGATGCTTCAAATATGGATAAAAAAAATAAATAATAACAAGTGTTTTTGGGGCGAGGCTGTGCCTTAACATGCTATTTTCAAGATGGACTGACTATAGCTAGCAATCAATACATGTTGCTCATCTTCATTTGGCATCAAATGTTAAAAATATGGATTCTTACCTCCAAGCCAATCTATTAAATATTGTTTACAGTATTTGGAGAGAACAACTGGGACTCCTTGTCAAGATTCAGCATATTTTTTAGAATAAAATACACCCGTAATATTGTTCATAAATGATGTATTCGGACTAATTGTCTGTTTGATCACTGCGTGGTTTTCATAACAATTCATCTCAGGTTGGATCTCTCTATAGAGCTTTGACCAATTGTAAGTATCAGGCAAATATGCGAGTTTACACATGTAATAGAGTTATAATGCAATGCTTTATTTTAGCAATGGCGGAAAAAGCGAAATGGATCTGTGTGGAAAATAATTTGTAATATAGTTATGAATTTGTTGTAACTGATCACATTCACTGTCATGCTCATATGGTGTGTATTTGTCCTGAATTAATCTTATAATGACAGCCTTTATTCTGTTCCATTTTTTTTTGCTAACCTTTTTTATCAATGTTTATTTCACAGATTCCTGACATGGGGAGTAAAATTTCTTTCAGCAGAAAAAGAAGCGACCAGTATACACTCTCTGAACGAACCACAGTGACATCACATCCTCATAGTCCCTTTCACACACCCACAGACTGCAAAGAGGTGGCTAATTTGAAGTACAAATTCACAATTGTCATGTATTCAGTTTTTATACATTTATTTAAATTCACTTATCCACTCGGTATGCAAGTATAGCAAGGTAACTACTATACAAGTATAAATAATGTCAATGCATTATCAATGGGGATATTTATATATTGTTTCCTTGTTTGCTTCTAGTTTATTTACCCTTACAAGCCTTTATTTGCATGTTGGCCATGGTGAAATACTGTTCTATCTTTGATTATGCTGGTCTTCTACAGGTGTTTCAAGATACAGACTGCAATGAGGAGAACAATGATTCTGAATGGGAGGAGGAAATGAATGTAACAAATGTATGTAAACCTTTACCTGCATCCAACTCATCAGAGACTCGAAATCCCGAAGGCCCGGATGATAGCAGCTTTCAATCAAATG
The DNA here is from genome assembly GCF_051989575.1 of Stigmatopora nigra. Taxonomy (NCBI): domain Eukaryota; kingdom Metazoa; phylum Chordata; class Actinopteri; order Syngnathiformes; family Syngnathidae; genus Stigmatopora; species Stigmatopora nigra. Next base: position 7,525,044 of record NC_135514.1, read on the forward strand.
GCGCCTCACAGTTTGAGATGGACGCACATGCAGAAATGCCCCCCGCAAGCGTGCGCTACTTGACATCAGAAAATCACGGACTGCCTGTGGTCGGTCAAAAGAAAAGTGGTCGTTCAAGAAGAATAAAACACCCAAAACTAGAGGACAAAATGTACAGCCTTTCCAGTGAACTCGTGACGGATCAAAACAAAGAGATCAGCACTAAAATCCAAATGCCGTCTTGTTCTGAAAGTCAAAATGCTGAGGCTGTCCCCAATAATGTCAAAAAGCTCATAGATGAGTTAGCTCACAATGATGCAACCAGAATTTGTACAGTGCCAAGCCACAAACAAGGTGATGACGTCCCTTTGGTGTCCACGAGGAAAAGAGCCAGAACAAAGAGAAGTCATATTCCAGTTATTGAAAATATGGTTTCCAAGGCTCCTTTCCTGAATGGTCTTGTGAGTCCTTCACCAAAAGTTCAAAGTCAAGGAGGACATCCCTCAGCGCCAGAAAAAAACAGCTGTTCTGTTGTTGCCTCAAAAGAAATGGACGTTTCTCTTTCTCCTATGAGTAGCACAACATCCGAGGCTATTGAAACATCCGATTTGCAAATTGACCAGCAAACCCCTGCTAAAGTTTTCAAACTTGACGTTTCTCAGCTAAGCAGTGACATGTGTTTGCGGGCTGAAACTGAGATTGAAAAGGTCAGTAATGGACAAGATCAGAAAACTTGCGGAGAAAAAAATACTGTAGAATGTGATGCACACCAACAGGTGAGCAGGTATAGTGAACATCCACAGATAAACGTTGGTGAGGACAGAAGCAAAATCTCCCTTGAATCAGTAGAAGGAGGGACAAGAAAGGTCTGTATGTCGCCACAGGGTACTGAACTAGAAAAACCAGAAGGAGCTGAAGTTGGCTTGACCCAGTTTTCAAAGTTATCCGTTCAGGAAACCTTTAGAAGCAGCTTTGAGTTCAACAAAATGCCTAAAATGCAGCCAGTAGCCGATGAAAGTCTTAGGCAGCCAGCATGTGAGAACATTTGCCACCCATCAAAAAGTGTTCTTTCTCCTCTGATGATAGAGCCAAGCGACATTGCAGCTTCTTTGGGAGAACCTTGTAGAACCCCAGAAGTTCCCTCTGCTGTCAAAGTTGAAAACCTAGAAGCACAATTCGATGATTTAGATTCTCAACAGAGTGCCAAAATGTGTCAATACCGACAACACACTACTTTTAGACGGAAAAAGGGCCACAAACGAAGAACGAGAATTACTGTTTTGATACGTCAGGAAAGTGAAGGGGAAACACAACACAAAATAGAGAATTGTGAAACTAATTCAGTGGCTGACAAGAACCTGGCTTACGTCCGAAAAGGCTCTAAAACATTCTTGCAATGTGCCATCTGTAACCGCACGTATAAATTCATGTCCCAGTACATTGTACATCAGCGCGTTCATACCGGAGAGCGACCCTTTGAATGCCCCGAATGCAAACGAGGGTTCAGCAAGAAATCCAACCTTAATCTACATCTCAAGACTCACATGAAAAACACCCTAAAAAAGGAATGTCCGTATTGCAAAATCAAATTCTCCGATGACGCATACGATAGACACATGACCATGCACGCTGAAGTCCAAGAAAACGGCGATTTAAATTTGAACCAAGTCGATAGCCCCGTAGAAAGGCCTCAGGCGGCCTCGACCCCGGATCGAAGTGAAAGCAAAGTGTGCCAATACTGTGGGAAGTCATTCAAATTCCAGTCGGCCCTCGTAAGACATGAACGTGTCCACACCGGGGAGAAGCCTTACAAATGCGGAATCTGTGGCAAAGCCTTTGGCCAATCGTATTTCCTTCGTGTGCACGAGCTGACGCATTGGTCGGTGAAGCGCTACAACTGCACGAACTGCAAAAAGTCCTTCAGTCATTACAGCAACGCTAAAAATCATACGTGCAGACCTCTAGATAGTGGATCTGAAACACAACCTGGCAGTCCGGTAGCAAAGAATTCATTGACGTACACGTGCCACATCTGTAAGAATGTTTTGGACAGCCTGCCAAAGTTTAACAAGCACATGTCTGGACACACCGGCGCAAAGCTCTATCGCTGTTTGTGTTGCGACAAACTCTTTGGCGTGCGGTCGGAATTTAACGCTCATTGTAGTCGATGCTACGGAGAAAAAAATGGCTCCTGTGCTACAGTCAAGGAGGAAGATAGAATGTCGGTGGTCGAGTACACGTTGTCATCGCCAAGGATTTCAACCGGGAGAAAATCATCAGACCCCCTCGCAGCTATCCATGATAAAAGACCACAATCGCGGATGAACTGCAAGAAGCCCAACTCGGTGAAGCCGTTCCGGCCGACTGTTCCACCTACTCGTCTTCTTTCGCCTTTTGTGTCCAAGTTGAACAAATTAGACAACCGATCGGACCCCAGGAGTTACTTGTGCCCCAATTGCGGTCGCCTGTTCAGGCACGTTGGCAGACTCCGAGCACACATGCTCACTCATGCTCCGCATCAAAGTTACGCCTGTTCCTCCTGCGGGAAGACCCTGGAAAACTGGACTAAACTGTGGCGTCATCAACGAGTCCACCGCCAACGTCGAGGCCGCTTTGCATGCCCCTTGTGTGGGAAAAGATTCCGCTTTGTCGAGTCCTACAAAAAACACATGAACGAACACCCGGACTTCCACTGGATTCATTCAAAGCCGAAAACGGTGTTCCTGCCTTATCATTGTGACCATTGCACAAGTCGTTTTAAAAGTCTTGATTTGTTGTTCACCCACCAAGTTTGCCATTTCTCAGCACAGGTCACACGTATAGACCCCGTTTCGGATAAGTCCCCCCAGAATGGTTCGAAAAAGTCTAACACTGTGTTAAATACGACTAAAAAACACCCGAGGGGTCCTGAACTGGAAACCGATGCAAATCCAGTCTGGCAAGCAAATGATTTCTCTATTCTGACTTTAAATTCAACTGGTCAAAAGCAGGATTTTACTTTGGATCAAAATGGCCAAAGTCACAGAAGCAAATGTTCTATGCGAGAACAATCGCCTAATTGCCGGCAAAAAGATGGGAATGTGATCAGAAAGCAAAAAGCAAATTGGAATACGGCTAACAGACACACATTCCCAAATATTGAATCATCACAAGGTCTTTTCTGTGCTATTTGTGGTAAGGAATACACTGCTCTTTCAGACCTTTATCAGCATTATTTGAGACACGCACGAGGCCAGATTAAATAGCTTTGAGATTATGATTGACACCAGCTGAGTGCGAGTATCTACTCAGCAATGTGATCTAACCCTAGAATTGTATTTGTGTGTGTGTCTGTTACAGCACTTATGTACATAAATGAGATGATGATCATGCTGGATTGTATTTTTTTTGCCTTTTTTCCCCCCAAGTGCATCTTTGAATTATTTTCCAAGCTGTTTCTACAGTAGCTAATAGAAATGCCATCCAAATTTGGCTGATGGTCAGCATTAGGTGTTGCAAGTGTAAATCTATCTGGGGATAGTGAATGTGATGTGAGTGCCAAATTGGAATTATAAATTAATTCTGCAATGTCCAGAAAAAAATGCTGATCTTTTGACACTATTACATATTAATTTCATTAATAATTGCAAACCTTGTGAGGATAAGCAGTTTGGAAAATGAATGAACAAATTAATAATTTATGGCCATTCTTGAGTAACTGCTCACAAAACAAATGGATATAGACAGGATTTTTATTTCATGAACTTGGAAGAATGTTGAACAGTTTTGCACAACAGGATGTATCATTAGATTGTTTGTCAATAAATGTCTTAATTTTTATGTACTTTGATCATTCTGCTATTTTGGGACTTTTGCTGAGAATACAAAGTACGTACTCGCAAACTACTGATTTTTGCAAATTTCTGTAATCAGTCTAACGAACATGCCTTTGATATTCATTCTATGTACAATAGTAAATTTAAGTAAATATAGTTTTTAATGAAAGAAAAGACCCAGGTATCGAACAACAGTGATGGTTTGAGGTTTGCATTTTTATTGACTTGAAACAGATTCCATTTGCAAAGGTTTACAGAAAAAAACAACAAGCAATGTGTTTAGTTGGATGACATGGTGCTGCGAATCCAGGAGTTGTAGTTGCAGACGCGGGCGTACACACCAGGCTTGTTCCTCATGGCGCAACCGTAACCCCAGGACACGACACCCTGGAGCTGGCCGTTGCACACCACGGGGCCACCGGAGTCTCCCTGTGGAAGTGGACAGGTGTTCAACGTGTGAGCGGGACAGATACCAGGTACTTGGGGGAAAAATCGCTTCTGTTTTTGCTCGCACCTGGCAGGAATCTTTGCCTCCCTCCAGGTATCCGGCGCAGAACATGTTGGAGGTGATCTGTCCAGGATAGGCGCTCCTGCAGCTGCTGTCACTCAGCATGGGGATGTCCAAGCATCTCAGGCGATCGGGATAGTTGTCTCAAGAGGACAAGAAAGTGTAAGGCAATGCTGCTAAAGGTACAAATGTTTACTTTTGGAGTTTTACTGACTTCCAGAGCCGCTCATGTTGCCCCATCCAGAGACCAGACAACGGGTGCCAGTACCAGCACAGCTGGAAGGCAAGGACACGGTGCGCACGTAGTTGTTGAGGGTGGCGGGCCTGCTCAGCTTGATGAGCATAATGTCGTTGTCCAGGTTGCGGCCGCTGTATCTGGGATGCTTGATAACCTTGGCGGAGTTGATGAACTGCTCCGTGCCCTCGTTGACGGCGATGTTGTGCTCGCCCAGACGAACCTGGACACGACTGTAAAGAGGTACGCCGTAGTGAGGCCATGTCGAAATGAGATGAATATTGACACTTACGATTTGTAGCAGTGGGCAGCAGACACTACCCAGGTGCTGGAGATGAGGGAAGCACCGCAAAAGTGGTATCCCGCATTCAGAGAGACCTGGTAAGGCACAGAGTTCTTTCTGCACTCATAGCCGCCGACAATCTTGTCGCCCTCGTCGTCAATGGGAGCGGCATCTAATTGAGTTTCAGAATTCTATTGTAATTATGGTATGTAGAACCGTCCATTCGAAAAGAGCAACTTTTTAATTGATAAGAATCCAGTTCAGTTCCATACTTACAAGCCACTGTGAAAAGAGCCAGAAGAATTAAAGCCTTCATGTTGGTTCCTGGCCAAACCTTGGTGTCTGCTCAATTGGACCTTAGGGCCTTTTAAAGCCAGCTGCCAGCATCCAATTTAACACGTGGTCCATTTTTTCCCCTTCTCTTATCTTACTGCCTGCTGTGTGAGAACACACACACCTGCAAAGCAGCAGCCAAGTGATTGATAATGTGGGTTTAGGTTATATAATACCTCATAGTCATACTATAATGTCGCTATAATCATTGAGCTTTAAACATACCAAGTTACATTTCCTTAACTGATAATAAGGTCTAGAAAATCAATATTTTGGATTTAGGCCTGCCAAAATTGCGAGCAAGGTCGTATCTAATTAAGGGACTGTTTCTTTCGTCGGTTGTTACGGCTTTGAACAAAATATATATTTCATGTACAGTTGTGGTTGAAAGTTTACATACACTTGTGAAGAACATAATGTCATGGCTCTCTTGAGTTTCCAGTTATTTCTACAACTCGGATTTTTCTCTGATAGAGTGATTGGAACAGATACTTCTTTGTCACAAAAAAAACATTCACTAAGTTTGGTTCTTTTATCACTCTATTATGGGTTAACAGAAAAAGTCATCAAATCTGCTGGGTCAAAAATATACATGCAGCAACACAAATTAGCAATTTTGGTGAATTAGAAAGTTGTGTCAGTGAAATGAGCTTCATAGCATGGCCTATTAACCTCTTGTGAGAGATTTTGAGTGACTACAGCTGGTCACTTCTCCGAGGCTTTTCAAATAGGGCTCAATGGATGCAAATGCCCACAAATGCTACAATGGGAAAGTCAAAGGAGCTCAGCATGGATCTGAAAATGCAAATCGTTGAGTTGAACAGTCATGAAAGTCCCTTAGAGCCATTTCAAAGGAGCTGCAGGTCCCACAAGCAACAGTGCAAACAAATGTTTGTAAGTATAAAGTGCAAGGGCCCTGTTTTGTCAATGCCACGATCAGGAAGAAAACGCAAGCTATCCTCTTCTCCTGAGAGAAAATTGGTCAGGAGGGTGAAGATTCAACCAAGAATCCCCAATAAGCAGATCTGCCAAGAATTAGAAGCTGCTGGAACACAGGTGTCAGTGTCCACAGTCAAGTGTGTTTTCCATCTCCATGGATTGAAAGGCTGCCGTGCAAGAAGAAAGCCCTTGCTCCAAAAGTGGCACCTTAAGGCTCGACTGAATTTTGCTACTGATCACATGGACAAAAATAAGACCTTCAGGAGGAAAGTTCTGTGGTCAGACGAAACAAAAATCGAGCTGTTTGGCCACAATGCCCAGCAACATGTTATAATAATGTAATAATGTGTAGGAGAAAGGTGAGGCTTTTAACCCCAAGTACACCATGCCTACCATCAAGCACAGTGGTGGTAGTATTATGCTGTGGGGCAGTTTTGCTTCCAATGGAACTGGTGCTTTACAGAGAGTAAATGGGATGATGAAGACGGAGGATTACCTTCAAATTCTTCAAGATGACCTAAATTCGTCAGCCCGAAGATAGGTTTAGGCTAGAACTAAGGTTTTCGAATGGCCTTCCCAAAGTCCTGACGTAAACCCCATTGAGAACTTGTGGATAATGCTGTAGAAACAAGTCCATGTCAGAAAGCCATCAAATTTAACTGAACTGCACCAATTCTGTCACGAGGAGTCGTCAAAGATTCAAACAGAACCTTGCCAGAAGCTTGTGGATGGCTACTAAAAGCACCTAATTGAAGTGAAACTGGCCCAGGGACATGTTACCAAATATTAGCGCTGTTGTATGTATATTTCTGACCCAGCAGATTCGATCACCTTTTTTCTGTCCACCCATATTAAAGTCATAAAAGAACCAAACGTCATGAATGTTTTTTGTGGCAAAGAAGTATCTGTAGAAATAACTGGAAACTCAAGCGATCCATGACATTATGTTCTTCACAACTGTATGTAAACTTTATACCACAACTGTATATGGATTGAAGCATTATAATTTATGAGGAATGCTTTTTTCCCCTCGGTAATTATGCCACTTAGGACAAGAATTTCATTTTCAACACTGGGTTTAGGTTTTTTTTTCTTATCATTTCATTGTACTTACAGTGGGGAAAATACATATTTGGTCATCCACCAATTGTGCAAGTTCTTCTACTTGCACAATTTGCACAACTGGTTGACTAAATACTTATTTGCCCCCACTATCTATTGTGACAATCATTCTCCAAATTGTTCATTTTATTAATCATCTTTGATTCAATGTTTACTCCTTTGCAATCTATATATTTTTAGGATATTCTAACAGACACTTAAGATGTATACCGTTTTTAAACTAACTCCATTTTTTTATAATTCAATGACCAAAAATATTTTCTCCCTACGTTTAAACATAAGACTGATATTTGCTACCTTTGGCACAATTACTAGAGCTCATATACATTTTTTATTAATGTAGATTGCCCTTTAACTGAAATTGAATGCTCCAATTATATTTTTAAAAAAATAATAAAATAACTTGTTTTTTTATAGAACTTATTGTGTTGAAAATCTTGAAAAATTTAAAAAAAATACCAAGTTTATCTTAGGTAAGATTTTTTTTGTAATAGTAGAATCTTAGTAATGGTTTTGTATAATGATTTACCAGCTAGTGTTCCATTTATTTCTCCCAAAACTTTTATCCAATTCATTTATTTGAAACAATATTGTTGATATTTGTTTCTGAAATACATGAACATTGGAAAAGACAAAAAGTTCAATTAATATTGAAAAATCTTTATTGTGTACAACTTATGTCATTCTACATATTGCAGTACTGATGTTTGTCCTAGTTGGCAGTTATCTGTTTAGTTGGATGACATGGTGCTGCGAATCCAGGAGTTGTAGTTGCATACGCGGGCGTACACACCAGGCTTGTTCCTCATGGCGCAACCGTAACCCCAGGACACGACACCCTGAAGTTGTCCGTTGCACACCACGGGGCCACCGGAGTCTCCCTGTGAAAGTGGACAGGTGTTCAACATGTGAGTGAGACAGATGGCAGGTACCTGGGGAAAAATCGCTTCTGTTTTTGCTCGCACCTGGCAGGAATCTTTGCCTCCCTCCAGGTATCCGGCGCAGAACATGTTGGAGGTGATCTGTCCAGGATAGGCGCTCCTGCAGCTGCTGTCACTCAGCATGGGGACGTCCAAGCATCTCAGGCGATCGGGATAGTTGTCTCAAGAGGACAAGAAAGTGTAAGGCAATGCTGCTAAAGGTACACATGTTTACTTTTTGAGTTTTACTGACTTCCAGAGCCGCTCATGTTGCCCCATCCGGAGACCAGACAACGGGTGCCAGTACCAGCACAGCTGGAAGGCAAGGACACGGTGCGCACGTAGTTGTTGAGGGTGGCGGGCCTGCTCAGCTTGATGAGCATAATGTCGTTGTCCAGGTTGCGGCCGCTGTATCTGGGATGCTTGATAACCTTGGCGGAGTTGATGAACTGCTCCGTGCCCTCGTTGACGGCGATGTTGTGCTCGCCCAGACGAACCTGGACACGACTGTAAAGAGGTACGCCGTAGTGAGGCCATGTCAAAATGAGATGAATATTGACACTTACGATTTGTAGCAGTGGGCAGCAGACACAACCCAGGTGCTGGAGATGAGGGAAGCACCGCAAAAGTGGTATCCCGCATTCAGAGAGACCTGGTAGGGCACAGAGTTCTTCCTGCACTCATAGCCGCCGACAATTTTGTCGCCCTCATCGTCAATGGGAGCAGCAACTGCAACGTGGCAATTATTTTTATTTAAAAAAAAACGCACAACAAAAAGGTTTTATGGTCCACATGAGAGGAGGGAGTACTCACAAGCTGCAGCACACAAGGCAAGGATGATGAAGTACTTCATGACTGTGTTCCAAAGCCAATGAACCGACGAGTAAAAGAACAGGATGGATGGGTTTATATAGCATTGAAGCTTTTACCCTTTCAACTCTTTATCTAAGACCCTGTTCAAGGATTTTTACCTTGTACGCTGCAAAATGATTAAACATTAGCACGCCTGGGAAGTGTAGCAGCATGGCCAGGTCAGGTTCATAGACTGATAAGCTGCATATTCCATTTACTGTACTGAATATTTTTTTCCTTAATCTCGATGCCTTGTTTTATTTTGTTTTTTTTTTTACAGCATGTATACTGATTAGTAAATCCAACGTGCGAAGTAACAGAAGTATTTTTGTTTTTTAATTTTATTTGGAATGTAACAACCCAGAGTATTTTCATTCAATAAACATTTTTTTTAATATCTTATTATTTGAAGTCATGAATGTCTTTTAAAAATATAAGCTTATTTACAATGTAAACAATACAGAATGGTGTGTAGAAAAACACAAAATGAAAACCATAACTTTAGTGCTATTAAAATAATAAAAAGATTGACAAAAATAAAAATGGGGACCTTTTATAACCCTAACCATCCATAATATCACATTCATGAGAATAAATGACTACCTATGTTGTTGGCCACTTTTTAAATTATTATTTGATTATTAATTAATTTGTTTGTTGTTGTTTGTGCACCTCCCTTAAATTTATTGTTCATTTGTTGTTATTTGTGCACTTCATGGTGAAGATTTAGATCTAAATATTACTTAATACTTTCAGCAATTTAATTCATTTACGCGACCGACTCCAATTTACGACATCTAGCCATGCATAGTACACGATATCTGTGATCGAGATTGACGTGCCTCTCTTTCGTGACCTCATCACAAGGCGACTATCTCCTGTTTGTCTGCGCCGTACCACCAGCATAGCTAACAGCTGCTCCGAATGTGTTTTGCCTCCATCGCCCAGTCTTATCTACACACCTCGTTGCTGTTATGAGGTACTAATAACACATTTTACATTTATGAAAGTGACGCGAGTTTTGCTCTATGTGACAAGCCCGATTATTATTATTTGCACTTTGGACAGAAGGTCTGATAGCTGGCGGCTAGCTTCCCCTTGGTTCTGTCACCGTGTCTAGTATGTATTAGAATAGCTTGTGGTCCAAATTGCTTATCGACAGAATCAATAACATGGCTCGTTTGTCAACATTTGTCTTTTAAAGTGGTGCGTTTGTCAAACGTGTCACGACTGTTTGTTGACTTTCAGAGGCGCAGAAGATCCACAGACTGGGACGACCCATCTCTTTCAAAACACATCAGATGAGCAGGACATTTAGTCAGCAAAGGGGTTACTAATCTTTCCCTTACGTTTATTTTTAATTTTATTTTCCGGTCACGTTGTCAATTGCAAAAGTCTGAAATAATGACGTATATTTCTATAGCTTGTCCTAAAGCTACTATACTATTTCAAATCACAATGCAACTCCACTTGACTATACATGATTTCATTTAAAACCTTTTAATGTATCGATAAAACAATAACTCAACTTTTATACACGCACTAACCAACTGGTGGATGGTAATTATTGACTGTCAATGTAGGCAAGTCCCTACAGATTTGGAGGGCAAATGACCATTATAAATTACCATGGCAGCTCGCTGATGCTAAAATCTTCATTGTACAAAACAAAAATTCCCAAATAGAATAGACTGTTGAGGAAAAATGTTCATCGTTTCATGGAACAAATATGCAAATTTCTGTCATTAATGTAGGTGAAAGCTAGCTTGCCCCAACAACTTACCACTCTACTGTAGTAAGATGATCATGCCAGTATGTACAGCGATACACTAATGCGGCGTTAATGGGGCAAGGCCCTTCGACACCAGAATTGGCCGTCCAGTCAGTTCTACTCTAAAAGTGGTCCCCGACCCATGACGGAGTACTGCGAGGACGGGGGGCTGCTGTATGAGCAATCACCTCCCATGCACATCAAAGTGGAGTCTCCCGAGGGACACTCCGCAGGGGGAGCTTCGGAAAACGGCTTCCCCAGAGATGATGACGACGAAGACTCTGAGGGCAGCTGTGACCAGAGCGGTGGACCCCGTGGAGGGCTGCCTTTCAACGTGGTAGTGGTGCACCCCAAACTCATGGCGCCCGGCATGTCCTCGGACGACCTCTTGACCATCGAACAAAGTAAGGCGCGCTCGATGCTCAAAATATAATGTAAGCAATAAACCATTAATCGCCAATACATTCTGTTAGAAACTAATTGTAATGGTCCTATGTCATCTGTTAGTGCAGTTTGTTCTCCTATTATGAGAAATAGTCATTGATGAATTGCTCATTGTAACATGACTCATTTTGACTGTTTTTTTGGGCGTTGCCCCCGACAGACAGAGCTATGTCCGCCGCACTGGCTGCCAATGGGGGAGGCAAACGAAAAAGTCGCTTCAGCGGCGCAGAGCTGGAGGTGTTGGTGTCAGAAGTGACTCGATGCGAAGGAGAACTCTTCGGGCCGGCCGGGAGGCTCCGCCGCCGTGAGAGGGAACGCATCTGGGCTGGAATCCTCGAGCGGGTCAATGCCGTGTCCAGAGTCCCGCGGACTCTTCGAGAGGTCAAAAAGCGTTGGGATGACCTAAAGAGGCGCAACGGTGGGCGGCTCGCTGACGCTCGTCACCGGAGCTGGTCCCTCCCCTCCAGCAGAGCCTCAACGCTTGGGCAATCTTCCCAGTCCAGTCCCAGGCTTCAACACGGAAGGCAAAAGCAAAGCCAAAGGCCAAAGCCTACTTTCACATGCTTCCCTGAGTCAGACACAGGTAAACTAACGACTATATTATAGTCATTTCCTCCTACACCCCCAAAACATGCATGGAAGGCTGGTTGTACACTCTAAATTGCCCCTAATTGTGAGTGTGTGCATACATGCATGTCCGTCTCCTTGTGCCCTGTGATTGGCTGTACCCTTCCTACCTACCGCTTATTGGTGTTGCTTCAGAATCCTTTTTTTCTGCGTATCTTTTGAGGTTTTGGAGGCGAGGGATCCGAGAAAGATGCACTGGACAGGGAAGACGACAACCCAGAGCACGAGAGAGATGTCGGCGATCCCGACTGCGGAGACGACGACAACAGCATGGATGACAAACTGGGCCTGGGCTTAGGATTGGGCATCGGAGCGCCCCCGACCTCAGAACGATGGCTGCCCCCATCCCCGCTGTACAGCGCCCCCTTCCTCAACGGGAGCCCGGAGCCTGGCAGTCCTCAGCCGTCGCTGGGCGCGCAGCAGGGTCCTCTGGAAGCCCCGCCCCGCGGCTCCTGGCTGGAAGATGAATTGCGAGGGCTAGGTGAGGCGGCCATTCAGCTGGGAAATCGGGTTGACAAAAGTTTGCGGGAATTCGCCGAGTGTTTCAGACAGGACATGAGGACGCTCGTCACGTCGCAAGAGGCCTTGGCTCTCAGTCTTCAGCAAAACAATGTCCTTCTCCAGAGGCTGCTGGGGGTGCTGGAGGCGCAGCATCTCCAGCAGCAGCAACGAGCGCAGCAAACGCACCACTCGCCACATATTGAACAACCGTTACAGCAAGAGATTGAAGACCCCCAGCACATAGTACAGCAGCAACAACATAAACTACACCCTTCCACCGGAGCTGTACTTTCGTCGCCCGACCCGCAAGCCGCTTTCGCCTCAAATCCGCTCGCAGGCGTCAACGGCTGCACGGCGAAGCCACGGCGAGGAAAGGCTTTCGATCATCGGCGCAGAAGACGCCGCTAAAAAAAAAGAAGGATCGCGTTGTGACAATTAGGAGCACACTTTGCATACTTGATGGATGAAAGAGACAGATGGAACAGTGGCTTTTCATTCACTTTTCCTCAATGGCGATCATATTCAGAGTTTTGCTTGGGGAAATTACCCATTGCACTTAATAGTCATCCTTAGTACTATGACTGTAGATGTGATATTAGAAGGTGGCCTTAAATTTAACTATGTAATCTTCTTAGTCCAGAAATTGAGCTTTGGGTGTTCACAGTCATGCTTTTCAAGAGAGCTTGTACTATATATATATAGACAATGTTATTGTCAATGTAAAGGCACGTTTAATATTTGGGGAATGGCATGGCAGGAACCATATCGTCACCCTCTTCAAAGTTTTTTTTGCAGGGAACACAAAACACTGGAATTGTTTGTTGAATATTATTATATTGGCCCGAATATAAAACGGTGTTTTTCGCATTGAAATAAAAGTGTAAATTTGGGGCCTAGGCATTATGCCCATTCACAACGCTATCTTGAAAGAGAATGTTGAACACTGTAATGGTTAATCCGGTTATTGCAACTTTATTGTTTTATCACAGTTGGTTGGGTAATTTACATTTAAAAAACCAGAAGCCATTCATTTACAAATGTGATTGCACTATAGTTCAGTAAAATGTGATAGACGGTTTTTGCATGATTTGAATGAGGCCAAATGACATGCTTTTTCTCTCTAACATATATTGTTATAATCATTTGCTTCAGATGTACTGTCATTATTTTCTGTATAAAATTGGAATTTGGTTTTCCAAAACTATTTTTTTCAAATTTGAGTTTTGAAAAAGAGGTTGTCATCTAATTAAAGGGAATTCTGGGATATATTTGCAAACAAAATTAATCAAAACAGTGGAAGGTCACAATCTGTTTTTACTGAGGATGTAGGCAATTTTAATTAATCTATTAAAAAGCTAAATTTTTGGAGAAGAAAATGCCTTAGGTAACTATTTTAGGAGGGTGACGATATTTGTTCTAGAAAGTAAGTAATATTTGGCTTTCAAGTGGAATTTCAGGATGAAACGGAAAAATTAGCTGGTCTTTGGGGCAATTTTGAATGCAGATACCAAGCCGACATTCAATTTGCGACTCATTTTGAACCTCCACGCGAAAGGCCGACACGCCTAACGTTTTGTGAGTAGTGTACGCATATTGTAATTCAATTGCTACTGTAACTACCTGCTAATGTGCGCCTGTGTTTTGACAGTTTCTTAGTGGATAACTTCTCGCCTGAGACCCAACAAAAAGCCAATTGTTTTTGCTTGTATGCGAAACCTGAACATGAGTCCAATCAATTGGAATTAGAACATACTTAAATTGTAGGGAATTCAGTTCCTGCATGCAGTGCAGTTTGTGCATAGATTGTTGTCTAAAATCATATAATGCTCTCATATTTATAGTTTTGCACAAGGTATATTTTGTAGGTATATAATGTATTAACACAAATAAAAGTAAGACTGATTGATAGCTAGTAGAATCAGACTTATTTTCTATTTATATATGTATATGTGACAGTAAAACATCTGTTTTTTTAATCCGAATTCTTGCCATGTTTAATTATCGTCGTCTGATATTAATTTGAAATCACATCCTTCAACGTCATTTCCGTTTTGAGATTTGCGTGATTTTGGAAAGCTTATTAGCCTCATTCAGACTTCTAACGGTGGTGCCAATATGGCAGACAAAGTACCAATAAATGATTTCAGGTCTAAATGATTAAATTGAGAAAGAGACGCAGTGAAAGGAGAAAAAAACGAGGAACAGGATGGACGAAGATGACTTTGAAGAATATGGTACGTGTCGGAAGCTGAACTTGTTATACACTAGTATTCTCCTGTCTAATTAGTTATCCTCAACGCTAACCCAAACTTTGCCCCCTGTACAGTGGAGGGGACTCTCGATGCACTGTCTTTCGGGGAAAAAATGATATTCTTACGTTGGTGTTTCATGGATAAAACTGAAGGAAATTAATTAAAGGAGGTTAATAATGATGACTTTGTCCGAAAACAGAAAAAATATCTAATTTTAATTATGAGCTAATTGGTTATTTAAAAAAGTTGTATTAATTTTAATCAGTTTTGTTTAAACAAGTAAATGTTACTATAGTCTATGCATGCAATATTGGAAATTTAATGGCAGTAGGCCAGTAACATGATATCTTATTCCATAAAAATTCAACCTTTACGTACGCTGCACTATCAAAATAGCTCCTAAAATTTTGCCATATGTATTTTTATCAAATATTTTTGCTTCTTTCAGTTTTCAAGCCGGCTAAAAAAGAGTTCCTTGGAAAGCAAAGTCCTGGTGCAGAGAAAATTAAAAAGAAAATTGAGCAACCAAGATCAGCAAAAGACCTGTCTGAGGAAAAAGTACAAGATGTGTACACAATAGAGTACATAATCCAAAATCAGTGTGACAAGGGTCCGATTACCGGCTCAGCATCGGATCCCCTAAATTTCCAAACGATCTGCAAGGAGTGCGGAACGTCCTTTCTTTGTCAGGAAATGTTTTCCCTTCACCGCCATTATCACACTCAAAAAGATGAACTCGTGCCCCTCATCTGTGAAGAGTGCGGCCTTACCTTTAAAGATCGATGCGCCCTTGTCCGACACAAACACGTGCACGCACGAGAGCCCAAATGTAAGGACCACGTTCGATATGAGTGTGCGTCATGTGAGACGTTTTTCCCAACGCCTCAAAAATTGAGGCTGCACCAATGTGAAGACAAAGACGACAAACCTTATCATTGCACGCTGTGCCGAAGAGAGTTCCAATTAAAGTGCTCGATTGCCAAGCATATGCGAAACCACTCAATAAATGGTACTTGGACATGTCAAGAGTGTGGCAAGAGCTTCACAGAATACAGGAGATGGCGCTGCCATCAGCGATGTCACCTTGAATCCTTCAAATGTCCGGAGTGCGGCTTGACTTTCACACATAGGTCGCTCATGGAAACCCACCGGAGCCAACATACCAAACCTCTACGCTCTTTTCTCTGTCCAACCTGCGGGAAGACTTTCAAGTACAAGAATCTCCTTCAAGAGCACGAAATGACGAGTACTAACGAAAAGCCATTTTGCTGTCCTGAATGCGGTAAGAAATGTTCAGTATTTTACGGAATTTGAGTTTTGGCAAAAACAAAAAAAAAGGCTTAACAGAAGGATGGGGTGGGACAAATATAAGTCGCATTGTTGAGGAAATTGTATTTGAGAAAACAGATTATCAACAGATCCCTACAGCGCCCTCCTGTGGTTCAGTGTAAAATAGCACGTGAAATGATTTAATAATGCGTCGGCTAAGGAAAAGAGGACAAACATAAACATAACCATCCTCTTTGCCCCCAGATATTCAACTTGCCGACCAACCTGGGAGCTCAGATGAATTGCCATGAGGTGGCGTGCCAATCACATGTGAGGATCGTCCAACTCTTGTCAGAGTTTTAAAAGGTTTGTCCATTTAAATTTTGAATGCTTTGCAAACAGTGAGATTTGGAATTTTGCAGAAAATACACAAATTATCACTCACACCACCTGTGCCAGCTCTGAACATTAAAAATAACTCATAAAAATATTTCTTTTCATTTGTGCAGGTTTCTAGTGGACAAGCGACTGAGAAAGACGCTTTGGACGAGCACGACGACAACGATGACCCAGAGCGCGAGATCTTTAGATCTTTACTATGTAGATGAAGACAAAGTAGGTCGAGTCACTGAAGCACCCCAAAATGATGGCTGCAGCCCTTCTTGGTCTACAGTCATTCAAGTGGAGAGGTCGATAAGAATTTGCACTTTTATTTTCACAGTATATGTGACAAAACATGTTTAGACACACCACAGGTGTTGATTAAGGGGTTGTCTTTTTCTTTAAGACTTTCACTTTGTTTTCTTGCTGGTGCAGAAAGTCTTATGATTATCAGCTGGTTTTGTTATAGCTGTATTTATTTTTGTGTGTAAATGGGAAATATATTAAAGTTACGAATTGTTGGCCATTTGTGTTCCTTTTGTAGTTATAATAGGGTTGTAATAGTATTCCACTTTGATACTTTTTCTTCCCACGCCCAAGTTATGTCTCTTCATCCTTCCTTTATTTTGAAAATTTGTTGCGCCAACGTCATTTCCACTTGGGTCCGATGAATTTGGTGAGGCCGTAGTTCCAAACCAGCCCAGGGGTTCATGGGGGGAATATGGCCGCTTTATACCCACCAGATTCTCCGGAGCAACACAGCTCTCTTGCGGAGAAAGTCCAAACGTCAGGGGGCAAGATGGACGCGGCGGATCTGGAACGCACCTCCGACCATACGGAAGAAAATACAATTCTTGAATCCCGGGCGCGTCATAGTAACGAACACATTGGCAACAACAACGCTCCTCCGGCCAGCCGCTCTAAGGTTATTATTGAGTCTGCAGCTGCAGGAGACCAAACATGTCATTCATCTGAGCCAAAAATGGCCGAGTCACCAGGAGACGAAAAGCGGCCATTTGACTGTCCCGGAGATGAAGACGTCGGTGAAGAGTTTCACTCCCACTCGGCAGAAAATAGTAAGTGGACGCTAACAGTGTTGACTTGGACTGCATTTTTTTAATCCATGCTACTCATTTTGCCTTATGTCCAGTATTGACTATTTTGCACAATCTAGCCAACGACAAACATTTGATCATATATATACATTGATACCTCAACTTATCAAATTAATTTGTTCTATGAGTATTCGTAAGTAGAGGCAGATTTTTCCAAATACAAAACAATTTGTTCCAACCATCCCCAATGTCTTCCCTTCAATACTTTTAACATACCAGTTTAATATGAAACATTTGCAAACACAAAAAGAGAAAAAAAGGCAAATCAGGTCATTCAAATTTTAAAGAAAATGCAAAATTTTCGACTAGGTGAATGGGTGAGGGTGGAAGAGGGTAAATGTTTGGCAGCTGAGTAAACATACGCTCACACGTATATATTTATAATTTTCCTAAAATGCATAAAAAGGAAGCATTTTTTCATTAAGGCTTTTCATTAGCCGAATATTTCAGGCACAGGCATTCATAAGTAGAGGTACAAATGTGGTTCTTTTTTGCATGAACCTATTATTTAATTTGCTTAACCCTATATGACATTGACTCTGTGTTAATTTTCAGTTACAAAGACAGCTGACAAAGTGCTGCCAGAAACTGAAGCTCTTAATGCTGCAGAGGAAATTAACTGGCAGGTTGATCCAGCAAGCTTGAAGAAAGAACTGTCTGATGATCCTACGGAAGGCTTGGACACTGATGTCTTCAAAGACCACGATGGCAGAACCAAGCGGCAGGACACTGGTCCATCTAAGCCAAGAAAGAGTCGCTTGGTGTGCAAGGAGTGCGGAATAACATTCACTCGCCGTGAAATGTTTTACCTTCACCGTCACAATCATGCCTACAAGGATGATCTTGTTCCCCTCACTTGTAAAGAATGCGGCCTCGACTTTAAAGATCGTCGCAGCCTCATAAAACACAGGCATGTGCACAAAGAAGAAGAGAAGGAGGAGGAGGATGAAGAACCAGCAAATGAGGAGAAAGAAGTTTTTCAATGTGCAGCATGTGATGAGTTTTTCCCCACCGCGCCAAAACTAAGGCTTCACAATTGCAACGATTCTGATGACAAGCCTTATTACTGTGCACTGTGTCGCAAAGAGTTCCACGTCCGGTCCGCTCTCGCCATGCACATGCTCGCTCACTCTCAAGAAAGGAGCTGCACGTGCGAGGAGTGCGGTCGAAAATTCCGAAACTACAGGCGCTTGCGTTGCCACCAGCGATGTCATCCGGGCCTGAAACCATACGAATGCCCCGATTGCGGCATGGCTTTCAGATACAGTTCCGTCATGGAAGACCACCGGCGCAAGCACACTGACCAACTCCGCTCTTATTTGTGCACCATATGCGGTAAGAGCTTCAAGTACAGCAGTCTCCTTCAACAGCATCAATACCTGCACACCGGGGAGAAACCCTTCACTTGCCCCGAATGCGGTAAGAAGTTTGCCTTCCCTAAAAATATGAGGGCACACTGTCGCCAACATAGACTCCATCAAGCCAATCCGCTTCCCTCTACCGATGGGCCCACCAAACAGACCCCCGCCCCTGCACCGGAGCCTAAGCAAGTAGTGCAAAGGAAAGAGAATGCCCACCCGAAGGAGGTCCCAAAACGTGTTTTTAACTGTCCCCTTTGTCCCGGGACATGTGACTCGCCAGCCAACCTCAGAGCCCACATGCATATCCACGAGTTGGAGTACGAATCGCAGCGGAAGGGGGTCCCGGTAATTCCGGAGATGAAAAAAGTTTGGGACAGAGGTTACACCTGTCCGCACTGCCCGTGTACTTACCGTGAGGGGATAAGTTTAAGATTACACATATTTAAAACCCACAAGGACATAACTCAAGAATGGAACAAAGTGCCAATTACCCCCTTAAATGAGTTACCCACTCCCCCCTCAAGGGAGATACCCACTCCCCCCCCAAAGAATGTGTTACCCACTCTCCCCCCAAAGAAGGTTTTACCCACTCCCCCCTCAAAGGAGTTAGCCTCTCCCACCCCAAAGCAGGTGTTACCCACTCCCCGCCCAAAGAAGGTGATAAAGAGCGAAGATATCCCAGCAACAATTCGAAGCTACAAAGTAGATATTAAGCCACACAAGTGCCCACACTGCGAAAAAAAGTTTCTCCATCGCTCCGTGTTGGAGTTGCACATGCGCATACATTCCAATCCCAAGCCTTTCTTGTGCAACGTGTGCGGTAAAGGCTTTCGATTCAGCAGCTCCTTACAGCAACATTCGATCATCCATTCCGGTGAGAAGCCTTACAAGTGTCCCGAATGCGGGAAAGGTTTTGCCTTCCCACAGAACTTGAAAACTCACCAGAAACTCCACCAGGAAAAACCATTCCGCTGCACCAGTTGCCGCAAAGGCTACAGCGACGAGGCTCAATTGCAGCAGCATATGCTCTCCCATAAAGGCGATAAGCCTCACAAATGCAATGTGTGCGACAAGAGTTTTGGTTTGGCCTATCTGCTTCGGGACCACCAGAATACGCACACGGGAGAGCGACCCCACCACTGTGAAGAGTGTGGCAAAACTTTCTCCTGGTTGAGCAGCTTGTTGGTGCACCAGAAGATCCACAAGCGCAAGCGGCAGAGTTTTAATTCGACCAATTGCGTCCCTGCTAGTGGAAGGGCAAGAGGCAGGGGGAGGAGAGGGGGAAGGCCGATGTTGGAGATGTCTAAAACAGTAGCGTTAGGGGCTCCTGGGAACATGCCACAAACCGCCATGAACTTAACTCCAGAGAAATTGCAAGGGAGGATACAAAAAGAGGCCTTTTTTTCTGACCTACTCCCTGCACCTGTCCATTGGGAAGTGGGCGGTCCCAAGGTAATGCAAGTCCACTCATTACAGCAGCCACAGTCTGGCCAACACATTCAGGACAGCGCACCCACCCTCGTCGGCTCACCCCCCAAAACCCGGCCAAAAAGGAAACAAGTTCCCTTGGCGGCCCCAACATCCACTTCCTCTGGTTCTCTGCACCTCGACGCCCGTGGGACGTCATCTTCTGTGGACGGTGCAGCGCCGTGGAGTGTCCAGCCTCCCCTGCTAGCGTCTCCAAACAAGTTGGGTCCAGAATTCCAGTCTCCAACATGGCCAAAGCAGGAGACATTAGTGCTTCCTACAAAAGAGGACAGCAAAGTGCAGGATCCTCCAGCAATACCGACAACTGCTACCCGACCTGAGAAAGAAAGCGAGTCGCAAAACGAAAGGGCTTCGGCTGTCACAGTTGGACAGCAAGACCAAAGCATCCCCAACCCAGTCTCCACTTCTGTCACCCACGGCATTGGTAGCACTTTATGGGGTATTCAAGCCCCTTTGGGAACTTCAAAAAAAATGAGCTCCCCTCAAAAACTAGTGAACAATCAAGACTTGCAGCTACAGCAGAAGCAGGTGGCGTCTGCTTGGGCCAATGTACAGAATCCGACTATAACACAGAAATTCCCCATGGCCATCAATCCTTTCACCCAAGGCATTGGCACAACAGTTTGGGGCTTCCAAAATAGCCCTGTTGGTCCTCAACTTCTTCTGACTGGACAACTCAAGCCAGGAAATGGGCAGGATCTGCAAAAGCAACCCTTGGTCTCCACCAGTCAGATCCTCCTCAACCAGCCGTCACCCTTTTTCTCCCCGACGCTCGCCAACGTGCCGACTCTGGCTTTACCCGGTGCTCACTCTCTTCACAGCGTTTCGGTCGGCGGGCTGCCAAGACCGCCACTCCCCAATATTTTCTTCACCCCACAAGCCGTCTTAACGGATAGACTTCCCATGCCACAAACTCCAGGCCTACCTCAGCTCGCCACGCAGCCCGAAGGTCAAAAAATCAGAGCCGGTTCACCTTTTGGCCCTGATAGGCTTTTTCCATGCATGATTTGTGGTCGCTCTTTTCCACGGGAACTGGACCTTCAGTTGCATTACATGCAACATGCACAAGGAAAGGTTTAACTCCACAACGGTCGCAGGAAAATGCCATCATGTATTTTTCACTCTTCCCTATTCTGTTGAACCACATTTAACCGACACTCAATTGTGGGTTTTGACCAGCGAACTTGGACAGTCGATGCAAAGCTCCTAAAAACCTGAGTTGACTGTGCTACATTTTTTAAACTTCCATTTTACTCCAAATGAGACTGCAAATACAATTGCTTTTGCTATCTTTAGTAATTGTTTCACTTTTTAAAAAATGCTTTTAATATGTGTGTTGAAAGACTTGGGAAGGGTGTGGACCAATAGACTTTCATTTACTGCCAATAATGTTTGGACATGTACAAAAAAAGATGAATATGTGCATTTCTGATCTGCACTGGAGCCATTTGAAAGGTTTATTTCATGTATAGTAAGTATAAAGCGTGCCTTTATGAGTACAGCCTGCATGTCGGCTTTGTTGGTATTCTAGCTCTAGTTTGTTAGCAAGTATAGACTTAACAATCACTCAGTGAGTTTAAAGAGCTGTTCTCCATATATGCTGCAATACTGTATATGGAAATTATTAAATACAATGGATATGGAAAATCTATATAACCGTGTTTGTCTATTAAGTTACTTTAACGTATACAGTACAGGCTAAAAAGGGAGACATACCTCATTCATTGCAATACTAAAGCAAGAAATTCCATTAATAAATCCTGATAATGTCAAACTAAAAATTGAGAACCCAGTTAACTTCAATGTGAAAATCATCAAAAATGTCCCCCAAAAAGTAATCAGTGCAAAAGTGTGGCCATTTCATGCATATTTTTACTACCTTCAGTATAACTCTACAATATAAATAGCCTTGAAAATAAATAAATACAAATGCCATGTGTCTAAACCTTTGGCACAGGTTAAAGCATTTTAAAAAAAAAAATAGAAACATGATTCATATGATGTATTAATGTTGATGGGCGCCCGGTGATGAAGTGGTTAGAGTGCCGGCCTCGTAGTTCGGTGGTTGAGGGTTCGATCCCATGTCAGTCCTCACTGTGGAGTTTGCATGTTCCAACTAGGTTTTGGGACATGAAATAGCATACTCTTCATGTATACAAGTTGTGACGAATCAGGTTGAAGTATGGCGTGAAAGGAATACAATTTGGTAAATATATATAGTGTGATGTTTGTGGGCGGTGGCAATCAATCCCGAAGATCTTTGCGCTCAACAGACCGACGAAGAAGAATTAACTTCCGGCGAAGGATGAATTCACGCCTACCTGCACGAGTCGATCGTCTTTTTTTAACGTTTTCCCATCGTTTTCGGATAAAACATGCCCAACGATCTATTTTGTAATCTTTAATGGAATCAGAAATCACTTTTTGTATTTTACCCGCTTGATCCCGTGTCTCGCTTCCCTAATGTATATGCTGTCGTCTTTCGGTTAACCAGCGCTATTGAAATCGTGCTAACGCTACTAAAACAATCGCCCGTTACAATGGAAGACGTTCGTTCGCAGGAGAACTCCACAATCACGGATGGATCTTTGGCAAATAGCGATGTCCCGGCGGCCGAAGACAACGAAGGCAGTAAGGATCCAACCTCTTGTCAAGGTACAAATCTATGCGCAATTCAATAATGATGTGGTTTTGAAATGCGTATTAAAACATCTAAATATTATCTAGAGCCAATTCTCTTCAAGGGCCAACATTTACAATCTGCGTGTGAATGTATGCAAACATCGGTGCAGATTCCAAACAATTTGAGTGTTTGAATGGCAAACACAAACAATGCCTTTGAAATGAAATACTATTCCATTATTCCATTGACATACTGTATCTGTACATTTTGGATGAGGGGGTCGAACATTTGAATTGGTCAGCCACCCAAATGATAAGCGAGTTGGAATATCTTCAAATGTGTAGGGAGTACCAACCATCGCAAATGAACTGTACCCCAACTGAGGGATTTAAGCGAATACTGGTGGTGAGTCATCACCACTTCGGCCCACCAGGCCGAGGTAGCAAGTCAGTACCTGTGTCCACCAGGCCTCTAGGGGCGCTGCAAAAATCTTCCTCAGGCACCCCTCCATCTGCAAACCCCTAGTTTCATCAGAATCAGGTTTTTTTTTTTTAACTTATAACTACTCTGACAGATATTGGATGAATTCTATTGACAAAGGTAGACCGCATGAATACCTTTTTTTAAACCAATTTGTCATTCCAAGCACACCATTTGTGTTTTGATGGTAGGTTGGGAATGTTGGTTTAATGCTTTGCTATCCTTTTTTCAGTCGCATATCTACTATAATACTGTATATGTTGTCATGTCTATGCATTTGCATGATAAAGAATGGCTTTGGAATTTTTGTTTATCATTTTAGATGCTTCGCCTTCTTTAAATAATTACCAGGGTGCTCATTGTCTGAATCCTCTTTTGTCATGGTTTATTTCGCAGATTTGGAACTGTTTTCGTGCCAACATTGCGGAGAAGCTTTTGCCGAAGAGGAAGCCTACCTGAGTCATCGCCAGCACCACCCCGATGGAAAGTGCACTATGTATTTGGGACCAATGGACGATTCGGACGAGGCTGTCAAAGATGAGGAAAGTGAAACCTCCTGTCGATTATGCACAGTGTCATTTGATGATATGAATGAATTCCGATCCCACATGGAAACTCACCGTGCTGAGTCTTCTGACACTGGGAAGCTTTCTGGGCCCTCAAAGCAGAACTCCTACGAATGCCCCGATTGTGGGAAAAGATATAGACTGTTAGGACATTACCTCAATCATCAGCGTACCCACATCCAGGCTCCCAAATCTCTATTTACTGATTTACAGCAAATCCAGAAAAAGTCCTTTAAGTGTGAGATTTGTGGGCGGAATTATTCTCGAGCATCGGCGCTCGACGCTCACCGACGTGGCCACGAAGAAAAGCTGTTCAAACGTCGATTCAGGACTTCAGAAAGAGAGACGGTCAACGATGACGGCGGCGTCACCAAGGGGGGTAAAAGGCAATCTGGCGGTGGTCTGGAAAAGTCTTTCAAGTGTGTTTGTGGGAAGTCCTTTACTTCCATGATGGGTTTGAAGACACACCAGCGCTTCAGCCAAGATTTCAAATGCTTTGCACAAGAAAGGAATGGAAAGCTGAGGAAAAATGTCTTTTACTGTAGAGAATGCAAGAAGGTATTCCATGGCCACATTGCCTGGTTCAACCACGAAAAATGGCACGAACACCACAAGAAAGACTCGCCAAAGCGATATTCATGTGAAACTTGCGGGAAGGTATTCATGACCCATACCTTCTACTACAAACACCTGCGCGTTGCTCACAGTGCCGAGGCTCCAGCAAAGTCCTTTCTCAAACAAGTGGACCAGCTTCAGAAGAAGGCATTTGAATGCTCCAGCTGTGGTCTCAAGTTCTCCAGACTGTCGGCACTTCACTCACACGAGCTGCAGCACACCAATAGCTTTGACGAGACTAATAAACTAGTAAAAAAACAAGTTTCCCCGCTGGCTGAGAAGAAAACTTTAGAAAGAGAATACGAAGTCCCGCCAGAGAATGCTTTTCCAGACGCAATGACCGAAGGAGACCCCGATGAAATGGACGCTGACGAAGATGGAATGGAATGTTATGACCCCGGGGACTTCAATGTGTTGGTGATCAGTGGAAGTGAATCAGAAGACGAAGCCGTCCTGGACCTCAAGCCCAACCTGGATTCGGGATGCGTATCTGACCACGAAGGCGGAGACAACCAGCGAGATGGTAAAGTCATTTCAAAACCCTCAGAGTTTGACTTAAAAATTGTCCAGGTTGACTTTGAGTCGTCCAAGGAACGGCAAACTCCACCGCCGGCAGACGACGAATGCATCGATTCTGAAGATCAATTTGATTGTCCAGAATGTTACCGCTGGTTTACTAGTGAGGCATCACTGCGCTCACACTTAGTGTGGCACAAGTACCGTAAGAGGAGACTTCTAATAAAAGGTCAGTCAGTAGACGATTATACATATGACAATGAAGCTCTTGCCTTTGCTGATGGTGATATTATAGAATACGAGAATGATACTAATCAAGGATTAAACCAGGCCGATTTATTAGAGCAGAAATCTCTGACATGTGACACGTGTGGTACAAATCTTTCCCATTTGTGCGATCAACGTGATAAACCATTACAGTGCCAAAATTGCCAGACGTCTACTTTGATTGAGCGCACCAGTGTCCACGACGAGAGTATATTGACTACAACAAAAACGTATAATCCTAAAAAGACTCTTTTAGGCCCTAAGATTTACCACTGTGAGCAGTGTGGGAAAGGTTTTTGGTCTTTAGGAGCTTTCTCACATCATAAGCAAAGTCCAAGCCAGTGTGTAGATGTCAATCTTAAAACCGGTACTGCACAGCCTTCGCATCGTGGACGTTCTCGGTCTGGCGCGAAAGTGGCTTGCCCAGTGTGCGGTCGAAAATTCCGACACAAGGGAATTATGACGTTACACATGCGTACGCACGAAAACGGAAACCACCAGTGTCAATTTTGCCATCGATCTTTCCGTCTTTTTTCCAGCCTTACCAGACATCAGGTGGTGCACAATGAACTCCTCCCGCCACCCAGTAAGTCTTTCCAACATCAGGTAGAGCAGTTGAAAAAGAATGCGTACAGCTGCCCTGACTGTGGAAAGCTATTTTCTCGCGCTAAAGCACTTAAGTTCCATATGAAGTCTCACGGGAAGGACAGCGCACAGTCGCCGTCACCCCCTAGATCCAATGTTAGTCAAGTAGACCTGCAATGTGTCAGATGCCTCAAACATTTCAATAGCAAGGCCTCGCTGCGGACGCATACAAAGTCCTGCGTTAAAAGTGAGCATTTGCCATTGGTTTGTAAAACTGAAAAACTTGATAGTACTGAGTCGGTTAAAAATTCCAAAAGGAATTTGCACGAAGGCGAGATCAAGTTCTCGCCTAATTTAAATAGGAGTAGGAACACTAATATGGAAAGTCCAAATACAGAGTCTGCTTCAGAAAACTGTAGTGATTTGAAATACAATTGTAACAAGTGCGAACGAAGATTTGCAATCATAGGTGCTTTGAACTTGCATAAAAGAGTTCACGCAAAGGGTTGTAAAAAATTACCCAAGGCGGCCTCGCCCTCAATGCCTAGCGAGGAGGAGTTGAGGAGAGATTACCCTTTTCCATGCTCGGAATGTGGAAAGCGATTTTTGTCTAACTCTGCCCTTGGCTCTCACAAACGGTGGCACAAAAATGATAGACGTTCCTCCTCTAGAAAACTTTCCAATAATTCAACGGCAGACCATCGAATGCCCGCCGCGCAACTCGAGCCTGACGTAAAACCACTCGGTGAAACCGTAAACTTTAGTACAGCCCACTCAAATGCTACCGAAGAATTGCCGCAGGGTGAGTTGGACCCTGAAAACACGGGGGCCACTACCACCTGTCAAAAAATAAAGACGGAAAATGTTCTTTCAGAAATAAGCCAAGCCAATAAATCGCCTTTGAATGTCGTGAAGCGTGAAGGTGGAATTCAACGCGACACCACTGCCCCGCTTCCTGGCCGTCAGTTTAGGTCAGGGTCTAAAATTGTGGTCCAGTCTACTGAGGACTTAGCCGAGGTCTCACCCAATTTCTGTTGCCTCCCAGAGACAATTGTCAAATGCCTCTTCAAATGCGGGAAGTGCGGCAAAGCCTTCCAGACCGAGGGCCAATTAGAAACTCACAAGACCATGGCGAAGAATTGCGCTTTTGGCTGCGCCCTGTGCTGTAATGGCTTTCTAACAGAAAATCAGCTAAATCAACATCTCGCGTGGCACGATCAGGTTCGATTTCGGCTCCCCAACGAAGTCCGCTTGCGCCTCAGCGCTGCTCTGAGCGCAAAGTCCGGCAAGCCCACTCGGAAGTCTTCGGCCCCCGGCAGGCCGAACCAGCACACTCAAGAAGCTTTTCTTGCGTCGTCAGTGTTAGAAAACCACAAATCTTTGCATTGTAAAAATTCTGTGTGCACTAGCATTGATTCCAGGGAACTTTCTAAACATGGGGAAACATCTCTTGACGATTGCAGACGGCAAAACGGCGGCCCCGTTGCGGTTTCATCAGAAGATTCTGATGCACATAATTGTCTTGAATGCGGAACTACTTTTAGTCAGGAAACTGATTTGCACCAGCACTATAAGATACACGCTCAAAGTATGAGTTAAAATGTTTACGTGTTTAGATATAATCGCTTATGTCACTATTTAAGAACTCATTATTCGTGGAACATCTGCACTGTGCTGGCTTGACTCTACACTGGATTAGTATTTTCAAATGCTACCAGTGCGGCCTCGTTTAACCCTTTTAATAAGTGGATCTGCAATTAATACAGCTTTTCTGTTGGGAAATACAGATTTTTAAATATTTTTCTGATGTCGTTTAAGATATTGAAACATTGTCTCCCATGCTAAGCAATGCCGGTGTAAAAAAATGACTTGTAGTGTGCAATGATTGACAGTGAAATGTACTTTATGTACATGATGCTTTTGCATGTAGTGACTGCAAAGCCCCAATACTTTCCATTTGTTTTTATCTTGTGGCGTTGGTATTTATTGATCAGATGAAAATGTGCTACTTGTTTGTGATAATTTGGGGTTGCTGGCTGTGACTTTTTCGCTCATTTTGGGATATGAATGAAGACTTATGACTTATATGCGTTTGCCTATGTTTACGTGCTGTTTCTGAAGCTATAATAAAGGGATCTGTTGTAGTCTGAATTAGTCATTTGTGTAATGAATTCACACCACATTAAAGCTGTGTGTGATGTTTATAAAAGTGTTTTTCAACATATTAAATCATATCGGCGACAGTCAAATAGTAAGTAGGTTAGCAATGTGAACTTTTTTGTTGCATGTCTCTTGCTGAGTGATTTTTTTTGTGCGGTTATAAGTTTAATTTAATTTGAACTCACCTTGCTTTTAAATATTGATTGTTTATGCTCCAACTTACATTTACTCTTTCAATTTCTGTATATTTAAGTTGGGGGTGGAAATAATTAAATAATTGTAATATAAATAGTTTAAAGCAATGTATAGTTAAACGGTAGAAAAAAAAAACTTGCATTAATGACCATGAGAGAATAACCATTAAGTCCAATCATTGCTCAAGGATGAAATCTGATGACTTATACTAATCTAACATCTTTGAGCAAAGAAATATCTCCCCCAACTAAATGTGCGTACTCACCTTCTTTTCTCACCTTTCCTTAAAACTTTCCAAAATGCTTTGCAAAATGCCTTATTTAACCGTGCATTTCCCCCTATTTCTAGCCCACCACAGCAAACTTGCACAGGATACCACCACAACAACATTGGCTGGGGAGGCGCAGATGGATAACCTGGACTTTGACGAGGAAGAGATGATCAAATCGGAGAAAGATTTTCAAACCAGCCCGGATGGCTTGGATGCCAACTCTTCATTGCACAACCTAGGCTCCCTGAAGTACGCGTACAGGTGCTCCACATGCGGTAAATCTTACAGATATTTACTGTCTTTCCGTAAGCACCTCGAGCAGCACGACAGGATGACATCACCCAACTCCCAAACCAAGTACAGCTGCCCAATATGCGGAAAGTCTTTCTACCGGGAAACTCGTCTCCGCGGTCACATGCTGAGTCACATGTCAGGTGATGTGCACAGGTGCGATCCATGTAACAAGAGCTTTGATCACATTAGTTTATGGCTGGATCATGAAGAGTTCCACAAAAGCAGGCCCTTTTGGTGTCTCAGTTGCAGCAAGGGCTTCGTGCAACAGGATTGCCTCAGTCGACATCTGCAAAAAAACCACTTGGGGAAGTACAAGTGCAACGTTTGCTGCAGGCGGTTCTTGACGGCGCCTCTGCTGAGCAACCACCTCGCCACCTGCCGCGCTCCCTCGCGGGCGGGAGTTGGTCAGGCCAAGCTCGCCGTCGGGTTTGGGGATGAAAGCGTGACGGAAGACACTCAGGTTGAGGAGGAGGGAGAAGTCCAGGCTGGTGGGGAAAAGGAGGGATGTTTGCAAAAATCTGGACATTTGGACCAATCAGAAGAGCTATCTAAGAAGGAAGAGGGAGTTGGGTTGGATGCGTCGCATTGCGAGGGGCTTGAGGAGCAGACCCCAAAGCCGTTGGCCATGCCTGCCGTTGAGGAAGATGGAAATGCAGAAGAAGCGAAGGAGGGTGATGGGAGTGAGCCATTGGAAAAAATACAACATGTAGAACAGGGTTGGGAATTTGAATGTTTTGAATGTGGGGTGGGCTTTGGTGAATTGCCTCAGCTTCATTTGCATTATGTCAAACACGGCACTGGGGAGATTCCTTTTCCTGATGAAGAAGTGTGATCATATTTATTAGAAGAATATTTTTTTCTTTTTTTTTTAAATATCAGATTGACTTCACAAACAGCTGGTGCTACATTCTATGAATTTAGAGGGTTAGAAAATTGAACTAAATGTTTCAATTGTCTTTTTTTTTAATAATAATAATAAACTATAGACAGCAGTTCATTTTCATTTTTTTGTCGTGGCCTAGTTAGTTGTTAAAATGTGCAAATGTTTATGGTTTTTGTGGCTGTTGAAAATATATAACAATGGTCAACAAAAAATAGTTTAATTGATGGAAACTTAATTTTACAATATGAAGTCCAAATGTGACTATAACTCTTTCTGTAAGATACTCTTTTTGGAAAATTAATCTGTTTTGTTCAGTGAAATGTTATGACAAAGTTATTCATGACAAAAACATAAAAATAGCCCAAAAGTAACAATATAGAAAAAATAGAAACCTTTCCTCCGCCCCCCAAATAAATTGCACCCTTTGACCTCACCCACATTGCCCATAGCACAAAAAGGCCCTGGTTGTGGAGAATGTTGCGCTGTACTGTACTACCTAGAAAATCACTGATCAAATACAAGCCAATGTTGACAACCATTCAGGAAAAAATATATATCACTGTCATACCTGTTAACTGCCCTTATAAATGATTATGATTCCCCGTACAAACCCCCCAAAAAAAACATACAAACACCGTACGACATATGTTTACTCGCGGTAACTTGTTTCTTACAATGTGGCTCCTCCATGTTTGCTTCCACGATATTTACTCTATGTATATCTACGCATGCGCATGTCATCCTTTATCGATATTGCCGTACGCAGCGCTAAAAAAAAATACATACGATTGAGGATAATTTTTGCGGGTATACCGTGACAATAGTAACGATCGATGACAGTAGCGTCGTTGGCTACCAGCCTACGAGACTATCCGGATTTTAGTCAAAACGGTCTTGTTGAGATCAGTTTTCATAAATATTGGCAATTTTTTAAAATTTATTTTCCCTGTACATGATTTGAAATGGTAAAAAAATATATAAAATACGTATAAAACGTACAAGTTGACAGGTATGCTGTTTTATAGCATCAAGACCACACAACTCAGGACTATTCTTCGTCATCTTCTAAACATGGACGGCTTGGGAGGACAAACCATCTCTTAGGAGCGCGGTAAGCAATTCACCATCTTTTCCACTTTCAATGTGATGGGACAATATGGGCGTGGTTACGCTTCACTGTGACGGGACAATATAGGCGTGGTTACGCCTCACTGTGATGGGACAATATGGGCGTGGTTACGCCGACTGCCGACGCGGGTGAGTTAATTAGGTGCATGCGCAGCAACTCTTCCTTTTGGGACGCCTTTCCCACGTGATGGTGGATTAAGCACGCTGACAAGGTAAGGAAGGATTCGAGCAATTCACTGGCCTAAACGCGTTTTTATCACGGGATCGGGAGATTTTTCAGCAATTAATTGAGCCCAAAACGCCAACTAATCTCTAGGTTTAATGCCGGGTTTAACACACCGTCGGCGATTTAAGTATGGGCTTCTTTTCTCGACCGGCTTTGTGCCACATGTCACTAGTCGGCATTAAAGTTAGCGTCACGATTTGACTTAAAAAGCATCTTCTCCGTTTTCTCTCCATGATTGAGTCGTATAGCAAGACTTTAAATTTAATCAAACAACGCAAGGCATCAACCGACAGTTTCCTGGGTAAGTGTTCACTCTAGAATGACATCCAGGGGCACGATTTAGTTCCTGTTGTTTTGTATGTAATCGTTTTCATTCTGGGTGCTAAACACCCATTCCCGATTTGTAATTGTTCTGGTTTTATACAAAAAATCACGTATACAAAATTTAAGACAACTTTCTCATCGCTCACTGGTGTCAAAGCAGCGGCCCGCGGGCCAAATCTGGCCCACCGTGTCATTTTGTGCGGCCCGAGAAAGTAAATTGTGAGTGCTGACTTTCTGTTAGGATCAAATTTAAATGAAAATTATACATGTATATTATTCACCCTCTCTTTTAAATCAATAATTGTAATGTTTTAATCCATTTTCTACTTTTTTGAGTTTTTAAGTTAAAAAAAAGCATATTGTAAAATCTAAAAATAAATTTATTTTAAAAATTGTTTTCCATGATAATGTTGAACATTTTTCCCCAAATATTTTATTTTCTTTTGAAATGACAAACAAATTATTACAAGATATTTTTCCCCATGTAGAAAGAAAATGCTCAAACACTTGTTTTAGATCTATAAAAAAACTGAATATTTAGGGCTTTGATGCAGTTTTTGTAATCAAATTTAAATAGAAAAAAATATCTAAATAGTACAGCTGACGTGAAACACCCTTGTCCTAGCTGTTAACCTCAGTCTGTATATTTAATTGCCTTGTCTGGAAAAAGGGAAATAGCACTCACTAACTTATTTTCATTCTTTATCTTGATTGTTTATTAAAATTCTTGTAAGATTTCTATATGCTGTAATTGGTTGGCAACCCCTTAATGCCTTGGTTAAATCAAGTTTTCACTGTTTAGCATCAAGATAAAACTACTTCCCATTAAAAAAAAACTAAGCCTACCTGTTGAACCTCCAGGCTGTATATATGCTAACTTGTGCTTTTTTTATGTGCATTTTTCTCTGTTTAGCACCAAGATGCAGCTTTCTGTGTG
This sequence comes from Stigmatopora nigra, assembly GCF_051989575.1. Taxonomy (NCBI): domain Eukaryota; kingdom Metazoa; phylum Chordata; class Actinopteri; order Syngnathiformes; family Syngnathidae; genus Stigmatopora; species Stigmatopora nigra. Next base: position 7,557,309 of record NC_135514.1, read on the forward strand.
CCTAGATCCCTCTTGAGGTTACAGACTGGGACTGATCAAGGTAAAACTTACCCCCACAAAAACAAAATCTCCAGTCTCTATAATATATTCTAACTTTTGCTATTTTTTCTTGCACGCACACAGGCCTGAGGTACCTTGGTTGCAGGTTGCCCACTTGAAGATGTCTCTCTTGCATCATATGGTGTCCCTGTATTTCTGAAAATCCAAATTCAATAAAAGCCTAGTAAATCATGATGACATTTCACTGGCCATTCATTTCCACAGCTTTTTGACTAGATCTTTAAGGTAAGAAGGTTGTCATTTTATGTTGGAGCAAGAATTCTAAGTGTCAATCCCCTCCCCCAGTTTTCATTTTCCATGTGTTTATCCCCCTCCAATTTTTTCAAAGATTCATCTTCTAAAAGTTTATCCCCATTTATTCTAAATTTTATTTTCTAAGTGTTTATCCACCTGCTTTTTAAAAGATTTTTTAAGTATTTGTCCCACCTGCTTTTTTTCATGATTTTATTTTCTAAGTGTTAATCCCACCTGCTTTTTTCATGATTTTATTTTCTAAGTGTTTATCACCCCTGCTTTTTTCAAATTTTATTTTCTAAGTGTTTATCCCCCCTGCTTTTTTCAAATTTTATTTTCTAAGTGTTTATCCCCCCTGCTTTTTTCAAATTTTATTTTCTAAGTGTTCATCCCCCCTGCTTTTTTCAAATTTTATTTTCTAAGTGTTCATCCCCCCTGCTTCTTCAAATTTTATTTTCTATCCCCCCTGCTTTTTTCAAATCTTATTTTCTAAGTGTTTATCCCCCTGCTTTTTTCAAATTTTATTTTCTAAATGTTTATCCCCCCTGCTTTTTTCAAATTTTATTTTCTAAGTGTTTATCCCCCTGCTGTATTCAAATTTTATTTTCTAAGTGTTTATCCCCCTGCTTTTTTTCAAATTTTATTTTCTAAGTGTTTATCCCCCTGCTTTTTTCAAATTTTATTTTCTAAGTGTTTATCCCCTCTGCTTTTTTTTGTTCATCTACAAATGTTTTCTTTAGTATGAAGTACACATGTTTACTTGTAAATAAATTTTATAATTGATTATGACTTGCATTTCTTGTTAGATAAAGACCAACACATATAAACATTTAAAAGCTTTTATTTTGAAAAACTTGAGCAAAATAAAGTAATTTCTCCAGTCACCAGCAGGAAATCCAGGAAATAAAAGCTCCAGCTTTTATTTTGAAAAAGTTTGTAGATAGGTTCCCGCTGGTGTTACAGCATCGTAAAAAATCGAATCTTCTCCACCCCCTGGTGGAATACAGGAAAACTGAAAAAAAAGGGGGGGTTAGTACAGTTAGTTAAAAAAGCAATGAGAAGGGCTCACCTTTTATTTTGAAAAACTTCATAGACTGGTTCCCGTTGGTGGTCCAGCATCGTAAAAAATGAAATCTTCTCCACCCCCTGGTGGAATACAGGAAAACTGAAAAAAGGGGGGGTTAGTACACAGTTAGTTAAAAAAGCAATGAGAAGGGCTCACCTTTTATTTTGAAAAACTTCATAGACTGGTTCCCGTTGGTGGTCCAGCGTCATAAAAAATGAAATCTTCTCCACCCCCTGGTGGAATTCTGGAAAACAAAAAAGGGGGTTAGTACACAGAGTTAAATAAAAAGCCATTGAGAAGGGCTCACCTTTTATTTTGAAAAACTTCATAGAATGGGGGCTCCTGAGGCTATCTGTTCATATGCAGAAACCAGGTCCCCTGAGGTGGATTCCAAAAAACAATAAAAAGTAGTCAGTACACAGAATTAAATGAAGAGCTCACATTTTATTTTGAAAGGCATGAAACCTAGTCACCCTTGGGTGGAATTCTGAAAAATAAAAAATAAAACATTCAAGGTTTTACCTTTTATTTTGAAAAAAAAACTCATAGATATGCTCTGGCAGAACAAATCTATGAGTTTCTTTTTCAAAATAAAAGGCAAGACCTTGGAAATGTTTTTTTTATTTTTCAGAATTTCCCCTTGGGTGGAATTCTGAAAAATAAAAAAAAACATTCACAAGGTCTTACCTTTAATTTTGAAAAAAAAACTCATAGATGTGCTCAGGCAGAACAAATCTATGAGTTTTTTTCAAAATAAAAAGCAAGACCTTGAAAATGTTTATTTTTTATTTTTCAGAATTTCCCCCTTGGGTGGAATTCTGAAAAATAAAAAAAAACATTCCCAAGGTCTTACCTTTAATTTTGAAAAAAACTCATAGATGTGCTCAGGCTGAACAAATCTATGAGGGTTTTTTTTCAAAATAAAAAGCAAGACCTTGGAAATGTTTTTTTTGTTTTTCAGAATTCCTGCCTATGTCGAGATAGGCTACATTTAGCTTTATCCTATGAAACATCAAAATGCTTTAGAGACTAAAAAACAATCTGTCTGTTTTCCTCCACAAAAATATATCAGGATCTTGATCATGTGGTGGAAAATTTGAAAACACTGGACAGGGGCCTACAAGGTTAAAATAAATCCTACTTCTGCCTCAAGTTTTCAGTCAATTATTTCAAATCCATTTATTCTTAAAAAATTAAATATACCAAGAGTTTGTTTTTCTCTTTGTTTAAATGAGTCAAAAATGACACCTGCAGTATTGTTAAATAAGTCTGTTTTTTAAAAACTACATTTAAAACTAATATGAAAAAAAGGCCAATGCCAGAGGTCTTTAAAAAAGTTAAGAGGCTGAAAGTTTATAATTTATTTAAATTCAAAAAGATGTGAAAAGCCACAGAAACTCACAAGCGGAAGTTACTCCTTCACTTGCCACTACAGTATTTTTTTTTTCAAATTTACTTCAATAGGGATGAGTCTACTTTACAGTTTATCATTAACCGCGATAGTTGAGGGATTACCGTATATTCCTTAGACATCCACCAATGACATTTGAGTGGGTGAATTATCCAGTTTTTTGTTATTTAATGAAAATCGAGCCAATTGCGCAAAGCCCTGAACACTGAGCGCTGGCGTTTAAAGATTACACGGATAGAGAAGATCGGAACTATTTAAAAATGACTCACTTTGTTATGGCGTCGACAAACTGCTCCTTTCTGGTCGTTTTGGCCACATTCTTCTTGTTTCCCAGCAGTCAGTGCTCGTTGAGGGACTGAAACACACAAAGGAATGATTTCGTTTTAAACAAAGAGGGATCGGTAACGCAATGTAGCCAATTTGTTTGCAAACATTTTGCTGTCTGCACACACATGGGGCTACATCGCATTAACGAATCACTCTTAAGACGAGAACTGGGGCTTCGAAATCCCCAAACGACAACGTACCAAATGTACAGCATCGTCATGTGAGAAGTTTGGCAGGATTTCGTCGGCAAACCGTCACTTTTTAGCTGCTCTGCAGTGCGCGTACGCCCGTCTTCCTTCCGGAAGCATCGCCATTTTGGCGTTTGACGTCGACTATTTGAACTCTGGCCTCGGCCACGCCTCCTAAAAAAAGGACGCATAAATTTTTTTTTTTTTCATAATAACGTGCATTAGTCAGTAAATGTTTGTGTGGAGGGGCTGTAAATGCTTTTTGGTTGGACCTTAATACTTAAGAGAAAAATACATTGTTTTCATAATAACATGCATTAGTCGGTGGGCGGGGCGAGGCTGTAAATACGTGTCTATTGGGCTTTTATACTTTTAAAAAATACATTGTATTCATCGTAACGTCTGTGGGGGAAGCTGTAAACTTTTTGGTTGGGCTTAAATCATTTAAAATACAGTAGTATTGCACATTATGAACATTGTGATGACATGCACGTTGGTATTTGTTTTTTACTTCTAGACATTTAAATGAAACTAAATTAATGAGTCAGTTAGTCTGCCTAGGATGCAAACTGTTTGGGGACACAAGAGTGCCCACTTCATTTTTTAAAATGTATATTATATTTATCTTTGCAAGGCATGAAAGAAAAGACAGTCCAAATAGTTCATTCAAAAGCTCGGGTGGACCAGAGCCTCTTTTATTTTGTATTTGCACTGTCCAAACACAGCAGTGGGGGAGAGAAACCATCCAAAGACATTTAGATGTACATTATTTACTGCGGGACGCTCTTGACATGATAGACTCTTACCGTCTCGTTCGCAAAATGTCTACGACATTGTGATTCATCCCAGCTAAAAAAAGAAAGCTCGTTAGAATTGACAATTATAGTGGACATGGACGGACAGGCTGTCCACGTTGGAACCTAGAGCACAAAATTTTGAGGACATCTATCAAAAGAAATGTAGGCATTGCTGATGAAAATATTAGGCGTAAAAAATACATATGAACCAGAGGCTGTACATGATTTTGGACAAACATTTAAAATGGCATCTAACAGCACATAAAATATGCACTTCTCGAAAATTCTTTTGTTAACCGGAAAAAGAATAAAATTCACACGGCACATTTCAAACTTTTTTTTTCTTTTTTCTTTTTTTTATAAATGAATCAAAAACAAACTATGTTTTTTTTTTTACAAACCAACTATTGTTTAGTTTACAGTAAGGAAACATTTAGCTAATAAATGTGAGATGTTCCGCGTAGGACTGCAGCTTGAAATTCAAACTTCCCTTCAACGCCATTTCTCAAAACGTCATCAACTTGATTGAGCCCATCGCTATTATCTTTTGGGGGTCTCCGGCTGCTCCTCAGGGTGGCTCTTCTGGTGAGCCTTCAGAGTGCGCTCGCGGCCGAAGCTCTTGCCGCAGGTTGGGCAAGCGAAGCGGCCCAGCACGTGTGCCCGTGACACGTGCGCCTCCAGCTGCTCGGCCCGGGCGAAGCTCTCGTCACACTCGGAGCACCGGTGGGCTTTCCGGGCCGCGTGCTTCTCCTTCTTGTGCGAGCGCAGTTGAAGCGCGCTGGGGAAGAGGAGCTCGCAATCGGGGCACGTGTGTTGCGCCGGCGCCGCAGGCTCTGCCGGTTCTGCTTTGATTTTAAGCCCCTTTGTCGCTTCGTCGCCGTCCGCCGGAGGGCTTTCTTTGTCGTCTGTTTCGCATTTGACGACTTTTGGAGGGCGACCCCGCTTGGCTCCACCCGTTTTGGGTTTCTCCACAACTTGAGCCACCTCCCCCTCCTCAAACGACTCCACCTCGTCTTTCTTCTTCCGCTTTCCCCGTTTCTCCGGCGCCGCCACCTCCTCCGTCTTGACTTGTCGCCCACGCTTCTTGGCCGGGGGTTCGCCGCCGTTGCACTGCTGGCCATCGGGGTACTTCTGCTCGTGTTCCGTCAGCTCCGTCTCGCCGGGGAAGACCTGGCCGCATTTTTTGCAGCGGTGGCTCGAGGCCGGCTCCTCCGGCTGCTCGGCCGTCTCGCCGTCGGGCCGAGCGTGGTGGACCAGACGATGTGTGCGCAGCATGGCGGCGCTCCGGAAGGTTTTGCTGCAATCTTTACACGGCAACAGCTTCTCCGGACAAACATGTCTCCTGTGTGTCGTGAGCTGAAGACAGAAAAAAAAGGGAAGAACGTTGTGATGCCAAAAATGACAAAAGAAATCACAGTATTCATCTATTTTCACAATACTAATAATGGTCTCACTTCAGTGAATGTTCTGAAGCTCTCCTTGCACGGTGCGCATTTGAAAGGCTTGTCATCCTTGCTGTGTGTCGGCTGGTGCAGCGTGAGCTCTTCCGACGATAAAAACGTGCGGTCGCACACGTAGCAGGTGAAAAGCGTGTTGCCCTGTGATTGAGCGCAATACACGGATGGATTAGTTAGGAAAAAACAACAACACATCATGACTGAATTAACCAAGAGCACCTACCTGTGCAAGTTGCTGCTTGTACTCCTCCCGGTGGCTCTTCTTCATGTGTCTTTCCTTGGCTTTGGCATTGCAGAAAGTAATGAAGCACTGGAAACACTGCAAATTCTCATGCTGGTCTGAAGGCAGGCAAGAAATAGCCCACAGTTAACATGCGCTCGCTCATCGGCATCGTGATAACTAAGGAAGCTTAATCATAGCATCAGGGCATGAACTCAGTACTGCATGTGTCTCATATTTTAACCTAAAATACAATGCATTTTGGTTTAAAATATATATATATATATATGTATATAAAATTACACTGTGTTTTACTGCCATTAAGGTTGGAAATAATGTCCAGGTTCATATTGCATTTGAGTAGCGAGCTTGCAAATGAAATTTAATTTGAGCCAGCTTCATATTTTACTCACAAGATTGTGCAGTGGGTACAGCAGGTCCATTTAAAGAGATGGGCGCCCTGAACGGCTCCACCGGTTTTTCAGGAGGGGGTGCTGGAGCTTGATTTGGCAGTGCCCGTCCCAATACAATCTCTTCGATGTTTAAAATGTCCGAGTCCATCGTGGAATATTAACAATCCACCGCGAAATCCTGCACAAAAAGGGTTAGAGGAAAGGTTATAAAAATGGCAGTCATTTTAACCATCAATAACAATTGCACGCAAAAACTCCAGAATGTGTCGTTTCTTCCCTCCTAGTCTAAGTAGTAATAACTACCGCTTTTCGGGGCATATGCGACCAATTTTCCCCAGTAAAGGAGAAGTAAATAAAATTCAAGAGAATGTGCAGTGGTTGAATCCGCGTTTGTTATGCTTTTCCCGAAAAATCAATTGTATTCAGAAAACGATAAATTTGCCCGGCTAGAACATCTGAAACTTTGAAAGTTTAACATGCATTTTAACATGCATTCGATATTATAACTACACATATGCAATACGTTAACGATGCATTTTCGATGTTTTTGTCAAACTTGCAGTTCGCGTCCATCCGTTTCAAGGCCGTTAGCTTTATGTTGCAAGCTTTTTCAAGCGCCATCATTTTAAAACATTAAATATGAATTATTTCTTCTCCTGCCAGACCATCTGATATATTCCCTGGCCAATATAGCCATCCTCTTTGGTGGCTTTGAGTGAATAACTGTGCTAAAATACCAAAATAACAAAGTAGCGAATGAACGTAATGCTAAGCTATTATGCTAAGCTAGGTAGCACAAACAACACAGAATGCCGCTCAAAGATAATCGAACACTTTTTGAGTAAAGTTTTTTCCGTGGTAGGCATCCAAAATGATATTTTTGGAAGTGGAAGGACAATATACAAGCAGGTATAAATAAAGTGGCGTAATCAATATGATTTTTGGGGAAAATAAGCATGTTACCTGAAAACGCTATTTGAATATAGTGGACTGTCAGACTTGAACCCAGAGAAGTAAAACGAGTAGCTAATAGAGTGGCGCAGGACACTTCCTGGTGCGCGACCACAACGGCTAGGACAACTAAGATGGCTGCCATCCCGACCCAACGAAAAACAAACATTTTAGACAAACTCATTCTCACTGTACCCGAGGAATTTTACACCCGGGCTTATTTGTAATTGAATGCAGGAGAATGAACGAAAGCAATAATTTACCTCTGTGGTTATTACTCGGTGGAGATATTTGGTCACGTGACAAAAGTTCAGTAACAAACATTCAATGGCTATTAAAAACAGCGTCGGATCTCTTTTCATAACACACTAAAATAGCTATATAAGGCATATTTTATATTCCCAATATTAGTTACATATGTATTATTAGTTTATGTATTATAATTATATGCTGATTATTAAATAGTAGTATTTATTGATTGTTTATTTGTTATGTGTGCTTTATATTAACAAAATAGTTCGCTTGAATTCTGTGAATTTTATGTCTTCAGTGTTTTTTGTGTGTGTATAAAAATGTTAGTGGAGTAAAAACAATAACAACAAAACATTAAAGATGTCTACATAATATGACAAAATGCGCCGTCTGCTGGACAAGATTCAAACTGATCCCATTGACACTACTAACTGTCACAAATTAGTTATAGATATTTAGATCAGGCAGCGTAATTAATAAATGTAGAGCAAACAAAGATAAAATAACACACAGTTTTTGTTCAAAATTAGTTATCACTGGTCACTTTTCTCCAATGCAAAAATGTGCATGATATATAGGCCAGACTGCCAATCTTGCATAAAGAAACATTTCATTGGACATATTTACACTTCATCTAAATAAATTCAATGTTCATGTCAACAAATATGACAGCATAAATGCACATTACTTAAAAATACACCTAGTCCCTATAGGTGCATGATAAAAAAAAAACCTGTTCAGTACATACATCCTGGTGTGCAAAGTTGTGTCATGTATTTGCTATTTGTATACACATGAAAGAGCACAACCAGTATTAGTTCTTTTGTTATTATTTTAAGAAAGGGTTGTTCCATAAGTATAACATGACGAGTGCATATTGTTGTAAAGAAGAATGTTGAGAAAATACAAGTACTATTGGATAGCTGTAACAACTTAAACGATGACAACTGCTTGCAAGATGTCATGAAAGAGCTTAAAATCTTTAAAAAAATAATAATAAATAAAAAAAAACCTGCAAAAGGAATGCAGCATCTGTAAAGCGTGTGAAAAAATATTGTACGTGTAGGACAAACACAACCAGAAGTTATAACATGTAATAGGGAATTCAACAATCAAATATTTAACGATTACATTTTAAATTTAATGTACTATATTGCACTAATGTTTAAATTAAGAATAAAATTGGGGTAGAAAAATAGAAAAATCAATAATGTACAAATAAACAACATTTCCCCGAAGAAATGGCTAAACCTTATTGAATGCCTTGTATTAAAAAGGGCTACTACATGAGAACATACTCAATAGGGTATAAATTATTCTAATTAATTTTTGTATTTAAAAACCTACGGTACTAACTGTTACCGGAAAAGAGCTAAAAGTACAGAATAAAATACCATCTTTCCCGATTTATAAATGAACATGATGACCACACTAATAAATGACTTAACAGTAAGCCTGAAAGGTGCTAGAGATTTCCTGGACTTGCCTGGCTGTGGAAATGTAAAAAGCAATTGTGGTTGCGCGATATGCAGAGAAAGACGCAGCATTTAAGGCAGAGAACACGAGAAGTCCTCTGACAGTCACCGAAACGACACCGGCCCCCTTCGCCCTCGCCAAGCTGCTCTGGCCAGTGTCCCAAACCGTCGTAACGCGTGGCAACATCGGGGAGAGGGTTTTCCTCTACCGTTCCGGGATTAGGTGGGTCGGTTAGAGAGTGAGCTTTCGCCGGAGAGTTTTGCGGGACGACAGAGCTCTGCGGGTCGGAGCCGCTGGCGTCAATCAAAGCTTTGGCTACGGACAGTCTGAAGTCCAGGAGAGACAAGGATGCGGATCCGGACGTTTGAAACTGTCTGTATAAGAGCCAGGAGTTGACCAAAGCCATGTCGGTGAGGTACCAGAGCACCGACAGAGTCCAGCCTGCAGAGGAGTTGGAAAGCGGGATGGGGTAAAGATTCAACAAGTCTTTACTGAGGCGAGCCGCCGCCTGGGCTTTTTCAAAGTTGTTCATGAGCGAGGCCATGTTCCTCTGGCCGTTTCCCGCCGTGGAGAGGATAAAACCTTGGCGCGACTTGCGCAGCATCAGCTTGCCGTCCGAGCTCACAAACTCGTCTCCGATCTGACCCTGGGCGCCGCCCACCCGGCCCGCCCCGTGGATCCCAGCCCCGAGGAGGCGCTCCAGCATGGCGGGGGTGGACAATTCTTGCTTGCAGAGAAACACAGTGCTGCCTTTAGGGACCATTTTCTCGACGGCGTCTTCTTTGTCGGATATATCGACTTTAAGATCAACGTAGTGAAGCAAACCGTCAAATCCAATCAAGGTGGTGCTATGCAGAGCTAATCTGTTATTGTGTCTCTGACCAGTCAATGGAATCAAATACTGATCCACAGCAAAGTTTCCTTGTCTTCTAAGTGACTGGCATCTTTTTTGAAAATGGCACAGAAGCGGTACAACATTCCATAAAGGGTCCGCAGAGTCATTTGACAATCCCCTTTGGTTGCTTCTGTTATCGGACCGATGAGAAAAGTCCGTACGGCTTTGTCGACTCATTTGATCGTTGAGCGTGTCGGGAGTCGCAATCCGCAACGAACGTGACAGCTGAAGGAAGCGAGAAAACGGCATGGCTTCAGCAACCAAGGGTACCTTGGTCAAATTGTCCCAGTAGAGCCGAGGACTGGGAAACTGGGGGAAGAGATGAAAGTAAATAAGCAAGTTTGCCATTCCCTTGTGAAAGTTACATAATGGAGACCGAGGCGCTCTAACCTTCAAAGTTCCCATTGCAATGTGGATCCCAACAAACTGGGCTACTTCCTTGGCGGTGATGCAGTTGTTGGAGGTTTGATTGGAGCAGCGGGCCAATTCCATCCAGGTTTCCCAGCCAAAATATTTGGAGAAGTACTCAATGGGTTCATTGGTCTCTCTTGCTGCTGCTTGGTTAGTAACACTTGACAAAACAAAAACATACAATAAACCAAGTCCATTTAAAGAGAGAAATAAGAAGTAATTCAAGGAAAGTTGTGATTTTTAGAAGATTCTCCATTAATATAAAAAAATCTTACAATTGAGATGTTATACTTGATGATGAGCGGTGGTCTTGGTGCTTGCAAAAAGAATCCAGGACCTCTGCTTCCGCGTCAACATGAGGTGGCGACAACTCTAAAACTCGTACGTCCTCTTCATCAGAAGTCTGCAGGAGAAAGCTCCGCGTATCCGATGGACACTCTGCTTCATCTTAAAAATCAAATGGCCTTTAATTAATCTCTATCACATTTTATCCAGTCATTGCAATAGACAGATCAATCTAGGTACTTGAACAGATAGAAATAATGGACTTGGAAATCTCTTTTTGCCATGTTTCCAACCTCACAGCCTGATTTTTTTCCCACCTCGAACAAGCCTGATTAATTATTTGCAGTATGCAAGAGCCAGTCAAGGGCATGCACGCATAACCTTCAGCCTATTGGTGCACTGGGCACACTCATGCTTTTGTTTTTACTAAATAGTATTGGAAATAATTACAAGTGCAAGTACAGCAAGGGAAAAACAAACCTTGTCTACTTGTAAAGTCGTGAACTCCCACCATCTGCGATTCCCTCAAATCATAATATTCTTCCTGAGTGCCTTCATCTATGTAAATATTAAAAAAAACATCTGTAAGCATTTATATGTGGTGAATGTACATCTGGAAAGAGCCTTGACATACATGACTGACGGCTTCTGGTTGAATCAAGTGTTTGTCTGTCATCGGTGAATACTTCTGGTCTCCCACGATTAATGTGAGAGCCACCCAGAGGAAGTTCCCAATCTTCAGTCTTCACCGGGTAGAAGATGCACTGCTTGTTGGTTAATCCGGGGGACGTAGGGGTGTCACTGGACGTCTCTTCGGTGTCTGTGACTGTGAGAAATCAAGCTTTAGCAACCAGGACGAGCACTTTCTCCTTTATATCATTCCCTTAGCTACAGTGGTACTTTTTGCACGGCAACACGCTTGTAACATAAACAAATTTAAGTGAACTTGGATTATGATGTAGACACTCAAAAATAAGTTTATTCTAACCTTACATTAAACTGAATTCTAATTTTCTTTTAAATTTTGATACCTTTCTTCTTTTGGCTCTATTTGCCCCGCCTCCACCCTGACTTTCAGATGCAACCTATCAAGGGTTGTTTGCTTTGGTCTTCCCTTCAAAATATTCCCAAAATAATGCAGACAAATGTCCTCACATTAGCATAACGCACAACCAAGAAGTAGTATATACTCCTCTCGTATTAGCGTTCGCTCCGCCATTCGCACTGACTAACGGAAAAAAAACACTGAAAAAATGTAATGCCCCGCCCAGTGCTCGTAGACATTACACGAGGGAGTTGTGACCAGAAAGACAGTGACCATAGTCCCAGGTTCTTAAGAGCAGCCTCTCACTTCCGCTGTATGCTTGTATATAAAAAAATGTCTCATATTTCAAGATACATATTTGCCCGAGATTTTACTCGTATATCAAATTGCTCGTATGTCGAGGTATGATTGTACTTACGTTAGTGGCAAAGTTTTCACAATCAACACTACAACCTACACTGAAGTTAACTGTAGAGTCGAGAACAAAAACCTTCAATCTTTGGGTGCAGAAATTGTTGAATGACTAGTTTGAAATCAGCACTTACGTGGTATGGCAGAGTTCTGATCAACAACTTGTTCGGCATCCAAATGGGCGTGTCTGATTTCGGGTTCGGGCCGGGCATCGTCAAGCATAAGTCGGCTCTCCCGCTTCACTAGAATCCTCCGAATGTCTCTGCTGTTCTGCCGTTGCTGCTCTTTTTCAGGCAAGCCTTCATCAAGTCGTGCATCTGATGTATTCTCTTCAAGCTTGATGAGTTGTTGCGTCTCACTCTCGCCAGTGGAGTTCAAACCCTTAAATGAGTCATAAAAAGGTGCCAGATTTAGACCCATTTCAGAACAATATTACTAATAAATGGGAATTTTGCATAAGTACAAAAACTTTTGAGTTTGTCGAAAAATGGTAACGAAACATTCATGTTTTTGTTCAGTGTATTTATGTGTAATTGTGTATTCTATAAGACCGTGTTACAGTACTTCACTTCTTACCTGTCTTTTATTAATACGGGAGGCGATTAGCTGAGACTGCCTGTAAGCCAACACGGGTTCACCTGTAATTATCTTCTCAAGGTAAATTCCTGGAGATTGCCGATTCTCCTGGTCCCCTTGAGATACATTGGCTTCATCCAATCTAGAGAGCGCTGGAGTAATAACCGTGGCAGAAGTGGCTCTTTGTGCATGAGGTTGGCGATGAGTATCTGCCATTGAAGTCTGTGCAATGATGTCATCTTCCTCATTGATTTGGGAGGTATATTTGATTTTTTTATATACAACCTGACAATCCTCTTGTTCCACTTCCAAATCGGTTCCTGTGACAGAGTCTGGCAAAGATTCCCTCGCTATCGTGTCCACTTTTTGAGGAGTTCCTCCTTGTCGTTGACCATGTTTTGCTGCTTCTTTTTTCTTTTGGACTAACATCTCTTCTTCTTCATCTTTAAATTCCATTTGCCGTGTGGAGCAAGACACCGAATGCAAACATTTCATGGTCGAATGATCGCTTGTCTTCTCTGGAGTATCAGCACCAGAACGAGGAACTTCGACGGACCCGCTTTGGGTAAGGGTTTCTTGAGGCGAAGATAAACTTGCTAAGCTTGAATTGTACTCTCCAACGGTAACAAGATCCACCGCAAAAATACCGTCCTCCTTAATATCATTTTCTATAGGGGCTTGGTGTTCAGATTCTAAACGGAAGCTATCGGGAAGACATTTTTCTTGCCGTTTATCTCGGGAAACCCCATTTTGCTCCATTTGAGTGACACTCCTGAAGAGAGGATTCAGTTTCGAAATGTTCATTCTCATCGAATCGAACGGTTTTGGAGGGACGGGAGGTTGAACACTCCCTTCGTCAAAAGATGGTAAAGATGGAGATGGAATCAAAGCAGGAAAAGACACATTTCTTTCCCTGTTCTCCATTGTTACGTCAGATTCGACATCCCAACCAGTCATGGGATTAATGAGTCGAACAGTTCTTCCTTGATGGTCGACATCTAACCTGCAGACGCCTTCAAAAACATTCCCGTTGGTGTATGTGAGCTCAGGACTTTCTAAGATATGCACCATTGCTTTGTGCTTCTGAAGGGAGGCGACTTCACTAAATATCTCCCCACAGTTTTTACACTCCAAAGCTCGCTTGGAATGTGCCGAGGTTATCACTCCTTCGGTTTCCACATTTGAAGAAGCTTTGCGTTTTCGGGCAGTCTTTGGCTTGACGAGTTGGGGTTCCGCCGATTGCTGGGATGCCTTAAAAAGTGATAGTAACGTAAGGGCCTTTTGGCTCTTTTTGGACTTCCCCTTTTTCTTGGAAACTTTGCTGGCACTATTTGTGGTCTTGTTTTTTGACTTTGCCTGGTTTGCTTCGCCAGGCTGGCATTGGTTGTCCCAAGGTAATGTTTCTTGGCCAGATGTTTTTGAAGGATCCAATTTGTAAACCTTTAACTGGGGCTGCTTGTGGCCTTTAAGCAAAAGGAGGGAGTCTTCAGTCACTTGTGTGGTAGGTGACTGTTCTGGTACTTTGCTTTGATTGCTCTTGGAGCTTTTTGTGTCTTTCTGCCCTTTATTAGTCACCTTTGGTTTTTTGGGTTGACTTTTTTGCACTGCTTTTGTCTGGATTTTCTTTTTAATTGCAGCCTTTTGTTTAGTTTTATGCTGATCTCTTTGCATGTGCTCTTTTTTCATTTTTTTCTTGTTTACTTTCTCTTTTCCCGGTGAATTGTTGATCAATTGTAGTTTATTGACTTTCCCGGAGGACGCCATTTTCTTTGTTTTGTTACTTTTGCTGGAAATGTTCCCCTTCTTCGATGGCATTTTACCCTTAAAGCGTTTAGTTGCCCCATCAAATATAGGTTTGCCTCGGGAAGCCTGGCATTGCTGAGAAGATATTTTTTGTTTTTTGTTATTATTCACTTTCTTTTGTGGGCTGAAGTTAACAAGATTGGATTTGTTTGTTTTTTTACGTTTAGCTTGCTTGGCGACACTTTGTAAATCTTTATCGAGGATGGACCCAATCAGTTCTTGCATATAACCTTGTATGAATAAGGCTCTGGCTGGCTTCCTTTTGCGTACTTTCACGAGCTCTTGGGCTGACATGACATTCACAGGTAACTCTGATGTTTGTGGTTCCTGCTGGATGGATGATTGCGAAGGGCCGTCATTTTTTGAAGAAATACAGTCAACCTGATTCGTTTCTCCCTTTTGATCAACTTCTTTATCTTCTGTAGGCTCATCTTGAGACTTCTGATGTGTTCCACTATCGGATGATAAATCAACATGAACTTGACTAGCTTTTTTAGTCTGTGATTGAGCCTTCTCTTGTGAGTTAGCATCGGCTTCTCCAGAATCGTGGGTGGGTGAATGCGGAGAAGCTAAAGCAGAAGAAGCAAGATCTTCATGTTTTGTTTGTAAGGATGTTGGGTCGTCCACAAGTGCAGGCTCCAACAACGGGGTTTCACTTTGTAAAGAAGTCAAGCTCTGTTCAACGGTAGGCTCAAACGATGAGGTTGGTGAGCCGATATCAGGCTCATTTACATTACTTTGACAAGTCGTTATCTCCAGTTCAGTGGTAGGTACCAAAGATGGCGACGGGCTTTCTGGTTGTTGCGCATTTTGCAATTGTTGGAGTTCAGCGCTTGGTGTCAAGGCAGGAGTAAGTTCCAGTATGATATTTTGGTCAAGGTCTTGTGTGAGGTCTGTTTCTTTATTATGGAAAATCGATGGTTCAAACGCATTACAGTTTGTTTCCAAACTGCCAAGTTGTGGTTGAGTTTGATCCATCACCCTTTCCTCCGGATCCATGCTCAGCCCACCTGGAGCAAAACTAAAGGTGAGGCTTTCAACTGGCAATTCATGTGTGTCCAAGTTTGTCAAGGGTGGGTTAATTAGCTGTCCATCTGGTGTAATCGGTTCCAGTGTGATAGTTTGTAACATCGGGTCATCTAAATCTTTGTCCAAAGTCTTTAACTCTACCGGCATCACATTTACAGAATCTGATTGGGGCGGTATAATGTTTATGTTTAAATTGGCTGGTTTGGACAGCTCAGAGATGTGTTGAACTTCCAATGGCGGAGCATAAGGAGGCACTTGACCCAGAATCACAACTTGTTGTACTTTCTGGACATTTCCTAAAGATTCGATAAGCCTGCGTATCGGCTCCGTGTCAATATTGCTGTCGACTTTCTTTAGGGGCCCGTTGGGCTCCAACTGTAGCAACGACGATTGGGGAATCGATATTGGCGTTATCACTGGAGTCAGTTCATTTGGGTATGATTTAACTCGGAGCGGGTTACCAAGTGAAGTGAGCGATACACTGTGTTTCTTTGTAAAATGATGAAGCCGTGTCTTGGGACTTTTGAAAGTGGCTTTGCAAATGGAGCAGGGATACTTGGGCTTTAAGGCATCTGAAGAGTAAACAAAAACAAATGATTACATTCCACATATTTACAGAGCTCGATGATAAGTCACTACACGGCTCAATGATTCGCTTACCGAGCTCTTTCTTCCTTTGCGCTTTGGCTTGGCCCTCTTTTTGTTCACTTTCAGGCAAGTGTGATTGCATATGTTTCTTCAGGGCTTGAGACATGCGAAATCGGTTCCCACATTCCTTGCAAACGTAAGGCCTTTCTCCAGTGTGTACACGAGTGTGGTACTTCAGCAGCGTCATGGTTTTGCAGGTTTTACCACAGTCGGGACATGTGTAACCATTCAAGCCAATGTGAATCTTTTGGTGACGCGTCAGCTCTGATAACTTCTTAAAAGCCTGGCCGCAGAGAGGACATTTATAAGGTTTCCTTTCAATGTGGGTTTTTTGATGGGCCAGGAGCTCGGCGGAGTTAGTGAATTGGCGGTCGCAATGGTAACAAGTGAAAAGACAATTCCTCAGCATACACTCCTCATACTCAGCGGGATGGTTCAACTTCAGGTGGCGCCGTTTACTCTTGAAATCGCTGAAGATGATGTGACATTCCAGGCACTGCAAGGATAGTTCTGATGCTGCGGGAAACAAGCCAAAGTGTTAGACAATATTTTTGACAAAATGTATTTTTCAACTTGGACAAGAATTTCTAGTTGCACACAAGAACTTCTGTTGTAGTGAACATCAACTTCTGTGTTACTTACATGTGAGTGGCATAACCACTGGCTTGGTCATATCCATTTTCAGAGGATCTGTCATTGCTTTTTTGGAGGAGAAGTACCTGTCCATTTTCTTTGACTCTTGTTCTTTAGTTCCAGGATTTCTGTTGGCATAGTGTGTCAGCTCTGATGAAGGATTTGGCTTCAGACCCTCATCAACCTCCATTTCTTCCATGATTTCTGATGGTCCAACCATCCCTATGGCTTGTTCAAGGAAAGTGACTGTGAGTGTTTTATCAGTTTGAGTTCCGTTGTTCTCTTTGAAACATGTGTTGCCATCTTCTTGTGCACTTGCTTCACTTGAAGCTGGCTTGGGAGAACCACTGTCATTTTCCAGTGGCTCCAAGAGGGATGGAGTCTTTACTAGGTTTGCAACACTCTCCTCTTGAGCTGGGTTAAGCATAGTGCTCCTTCAGATGTCGAAAGGGATCAAAATCTGACAAAGGTAAGATGACTATTAGTGAGTGCTAATATGGTTTATAAGGAACATGCAAAAAAATATTTCTACTACTTTGTAAACTAATTTTACAGTAATATTTCAAAATACACCACACCAAAGATGAAATTAAAAGTAAAAACTGAATGAAATGTAATAACCACAGTGTAGCTGCAAATAAAATAAAAATGAACCAATATAACAAGATCTAAGGATCTGTTAAATGTGGTAAACATGTGAGCATGTTAAAGCCTCCAATATGACCAAACTATGACTAATAATAAACTTTAGAAGAGAGCCCTTTGCACCAGAGTGCTACAGCCCATATAAAGTTTTAGGACATGCCATTGTCTAATGGTCAAAACTAAGTATTGTACTTTATGAAACAAAACAGTAAAAATATTTTTTTAATAATATGGTATTACACATTAATAATCATAACAATATAAATGATATATAATAGTATTTATCCTTGTAGTATATTAGGAGCATTTTCTGTGCATAGGATAAATTGCGCTCCTGGGAATTAACGTAAAAAAATGTGAATTTAGAAAACAAACTATGAAAGGGTTTGCCAAACGTTATGATTTGGACCAAATGACTGTGTGACTAGTGTTTATTGTGCGCTAAGCAGATGGCCAAAGGCAGAATGAATGGGCTAATGCATTTGTATCACAAAAGACGAGGAATGGGAGCTCAGGCGCAGTTCCTGTGACATCAAACATATTTTCTAAAATTATTTTATTTGCATGAAGGCGTGCTGTGAACATTTCTAAAATCAGGCTTACAACGAAAATAAATAAACGTGGATTGGCTGTCTTATCATTGACTAGTATGGAAGTAGTTAGCATATATTCGGTGATTTAATGATAAAAACGCGGGTGTGACTCGCCAAAGATGTCCGATTTCTTTTCTTTGCGCTTGGAATCTAAGTGTGTTAAATAATGAACATGAAAATGTTATTCAATATTACCTGATTTAAAGGGTCCACAAAAAAACATCACAACGTCGCTTGCGCACAAAGCCCACAAAATTGGAGACTGGAGACTCAGCGGTGTGACGTCACAATCTAGGAGAAGAGAGGGAGATGGGAGGGGTCTTCTGGTCAACGTGTATTACTGCCCTCTACTGGACCAGAAGCGGACGTGCACCAATTACAAATTCAACTAATTTCAGTGGAGAATGAGGGGCTGCCAAAAGAATTTGTGGATGAAAATGAAGAATGGTACACTACACACAATAAGTGACTCATTAGGGTTATAAAATAAAAATACAGTACACATTATTACCACAGACTCTTACTGAATTGATGAACCACTTACATTTATAAGGGCAGTTAACGGCAGAGGCTGACAGGTATGGAATTATGATAAACGTATCTATTCACGCTTTATGGATGCGTTTAAGACATGCAATACTTCTCCAGAAATATAGGTGCGCTCTTGCATCCGCTACTACTTCCTGCCTTTGTGAAGCATGTTTTGTTATCATTGCTTCCCAACTCGGCTAAGTCACTTCATTCTCCCCGCAATTCAGTAATTGCTTCATCAAACTTCCTGGGTGTCGTATATCCAAGGAGGCTTTTTTTTTTTTGCTTTTTGTTTTGCTATGTTTTGCTGAAAAACAGGATTCGGAACACATTATAAAGCAACGTCTCTTCCTTCCCAGGTGAGCGGCGTGCTGGAATTCCAATAATGCTTTTAGCGAAACAAAAGTGTAGGAAAGGTCACATTCGAATTAACAGTCGCCTTTTTATTTGATACAGTGGTATTTATGCAAGTATTTCTAAAATAAACAGATAAACTCATAGATTTTTAAATAAAAAGCGACCTATTTGTGAAATTAATGATAATTTGTTCCATCCTTCAGAATGCACAATGTCCGTGCAGTACACAATTGATATTCAGCTGACAGAGTTGGGCTTTTCCGACATCCTCCAAGCTCAAGAGAGCCTCTCATGTGATGAGTCCCCGTCACCTTGCCGATCTCCTGTTTCGACCACCCCAGACCCACCTAGAGGAAGCCAGTTCATTAAAGAGCAGCCGACCTGTCCCCACAAAGACCCACAGCCCCCCGCTTCACTAGCAAGCCAGGCCGGTGTGTTACCTGTGCTTGAGCCGTCGCCATGCCAACAGCTCCAAGCATCACCAAGCGGACAGGAGATTGGCAGCATGGCCTGCTCTCCCAATGATGACAAGGATCAGAAACGACTTGACAACGGTATGGTTCGCCACACAGGACTATGAAAACGTTACCTTAAAGTGAAAAGTTGCTTACCAGCCATTTTTAGTCTGTCTAACTGGATGTCTATTTAAATGTTCCCTTACTATGTGTGTGGGGTTAAGGGGGAATATAACAAAAATGTAAACATGGGTACCTGATGCTGGTTGGCCTTGTGGGCTATCTACTTCAAGAGACCATTGACACTTGGAAGCAGTCTAATATTTTCTTAAAAGGCAAACATTTCTCATCCTAACTCTCCTGGTCTTTTTTACAGAGTCGAAAAATTCCGAGGAGCACGTCTGCAGCGTGTGTAGGTTGCGACTGCCCTCTAGCTTCAAACTACAAGACCACATGAACCTGCACACGGGAGCTCGCCCATACTCCTGCGCCGAATGCGGCAAGCGCTTCTCCCAGATCCAAAACTACCACGCCCACCTGCGCATGCACGGCCAGAATGGGAAGGAACGTCCGCAGTGTCGCATCTGCCTTCTGTCGTTCCCCTCCCACGATACCCTTGAGCGCCACCTTCTGGGCAATCACTTGGAAAACGAGTTCTATGAATGCGACCTATGCAAGCGCGTGTTCACCACCCTAAAGGCCTGTGAGCATCACGTGGAGATGCACCGAATCATGCCCGAGGTGGTCTGCGTAAAATGCGGTCGCCATTTCACCCAAGCCAAATTCCTCCAGCGCCATCAGAGGGAGGGGTGCCAGCGGGTCTTCAATTGCCCGGATTGCGTCGAAACCTTCGCTAACAAGGATTTGCTCCTCAAACACAGCTTCTTCCATCTGCGCGTGCCGCCTTACACCTGCGTAAAATGCCGCTGTCACTTCCGCCTGCCCAAACTCTACCGCCAGCACAAGTGCGAACCCTGGCGAATCCACTGCGTGGCATGCCTGAGAGTGTTTTCCTCCCGAAATAGTTTCCTCAAACACAAAAAAGAAACCGGCTGCTGGGGCAACTGCGACGTCAAAGAGGACGAGATCCGATGTCTGGAGTGCGGCATCAGCTTCGGCACCACCGAAGAGCTCAAGGAGCATGGAGGGGCTCACCAGAGGGTCCTCAAGTGTGCTGAATGCGGCAAAGGCTTTCGCTCCGCCTTGTTGCTGATGTCCCACATGGGCGGACATGCCGGGAAATCTCCCTGCCTCTGTCAGAGCTGTGGACTGGGGTTTCCTCATCAGCAGAACTACGAAAGCCACATGAAGACTTGTGTGAAGACAGCCCAGCCCGCCAAAGCTCCGGTGGGTATTGACCACAACTTCTTTCCATCACAAACATGACTTTATGTCACACTTTTGACTTTCTTTCCAAAGTTACATCTGCATCCCTTCGTTTATACCAGTGATTTTCAAACTTTTTTGGCCACCGCCCCCTTCACCGCCGGGCCAAAATGCCAACGCCCCCTTCACCGCCGGGCCAAAATGCCAACGCCCCCCTCTTTACCCCTTTCCAACGAACGAAGCTTAAATAAATAGAAGACAGGCGCCTCAGATATTATTCGCTAATTTCGTTTCTTTTAATAGACCAATGCGCAGTTCACCTCGAATCATAAAAATTGATAGCTGATGCATTAAGCCGGTCGCTGTGCGCATACGTCTGTGGTTAAGGGTTGCCGGCGCGCTATTGTGTGCTCCTCTGCGGCTGACTGGATGGTGGTGGTTTCCCCAGTCGCCTGCATCGACGATAAACTCGCGACAATTAGTGATATACGGTATATGCGCGCTGCTCGTGAGCGCTCGAGCAGACAACGTTTCTTGTTTCAATAAAGCTTGTTTTTTGTCGACTTTTTATTACAGACAATCAATTTTTCCGGTCTTTCTACAAACACCAACGTCACATTTTACTGTAATTGCTCCATCGCCCCCTTCACTATTTCAACGCCCCCCATTCGCCTGTTTATTCGTCAGCGCCCCCCTGAAAGTTCACACCGCCCCCCGGGGGGCGGTACCGCCCACTTTGAAAACCACTGGTTTATACTGAAGCCACTACACCTTATTGTTGACTTCGGGTTAACATTTTTTTCTTTAAAAACATGGTGTAAAATAGAGCTATAACATCCAAAGAAGTGTATGGTCTTTCAATCAACTCTAGGGAAATTCAAGCTCGCTTTGACAGTTTGTGTTCCCTGTTAATTAATTCAATAAGTTTCCATTTTCATTTTCAGATGACTGTAAAGAAACACCCTCCGTCCAAGAAAAGGAATATTATGCCAGTTCCCACCGCAACTGACACATCCATTCCGACAGCAGCTCTCCCCGTGCCTACCATTGCGCCAAAAAATGCTACTTCAACTGCCACCAACAGTAGCGTTCTACAAATCGGGAGGCAGGACCCTCCCACGTCAAATGGCAGTTGGAGTCTCACCCTTGACAAAGCACCTGCACCGGGTTCTAATTTTGTTGTGTTTGTTACCGCGAACGCAGGTACCTTGGCATTCCCGCTCTCGCAGCCTGTCCTGGGAATTCAAACTCCAGCAGCGCAACAATGTCAGAATCAGGATCCTCAGTGTGAACCGATGGATTTATCGGAGAAAGAATCTGATCCGGCACAGAATGGCGTCGCTCTTCCACAGGTCAAAGGTCATACAGGAGAGTTGGAGGCATCTGGTGAGGCCATGAAACACGAAGTAAACACTGACTGCCTTTTGGATCTCTCCATAACATCTTCCACAAAAACATCAGAGCCTCAATCTACTGAATGACTTACGATGATCTGCACGCTTTTAAGAGTATAAAACAATATTTTGGGTTCTTAGTAAAAGCCTGATTTAGTTTTGTAAATCTTTATTTTCTTTTATCAAAAACATTCCTATCTTTCTATTTGTAAATAAATACACAAAATAAGTGAGTGCTAATGATACTGTTACAATTCTTGCTTCACTTGAACTGTTTTTTCTCTCTTTAGAATGTGGGTTAAATTGCAAAATATATGTACACTGGGTTTATTATTAATCCGCTATACTTGAATTGAAGGTGTGTGCAGCTATGTGATGTTTATTGACAATTAAAATAAAAGCCTGATGGTAGATGGGTGATTCTGACATAGCCCTAAAAAAGTTAATAGGTGTTAATAAGAGCATGTACTTTGTAATGTTCTACTTGGGGTGCACAGTGTTTTTTTCAGATTTTTAAAGGTTGTTTCGGTATGAATGATGTAATACGATGGATATTAAATTGAATGAGTGTAACTACTCTACGTCAGGAAAATATAAAATAACCACCGTCTTCCTAAAGCAGTTCAGAAATGCAGGTTTACTGACATTAACATTTGTTCATTGGCTGTACTGTAATATCCTACACGAGATGGATATATTCTTTTGTAATAAAAAAAATGGACCACAGATACAATTTAGATTGTTCAACCTGTCTAACATGCATGTTTTTGGGATGTGGGACGTAAGTGTGGAGTACCTATAGAAAACCCACACAGACTTATGGAGAACATGCAAACTCCACACTAATACATATGGCCACATTTGAAAATCTTTCTTGAAAATATGGCGAATGAATAGGACTTTGCTCATTCCCTGTAGGCTTAGTCCACTGCCTTAAGATGGCCACTGCTTATCAAAGCCGGTGACGTATTTCGTTCCATCCATGTGATTTGACGGACCAGGAACCGTTTATGATGTCGTGCTACAGCTCCAAGTAAAGCCATAGAATTGATCATCTTTTGTATTTCCTTCCATCGCGTTTCGCGCAACATTATTTTAGAGTAAAGTGTGTTATTTGAGTCCTTCAAGTGCCAACTGATGGACAAAGACAAGAGGAACGACATGGTGAGTTGTCCGCCAGCCTCGCCACCAAAGCAAACCGTTCTGCTAGTCTCTGATTCGGTTCTGTGTTTCGCTACTAGCCCGAGCACAGCTCATGGATGGGAATGCATCAGTTCCTCGGTGACCTCCTGGTGTCATCTGGAAGCTCAGCGAAGGAGCAATCCGACGTCCTGAATGTGTGGACCATGTTAGGAGGGGGATCGCTCCAACAACCTCGGCCAATCCACAAGAGCGAGCGAAGTAAGGCCCCACAAGGCAAACGCTTTTCCAATCTTGTCAAGAAAACTCATGTAGATTTTTGTTTCTTTGCCTGATTGAATAAGACCGTGAACGTTTAATGTGTACATTTCGATCCGAATTATCGCCGTTTTTAGCCACGCCACGTTATGCCAATTAAGATCGAGGAAATGGAATTGCTGCACAATGAATAACGGTAGACACAAAGACCGTAGTTTAAGTGTGATGAATTGAGAGAAAAAAAAAAAAACCAAGCGGAAGCCACGCCCCCTGGCATCCACTTGCTAATAGAACACAGCACTCAAGTAAAAAAATAAATAAATAGGGATGACCCTACTTTGCGGATTTTCATTTTCACGGTCTACAATCGAGGGATTACTGTAGTCTCATTTTAGTGGATCAAACCAGTCTGGCATTTAAAATGTCTCCTGACAGAAATGCCACCCGTGTCGTCTAAATTGAAGCATCCATGCAAACCATTAAGCCCCATTGCAATTCTCCAACTGCTAGCCAATGTCTTCCTCGGATCTCTTAAGGCTCTCTTATAAACAAATGTATTGGTTTGCCTGTCATGTGTGCTAGATTTGCGCCATGTCTGCACCTGTCTGGGCTGCTCTCTCTCCTCATCCTTACTTGCGCCCTCGGAGGCTCCAAAAGAGAGCGACTCCCTCTCGGACACGGCCACCACAGGCACTACACACCTTGTCGCCCCCGCCGCCGGCTGCCCAGAAGCGGGGGGCTCCTCCGAGGACGGCCCCGCCGACCCGGAAACCCCGCTATCCCGACTGTCCTCCTTAAACCGCCTCTCCTCCGCGTTGACTCACGCACGCCACCACTTTCAGCAACAGTGCCACTCTGTCGGCAGCCGCCTGCCGTGCCCAGTGCCCCCTTTCCCTTGCCTGGCGTCCCTCCAGTCCCACCTGCTCCAGCGCGATCCCGAAGAACAGGACGCCACGCCACACTCTTGCATGCACTGCGCCGCTTCCTTCGCCAGACCATCGCAGCTACTGCAGCACCAGCGCACCGAACACGCCCTCGAGCCCACCGGCTTCTTATGCACGGAGTGCGGTCGGACCTTCAACTCGCACAGCAACTTGCGCATCCACCTCCACGTACACACGGGGGCCCGACCGTACACCTGTTCCGAATGCGGAAAGGGTTTCAGCCAATCGGGCGCCCTCAAGATCCACAGGAGGATACACACGGGCGAGCGGCCGTATTCCTGCGGCTTCTGCGGGAGGAGCTTCCCCCATCTGGCGGGGGTCCGAGCCCACCAAAGGATCCACACGGGGGAAAAGCCGTACCGCTGTATCCACTGCGGTAAGTGCTTCACTCAATCTGGAGCGCTGAAGATTCACACCCGCATCCACACCGGAGAGAAGCCATTCTCGTGTGAAATATGCGGGAAAGCCTTTTCCAACCGCTCGGGCGTCCGCTTTCACTACCAAACGGTTCACGGTCTAAACCCAGAGTCGACAGGATTCACGGGGGTGCCGCTGGGGCGACCTCGCACTTACCCACCCGCTACTGACGCGGTAGCCCCTCGAACCGGGAGTCCGCCCGGATTTACCCAGCTGGCGCAGGGTCTGACCGATGTAGAAAGCAGTAGACTCGCGTATGTCTGTGAGGACTGTGGTCTGCGTTTTAAAGACGCACCTACCCGGAATAAACATCAGGCTACAGTCCACTACTCTGCGGACGAAGTGACCCCTAAAGAAGGAAGCACGAATGAGGGAGTGCCCCTCGATGAGGGTGACTAAGTCACCCGGTTGTATTGGTCGTACAATTTGTTGCAAAATTATGTTTTGTGAAACATAATATATATATACAGTGGTACCTCTAAATACAAAATATTAGGTGACAAAATGCCTCCATGGGAAATTTTTGAATCAGGATACGAAAGGAGGTCAAGTTGCCAAACATAAAATCTCCAAAAAAATCAAACAGCCCCAGAAAACGTAAATAATTTTCCTGTTTGAATTGATCATTTGAAGTTAAGTTGTGTGTTTACGTGCATGTTTGTATGTTTTGTTGGTTGCCAAACGTTTGCCAAACGTTTCCCAACCTTTTTTGAGCTGCGGCACACTTTTTGCATTGAAAAAAATGTCAAGGCACCACCACTAGCTGAAAATCTTTTCATTCAAAACTATGTTGCCTATTTGAACATTATCAAGTTGTTCCCATCAAAGTTTTATTAACAGGAACTAAATAAGTATTTTGATCAATTCGAGTTACAAAACCACTTCTGGCACCAATTTATTTTGGAAGTTGCGCTATCCCTGTATGCATGTGTGTGTGTGTGTGTGTGTGTGTGTGTGTGTGTGTATATACTATATTTAAGTATGTATATGAAGTTAGATGTCACACTTTTATTATGCACCCCAGTGAAAAGGTTCATTTTGTTGTTGTTTGTCTTGTTAATTGAGGTGAAACTATTTATTATAGCCATTCTTTATAGGAAGCGGGCACCTTTAGTGCAAGCAATTATTTTTTTCATCAATGTTAGTACTTTTTTAGCCAATTGCCCACCAAATGCTAATTCCCTTCATCCCATGCCCCTGTGTTAGTCTACCAATTTTTGCGCGTGGGTATCATTGATGGGACAAAATAGCTTTTAAGCAGTTATAGAAGCCTTAAGAAATTGTCTATTTGCATACTCATTTTGAGAAAGTCTTTCACATGAAGGTCATTTATACACGGTGTTGTCTAGACTTTTACCATGAGAAAAACTTGTATTTATTGAATACGGCGGCACTTGAACACCTACATTGGTATTATTTATTTTCTTGTGTAAGTTTAATTTAAAGAGCATGCTTGCACAAGAACCAATTACTTGTTCCTATTTATTTGTTGTGGGCTTCCAAATTGTGAATTTCCACTTATTGCACGTAGGTTCAGCAACAAGAAAATGCATATTAAAAAAAAAAAGCCAAAATACCAAAAACAATTTGGCAAGAAAAAAAGTTTCGGTTGATTGTGGGAGTAAGAATCTTTTTTTAATTTATTTATACAAACTATTATGTTTCAATACGACAATTCTGTTTCCAATGGTTAAGAAATATTTGCACTGTTTCAATCTCCAAGTGATTTTAGCATATTATGAACCTTAAAGTTCTGTGATGGCTTCATTATGTTCACATGCAAAATAACATTGTTGTGCCTTCACCATTGGAATGCTGTTTCTCCTTTTGTTGGAATGCTTTTCCCCTTTAGTTATTGACCAAATAACTACAATGACATTCAAATATGGCCCTTTCTGCTCAACCAATTGTTACATAGTAAAAATGTACAAAACCGCTGTATTTTAAATACGCACAATGAACTTGTACTGAAAAGGTTTGTCATTTTTTACTCAATTATCCACTGCCCTTGATCAAGCTTGACGTCCGGTTAATTTTGACTGAGAGGACTGGCGCCGAATGAATACATTACATAACGTTTTTACCTTTTTAAGGCGATTGAGATTCTTGTTCATACATATTTTCAATGTTGGTGTGGAACACTTAAGTAAAAAAACAAAAACCTTTTGTTAGACACTTCTTTGTTTCTTTTATGGGTCCAGACACATCAAATTTCAACATTGTGCCTTTTAGGTGTCATAAAATGTTCCATTTTAAGCATGTACAGCAACTGTCCAGGAAAAAGTAACTGTACTGCATTCTTATGAGTCATTTGTTGGAACGGACTGTAACTACTTTTCCAAAAGTGCAGGCTGTGACCAAAAATGCCCTTTTGTCCATAACATTAATAAAAGATATAAGCCAAGAAGTTTTAATGTCTTTTGTGCAACACTGTCTGTGTATTGGCACTTTTCTTCTTCTGGGTTCACAGTTGTATGCGTCAACTCAACTTTGGGTACCCAAGTCATTGAAGTTTTCCAACTCACAATTATAGTCCACTTGGGATACCACAGTCCTTTTTTTGCGAGTTGTCCTCATAAAGGTTGGTCATACTTCTGCAGTAAAGAGTAGCACGACTTGGGCTCGGCATAGACGGTGCTGGCGGGTCGTGGCGTGTTGCCACGTATAGCTGGAGTGCAATAGCCATTGTCCAGCATCCTGTGGGACGGGCAGTCGTAAGTCCCGTGTGAGCCAGCAGATGTCGACGTAGGAGGCCTGAGTGCGGTACCCAACGTCGAGGTTGCACATTCCTGCTCTCCGAAGGGCGTGGCGTATTCGGGTTCTGGCGGGAGAGGCTCTGCGTACTCTGGGAGGGATCCTGGGGAGTCGTAGTGGTTGAACGTGAAGGGGACAGTGTAGCCTTCGTCCGAGGCAGGACGAAATGTAGAACCCGTCTTCTGTCCAATTGCGGGTTGAGCGTAGTCTGCAAAAACAAATGCATTTCATTTCAAATAGTTACAAAAGACATCTTTACATCTCCTCTAACATGCCTCTAACTGGGGAAATTAACGACTTAGGGGAGAAGCTTGTTAACCAAATTACATGACAGTCAGGCTACTGTGCCCGCTTAACAAATTTAGGATATTATTGTCCAGTTTGTTTTATTGTCGTTGGGAAAATGAGCCTAAGATTGATCTTCAATAGGTGCCCGTTTGGCCACTATCAAAATGTCTCTGGCACCTCCTCAGGCATTCTTTTTTTAGAAATGTGAGCTCTAGCAGCCTCAATCTCAGAGCCCTTTTCAATAGAGAGGCCATGCCGGACGCCGTTTTGTCTTAGCGTCGCCCCCTCTGTCCTGATTATCAGTCTCAATGAAGGGGCCCCCTATCTGAGGGGAGGCGGTGGGAGGGTTCGAGCTACGAGGCCTTTATCGAGGCGCCAATTAAAGAGTCCCTTTAGAAAAGGCTCGGCGGTCCAAAGAAAGGAATGTTTATACAGTGACTGGGTGACAAGAAAAAGAATGGACAGCCCATGGAGAGGGTTTAGAAGGCAGCTTATCTCAGGGGGCGGGTGTGAAGAAAGGCGGGGATGGCCCCTAAAACCCCTAAGGTCCTACGACTAAGTGCGT
This sequence comes from Stigmatopora nigra, assembly GCF_051989575.1. Classification (NCBI taxonomy): domain Eukaryota; kingdom Metazoa; phylum Chordata; class Actinopteri; order Syngnathiformes; family Syngnathidae; genus Stigmatopora; species Stigmatopora nigra. Next base: position 7,585,564 of record NC_135514.1, read on the forward strand.
GGACAAGCATATCATAGATACAACTATATCATTCTCACCATTGAGCGGAGGGCTAGGTAGGTCATCGTGGATATTTCGCTCCAGAGGGTAGGAGATGAGTTCTGACGAAGCACATGAGAGCGCCTTCACCTGGAAATTCTGGCAACCTGCTAAACGCACAGCGGTCGTAATGCTTTAACGCCAATAATCAACCAGTTAAGAAAAAATAATAGCGCACATACTTGTTGGCATGGAGTACTTCAATTGGGAAGCTTTTTTCCTACAAAGAACAAAACATTCATCATATTTATTCTTCTAACAACTGGCGAGTGGGCCATTCCTGAATTGCAGGATATTTGTCTACCAAATGTTTGAAAAATAAGCTTTGCAATGTTGCCAATTTGATATTTTTAATATTAGGCATAAACAGGTTAGGTTGTATTACCTTCTCCTCCACCAGACTCCAGCTAACAAGCACCCAAAACACATGATCAGCCCCGAAACCACGCCCACTGCGATGATGACTGCTTGACTGACACCTTTGGGGGTCACGACTCAATCAATTAGGGTTCATGTATACCTCCACTACCATTCCAAACAAGTAATGTGCACTCACTCTGCCTGGACTCCACTAGAACTGGACCAATCGTTGGCCAGGTGTTGTTGGGAGACGGGGGGTAATCTTTGCTGGGCGTAAATTCTGTCAGAAAACCAGTAAATTCAGTCCGTTCATGTGATCGGATATAAAAACATTCTGTTGAGATAAACGCTAGATGTACCTGTAGGTGAGCGAGACCTTGACGTGACCTTGACGGGGCAGCCGAGGATTTGGAGCTGAGCCGAAGCCTGGCCGAGCCATCCCCGAGGGCTCACGCGGATAAAACGAGCCGTGGCCGAGGGGAAAAGGCTGTTGAGTACCCTCGAGTGACCATCGGCGTAGGACTCAAACACCTTGTCGAAAATATGAGAAAATTATTTTTCCATAACCACACGGGCACTTTTTTTTATGCTGAACCCACCTTTTCTTCTCTGCTGACTGCATCTTTGTACACTTTCCAGTTCTTTCGGTCTTTACTGAAAAGAAGGATGTAAGATGTGATGTGGTTCTCTGTGGATCCGGTTGTGATGACACCTAAAGAAATGCAGTGGAAGAATGTGGTTTCACTTCACATTTTCTCACTCAATATCTCAGCGGCTTCTTGAACTGAAAGGTGGAAGCAACTCAAATTCTGTCAGTTAGCAAGTCTCCCTAAAGACAACTTCCTTCTAAAATACAGTTGTCTGAAGGCCATTGTAAGAAACACATCTTTTTTTCTATTTATACAGTGCTTGTTGCTCCATTAGAAAATCCATTTGAAAATGATTTTAAGGAAATTTAATATAACAGAGATTCTTCTCTTTTTCAGTCATAAAATTGAATTTGATCCTACCTGTGATCATACTTTTATCAGAGAGTCCAAGTTCCACCCAGGGCGATTGATCATCCCGCTTTGCGGTCCAGACAATCTCTTTGTGTTCAAAATGCAGGTTTCTATTGGACCAGGACAATTTATGCTCATGGCTCTCTTGGTTCCCAAAAGACGAGGCGTTTAAACCGTACACCGCCAGGATATCGTTACAATCTGTTGAGTAATCAGAGGAAAGGATGGCCTGCTGTAAAGAGTTCATTACACAAATACGTTGACATACGAGTGCCCCAACATATGTGCAACTCCAACGTGGAAACGTCTCTATTGTTACTCAAATTAGAGCAAATACAAATGTTTTTCCATTCCAATATCCTGTTTTTTGGTGTTTTTCTGAGGGTTGAAACAAATAAGACTGTTTTTAGTTGATTTCTATGGGAAATGTTGATTTGAGATACGACTAAATCGACATACGAGCTCAGTTCCGGAAGGCATTAAGCTTGTATCTCAAGGCACCACTGTAGTTTCCTGCTAATGTTTGCTAAAAAACCATATAAAGGAAAATATTTGTAGATTTCAACACACTTCTGAATGGAAATGAGACTTGAGTTGGGCAGGATTTACCTTGAGAAAACATCAGCTTCTTTTCAGATAACGACCCTCTGTTCAAAGAGAGCATTTGATTTAGTTGGCGATGTCACTTCAGCGCATTATAAGATTCAACTTACTGACGTTTTAGTAAGGATCCCATTGGAAAAGGTGGACTCATAGAGCGTGAGGCTCTTCCCACGGCTCACACTCACACGACCCCCGACATTGTCGGACGTCGCTCCGGCGTGTACTGCGGACTTACACAGCACCGACGTCTGCACCAATAGATAAATCGCAAACCAGGTCAATTCACACATCCGCCAACATTACGACACAGACGATTTTACGCACAACTTGTACTTACATCCCGGTAGCCCCGATCGGGACCTCCCCAAACCTCTCCTGTCACGTTCTTACACCCGGCAGGACAGTAAACACTGAAATACAGAAGACATATCAGCAATTTTTGACAAAGATGAGAACCGCGTAGGGCATCACCAACCTCAAACGTGGCCCGCTAAAATGAGACCCTCGTTGTAAACAAGAAACCAGATCTGCAATAACAAGGCAGGGAAGGTATTGTACAGTATTTTCGGGACTATAAAGTACACCAGCCGAAGAATACACAAGGGGAAAAAAAAGTCCCACTGGAGTATAAATCGTATCTTTGGGAGGGCAATTTTTCGTTTATCGGACACCAGGAACAAACATGCGTAAAAGTAACAATAAAACAATGGAGTACAACTGCTTAAATAGGCATCTTTTAACAGTTTTCAGATAATTATGGCCTAAAAAACAACATAACACCCAGTCGCAAGTGAGAGAGAGAAAAAAAAACATGAGACTTACCATATTTACTCGCGTATAAGCCGTTTTTGTCAGTCCAAAAAATTTCAAGGCAATTTTCAGGTTGCGGCTTATATGCGAGTAAATATTGTAGTCCCAGGCCTAGTCAAACTATGAAAATAAATTGAGCTGTAGTCCTGCAAATACGGTAATTCGGGGAAGAGTTGGCGTCTAAAGAAATGTACATTATGCATTAAAGGCCTTTATATAATAAGCTCCCTCCCCTTCTTTTACAACATGAGATAGCCCAGTGTGGTGCATGTGTTTCTATATTAGGGGATGAGCGCTCATCTGTGTTGAGATGAGCAAGGCCTTTGTTGCACTGACTGACGTGCCGGGCGACAGGCTCTTGTTTGAGCTCAGCGAACAGACGGTTGTTTGTGCATCCAGACACGGCGAGATTTCACAAACCAGCCACGAGAAAACAGGAAGCTGTCATGCACGGAACGCAGTCCGGCTGACCTCATCCAGGGGGACTAAGTATAGACTCTTCTTAACACCAGTCGCATGATACAGTAAAAAAAAACTAAGTCCCTGTATCTTTGAGTCTAACATGAAATTAGAAAATTGACATGTCGCAGTGTTTGCATGGTCTTGGTAGTTCTCGCTCTTTAGTGAACAACTCACTCAAGCCAGGGGCCTCCCAGTATTCATGCTGGTGAGACTGGCTTTCCCAGTAAACATTTTAAGCAAAGATAGACTGAAGCTGAATGCCAATCAGCTGTTACCCACACACAGTGCAAACAATAATGTAGACAATGTGAGGGGAAAAAAAACCCAGACAACGTCAAACACATTCAAATAGCGCATATGTTTACTTGCACAGCTCCTGTGATTACATGAAAAAAGTCTAGTCATGGAGGATTGCTAGTAAAAACTTTTGTTGACCATTTTATATATTGGATAACTCAATATAGTTATTTGGATAGAATAGTGTAGTAGTGTGCAGTACAGATTTGTCTCAAACAACATGCATCATGTGTTCTACCTGGATAAAGATCTGTGGCGTAGGAGAGTAAAAACCCTCGTCCAGATCGATGTGAGCCGGACTTGAAGGTAACTGTCACTTCCTCACTAGCAAGGGACATATTCTTTTGTGATGCATTTAGCTTCCCACACACCGGACCTGTGGGCATGAGGACAAAACAAAATTAGAATTAAGTTTATGGTAAGGTAAGATTAAAAAATATTTTTAAGTGTCCATATCGTAAATAAAGTTCATATAAGTTAAATTTATGTTTATGTTACAAGTGTCTTCTCTCTTTCTCCTTCCCCTCCAATAAAACCAATAAAAATGCTTTTCCATTGTAATAACCAGCTTTTTGGTGTGTTTTTTCAAGGTGTGGGAACAAATCAATTTGTATTTAGTTGATTTCTGTGGGAAACGTTGATTTGAGATACAAGTAAATGGCCATCTGAGCTCGGTACCGGAATGCATTAAGCTCGTATCTCAAGATGTTACTGTAATTGACTGGTGACCTGACCAGGCTATTCTTAGCCTTGTGCTTAAAGTCAGACTAGACAAGATCAGGCTCACCGTGAACCCTAATGAGGACAAGTACTATATAGAAATGGAGTGGTACGGTATATATAGTTTTTGTACTTTGTACCCGTTAAATATTCAGAAATGCAGACATAGCAAGGCCTTCGTATTTGACGTTCATGATAACCATGTGAAAATCAATGAAACAAATTGTGAAATTAGGATGATTTTACTTGCATGTGCACGCCTGATTCAATGAAGCATTTATTATCCATTTGTCTATGGTTGTAACTTGCATCAGATGAAAATTATGCATCGCATTACCTTGACCTTTGACATCACGGTCAGTTGAGAAAAATTGACAAAGAAAATCAATGGAAATTGATGAGCTGTTTCTCACAAAGATAATTAAGCAATATATCAGACGTTGAACATCGTATTTCGATATGCGCATTGAGTCACTTCAAATCACGATATACTAGTAAGATTACCTAAGTCTAGTCACTGCTTGTGGAACAGTTCCTTAGCAGAAAGTAAAGAACATGACTCAGGCACTACAGTATCTAGAAACAAGCACAATTGGCAATGTAACAGTGCAACACTTCTATCAGACATTTCTCAATCGTCCTCTTGGTTTCGAGCCAAGTTTGTATGCCTTTGAGACACAAATTTTGGTGTCTGAGTTATGTCTCAAGGGATTGGCATGCCCTGTGTGTATTTGCAAGGGGAGTGTTGGCAATCAGTGAGAAAAAAAATCAGTTTGAGTATGGAAAAAAACAATACAAATGTCAAATTCAACAGCTAGGCAAACTTCATACCTAAGACGGAATCTCCATTTCTATCAGTGATGATGAGAGAGCCGTTGCTGCAACTGGAACTGCTCTCAATGTCAAAATCGCCAAAAAGAAGGTGTAATGTGCGCCCTTCTTGGACACGGAGTTTCCACTTGCACCAGGTATTACTTGGATATGTTCCCGGGTAGTTCTGTGACGCCAAAGTACCAGACTCTGATCCCAGAACTGTATGTCCACAGCCATCACCTGTAGTAATACACAAAAAAGGAATTTTGTTGTTTAAAGTTTCTAGCAAAGAAAAAACTGGAAAGCAGCCAAAAAAATAAACATTTGTAATTGTAAAAGTAAAAAGAAATGTTGTGAATGAAATTCTGCTTCATCAGCAAGAGGGTCTGCACATGTATGCAACCAAATTATTAAAGTCATATATGTGGACTTTTTGAAGTTGAAAACCGTATTTAAAAAAATGATACATCATATATCATTTTAAAGCAATGTTAGAATACATTTGCATAGGTTCCGTCTCATTCTTCTATCTTATTCACTATGTCTTTTGGTTTTGATTCTCAAATGCTCAATGTGTTCCCCACTTTCAAGCTGATTCATCACATCTGACAGATGTTTCCTGTGACCAACACTTAGACCAGACTGGAACACAAATATTTGGATTATCTAACTCATCAGTGAACCACAGTATATACTGCCAATGAGTAAATCCCATAGTGAAAAGAGAAATGTTGCGGGGGCAGTAGCGATACGTTAAGTGGTCCAGGAATGGTCAAAAGATTTCAAATGCACTGATCACTGTCTGGGCGCCATCCTTCTTCCTCGTCTTCCATATAAGGGATTTTAAGATTTGTTGAGTCCAAACTGCAGAATAACCTCGTGAGCTCACCCTGTGCCCTCACACACACTAGCCCCCAACTTGTGCACAGCTCTTTCTCTGTTTTTTTTTGTTTGCCCCTATTCAAAGACCCCTAAGCATTTCCTGGAAATACCACAGCGACATACAGTAACTGTGGGCAACAGAGCATGGATCTGTCAATCACTTTGTGGTGAAAGGTCAATTTGGTGAGAAGTGTTAAATGATCTTTGTTGCAAACAGAAGCATGAACTGAATCTGCTTTGAATTATTTGGCAAAATTGGAAAAATTGTCATAAAAAACGTTTTAAACTTATTTTGGGAAAAGCAACATACAGTCATAGCTTGACATAAGAGTGCCCCGACATAGGAGGGATTTGATATACGAGTAAAATTGTGAGAAAATATTTACCTTGAGATATGAGACAGATTTGGAGATACGAGCATTCGAGACAGCAAGGTGGCCAGGCCACGAGAGGCTGCTTATGATTTCAGAGTTTTGTCTTTCTCGACGCATATTCTGTTAATAGATGGTGAATTATAACCAATAACATGGTTTTCCATTGTAATATCCTGTTTTTTGTGTTTTTTTTCAGAGTGGGAAAGAATTAATTTGTATTTAGTTAATTTAAATGTTGATTTGAGATACGAGGAAATCGACATACGAGCTCAGTCCCGGATGCATTAAACTCGTACCTCAAGGTATGACTGTATTTTCCTATAATGCTTTGCTGATAGGACCTCACCCTCACCTCTTGGAGTTATTACAACATTGCATCAGCTAAAAACTTAGAAACATGCCAGATTTTACAGAAAGTGTAAAACGTCTTTTATAGAGCTCTCACAAGAACTCTGGCTCTGGGGGACTGCCTTAGAAGCAGGCGATGTCCCGCCAGTATACTCCTCTGACACTCCCTCCAACGGTGAAAAATTGCAGGGTTGACTTTGCCCCACATTCCGTGTCAGAGTAGACCAGTGACATTGAAAAAAAATGTGTAGGGGGTTCCAACTTTTGCACCCATTGTAAAGCCTTTTTTTGCGTAAAAAAGTATTGGCTTAAAATGTATTCCTCCTCAAATTTCACATAGGCTGTGATAATATCCTATAAGTGTTGGGTGTTAATAAAAAGTGTTACTATGGGCTGTAACCAGTGTATTTCTGTTTATTTTTGTATGGATTTAGCTTTTGTTATCATTGCATTAATTCATGAAGTAATTGCAATATTCCTCAGAGTATAAACGTATAATAATAATGAAAAAAAAGTCCGCTTTTTTTATTACCAAAATGAGTCACTTGATTTATTGTCGTAACTGTCAACTTTTGAAGAACTGTCCACAGTAGTGACCACTGGGTTAGTTTTATTTATTTATTTATTAATTCATGGCTTCAACATGTTTTCTCAGCCAAATATTTACTGTAATTGTGACTAAGCCACAGCACAGGCATATGTGACTGATAAACGCATTTGGAAATTCAACCGCTGATCAGCCTCGAAAAACACTTTTCACACAACCAGGGGGGGCAGGGGGGGAACGTGTTTTTCCACTGTGCGTGGGCCCCAACAAAGCTGTTTCCCAGCAATTACAAAGTGACTGGGAAGTTAATCATCAGCCGTTGTGACGTCCAAGAATAACTCATTTATTGCACTCTTGATATTTTTGAAAATAGAACTTGACTTGTACGCTTATTTATGCGGCATCTAGTTACAGGCACAAAATGTATTTATTTCGATTAGCGTTTGGGTTAAAAGGATGATCCGATGTTTGCATTGATATTCATGGTATCATACTTTTGCTCGGAACAAATTACTTTGACCTCCTATGACCTGCCGTCTTGGCCCGAATATATTGTTTTATTTTTAATTATAAGTATACTAGATTTAAAGCTTCTGCATGAAGTAAATACATAAATAATCAATAAATAAGTAATAAATAAGGGGTTACATAAATAAGTAGTCAGGTACAAAAAGTGACTAAAATGGTTAGCAGTCTGTGGAGTTTTAGTGAAAGTAGAAAATAAGAAATATTGCACTTTAGTTTACATTTAAATGTTCAGATATGTGATCGAATTTTTGCATGATTTGCATGAGGCAAAATAACATACTTTTTCTCTCAAATATATTGTTATAATGATTTGTTTCAAATGTACTGTCATTATTTTGTGTATATACATTGGATTTGGTCTTCAAAAAGTATTTTTTCAAATCTGAGTCTTGAAAAAGAGGGGTCGTCTTATATCAGGGCTAATACTGTGTGTATATATAAAAACACATCGTTCTCTAAACCTTAACATTATTTTATGTCGTTTTCCCCTTTTCCTCAGTCTTTCAACAATCGTAATAACTGTTTTCGTGCACGCCAATTGAATTATTATTCGACATGGACACTCGTTCGGAATATAATTTTGAACAGAATAGTCTGGATCGGGTTAGAATATTCTGCAGTGAGTGCATATGTGAATCATTTTTTACTTCGCTCAGCCTTTCACTCCTGATAATCGTGTCCATGGAAACGTAGTCCCGTGTTAGGAAGACATGTGGGAAAGGTAAACTCTTACCTGGAGGTAAACATGAAGACTATGTAAAGAATGTGTTGTGGTGGACAGGAGCAGGGAGGCCTCTCAACCATTTTGAGTGACAGTTTCCCCAAATTTCATGTTGTTTGTGATGATTAATGACCTTATTATTATTGCTGATACATTTTTCTTGTTGGTAGTCAAGAAGTAAAGATGCGTACGTACCCAGCACTATCGCTCATCATTTTTTTTCCTGCAACTGTCACGTGATCAGCAAAAATATCATGGCATTAAGATTGACCTGAGTACCAAAACGTGTAATAAACTGCTTAATTTACTGCACTGGGAAACGTGTATTGTTTGACCTGATGTTGTACAAAAGAAGATAATGGGACTGCACTACGATTTCGACTACAAACAAAACTCGTGTTTTTATTAAATATACGGGAAAACATTTTAACCGTAAAATGCCGTTTTGAGTGACCAGACCGCGTGACACAAATTTGGCGATCATGAATTCAGCTAGCATTCGCAACTTACCCTCTTGGCTGAGGACACGTGCAGAAAAAGTGCAAAATACAAGGAAGTATCCAACAAAAATTGATGTCATGATTTCCAGAGCTCAGCTCTGCTGGCAGGTAAAGCGAAAAGCTGTGAAAGCTCCCCTGCGTTTCGGTGCTCTGCTCGCTGAACTGAGGAAAAGTTGGAGTAGAAAGTATTGGGTGTTTACTATTGGCCACGAGGTGGCTCACCCGACTTTTCATTGGCTCGTCTGTGTTGTCAATCATCAAGGCGCCCGCATTCCATTCCAAAAGAGGCGGGCTCCGTCTTTTCTGATCTGAGGTCAGTCGGTGCGCTAGTGTCAACGGTTTACCTTTGTTTATAAGGACAGTAACACTGAACCCGGATCGATTACCATTTCTTCCTGAGTAATTGAAGCTGGGAAGTAATGTTATGTTGACATGTTGGGACAGTCCGCGTATTCGCCCCCAGGCCCGTCCCATTTTAGACGAAAGCAAGTGGTTTAAAGGTGCTTGAAGGAAAAAATAAGCTTGTCACCGGTGTCCTTAAAAAACTGCGTCGATGTATGTACTATTTCTTTTTTAAAAGAGTCTATCATTCAAAAGCGTATGCGCGTTGAGTGTGTTGAGGCGAGCCGGGAGGCGCTCCAATCAAGCGGCGCCCTCGCACATAAGAGTAATTTGACCGATTTACACAGCATCGCGTGCGAACGCACCGCTTGTCGTGACAGCGGGACAGATGCTTCTCAGGCAAAGGCTGCCTTCAGTGCGGGGAGCGTGGACGCGTCACGGCGCATGCTCTCCTACCTCGCTGGCCGGCGGAGGATGAGGAGCACGGCGCGCCGCTCCGCAACGGTAAGTCCAAACTATGACAATGTTGACTCAAAGTAGCAGGTGTTGCGTTCAGGGGTGCCCCTGGGAGTTGGTTTTCGGCGTGGGGGGCGTGCGTGCGTGCGTGTTTATGTTTGTGTGTAAATGTGTGTGTGCGGACGAAGTGGCTTTGTGCGTTCGCCGTGGAGCGTGCGTGCCCGGCTGTGCGTGACGCGGCGCCGGCAGACGTCAGTTTGAGTGGGTGAAGGAGTGTGAGGGAGGCACGCAAGGCTCAAGCGACTCGGCCTTTCTATATTTGCTAGTCTTGCTATGGTTGTGCTTGTTTTTGACCCCCTGTATTTGAATTGAAATCGTTTGGAAGGAAATGCTTTGCTTTTTGACATTATTTCGCGATTATAGGACTGAAAAGTAATTCAGTTTCAATGAAATTTGTCTGTCAGTTGTTGGAAACATTTCATTCAAAAGCTTTTGGGTTTTTTAAAGTACCTATTCTTCCTAATGTACCCCAGTTTAGGAAATCTCAATCTAAATAAAATGTATTTTTTTTCTTCTAAACTTCTGGAAATATAGGATTTAGACGTATAGACAAATCAGCTGTAAATAAACTATTAGAAAATAAGATGAATGACAGATTATAGATATTTTATATACATTGTTGGTGTAAATTATATTGAAAAATGTCCATTTGAACAAAACATTGTTTTTACAGGATCCATTCTACCTAAAGTAGCCCACTTGAGGAATTCCAATTCTAAATAAAACAAATGATTTCTTTCTAAACCTCTGAAAATACATCATTTAGACTTACATACAAAAAAAGATCTATATGAAGTCTTATGAAGATAAATGACAGTTAATAGTTATTTTATATAAATCGTTGATGTAAATAATAGTAAACGTCCATAAAAAACATCTGAAAATATAGTATTTAGACATACTACATACAAATCAGCTGTACTAAATAAACTATTAGAAAATTAAATAAACGGCAGCTTATAGATATTTTATATAAATTGCTGGTGTAAATAATAATAATAAAATATATATAAGAGTAATTGGACATTAATATGGGAGACACCACTACAGGATGTCATGTACATTTTATCAACTTCTTTTGAGGTATTTAATGTGGCCTGTAATTGATTACCAACATATTTCTCGACCACATCAAAAGGACTATTGCATGCTTTTATAAGAATGCAGGTTATGTTCACCTGTTGATTGCCAGGTGGCATTTCCATGAGCTTTTGAATGATCCATTTCTATATTAGTATTAGCCCCCAGATGTACATTATCCTAATGCCTTTTGTACAGTGAAAGGAGACCATTTTCTGCATGGATTATGCCATTTTAATCCCATTATGACTTCATTTTCTATGGCATTTGCATGTCAGACATAACGGCTGTGGAGACGAGCTTTCATTGATGTGTGCGCGCATGTGTTTGGTCTAGATACTGTTGTTAACATGCGCGGCTGGGCCTCTGTGCGTGCAGCTCTGTGAGGACGGGTGCTGAGGTCATTGTGTCTGCAGGGGATCTCATGATGGACAAGGAAGAGGAGGGGGCGTCCAATGGCAACAACCATAAGGCTCAAGTCATACTACACCTGCAGCCCATCTTGCAGGGGTAAGAATATTAAGCATATACATACATTACAAAACATTTACTCCCTCCCCATTCTGCTCCATTCGCTGGTAGGTGGAGCCAAATCCACATTATATAATTCGCAATCGTAGCGATATAAACTTTAGTACGTTATATTCATTTATAATATACAGAAAAAAATAGGGCCCTACTCAAATTATTTTAGTCTTTCATATTTTCTTTTCATATGTTTATGATTAACATCTTAAGATATAATACATCATTTAATTTATATTCTTCTGAAAATTAAATTTGTGAATGAATGCAAACTGCTGCCATTTATATTTTCAACAGATAAAATAAAAATATTTTACTATGTTACTAGTAAAAAGAAGTCATATTTAAAGTTATGTTTAAAATAAATGAAGCCAGAGACGTTGGTTTTTAAGATGTTACATAATAGGTTGCATTGAAGGGGTCAACTAGCCAACAGAAGACCACAGTACTATGTATTTTTTTTTATTTATTATTATTATTAATTTTTATATTTGACACTATGTTTCCCTCTGCAGGGGAAATTTTGACATTGCAGATACAAGCAGCACCGTTCTGGCAATAGAGACTCAACATGGTAAGACAATAAAACACAAAATAATGTTATTGGCAATTTGAACAACTTACTACTGAGGTGCCAAATAGGAAAAAAAACTGTATAAATGTACTTAATTTCTTCTAATAAGGAATATTTATTTATTTTTAAATTTAATTTGTGTATTTTTTACACTGTATCTTTATAGAAGACAATAAATCCGAGGGGGAGAGTGTGGAGTACGGCTATCCGATTACCTGTGGAGAAAGTAGAGCTGTTTTACTCTTTAAGAAGTTTGTGTGTCCTGGAATCAATGTTAGGTGTGTCAAAGTAAGTGGATGACTGCTGCTACTATATTAGTTTGATCCTTATTTGCGTTTGTTTGTTTCAAAACAAACTGCCGTCTTGTTTTCACAGTTTAATGACCAGCTCATCAGTCCTAAGCAGTTTGTCCACCTGGCAGGCAAAGCCACCCTGAAGGACTGGAAAAGAGCCATCAGACTTGGCGGCGTTATGCTCAGGTAGACTTTCATTTTTCTTTCTTTTCTTTTCTCGCTGGGAGCACTGGAAAGAAAATACCCGAATGTGACAGGATCCACTTCCAAAAAAAGCAGGAAAAGCTGCAATAATCGACTTTCTGCAGGAGACTGTATGAATAAAAGTATGGAGGTTTCCCTTTAGGGTGAAAAGCACTCATTAGCAAGAGGAATGCGAAGGTCAGGGTTGGAAATAAATGTAATAGACGAGACTCATAGAGGCCGGAAGTACAATTTATGCCGAACTGAAACAAAGATTAACCTTTCCAAAGTGATGGAATTGATAAAGCTTATCGGAAGACCGGATCTGTTCATCGGTTAAACGTACAAACTCGCTTGTGAGGATTAGGCCAGGTATGCCTTCTTCGGGACTGCTAATCCTTCTAGATTACGATAATGGTGTCAACAACAAAGCAAATTTAAAATGGACCAAATCTACAGAAACATGGCATCATTATCTCTAGAAATCAATTAACCAATATAAAATTAGGGCAAAATATAAATGAAAAAAATGCTATATTTTAGTTTATTGGATTTGAAGAAAAAAAATTAAATTATATATGTATAATGATAAAATGGCTATGTTATAGTGAGTGCTCATTAGTCAAAGATCAGGATGAATCAAATAGACGGACTGACGGTCAATTTGCAGACAATAAGTTTGAGACAAAAGGCCTATTGTGCAAATTCTTATTGAGGATGACTTTCACTCTTTTAGGAAGAAATAAAAGAGAGAAACCTCCAAGGCAAAAGAAGATGAGAGAGTCTCATATGGTTTGAAATGAAGAGAAAGTGAAGATAGCATTTTTTGGTGCAATTGAGAATTTTTGCCTTGAAGTCCTGTGTTTGAATGCACTACCTAGAAAAGAATCTGCCATTTTGAATCTTTTGATCATAGTAATCATCAGTCAATTGGCCTCACTTTTCCAATGCCACTCTCAAAAATGCATCTCAAAAGGTAGTGATGACTATACTTTGGTGTCATCCATAGTACGACCCTTCCATTTCTAACTCCATTCTAATGCAGCACAAAATAATGTTGCTAGGCAGCTTTCTAAAGGCGACAGGAATGGGAGTGGGATGTGACTTTTCCCAAATACCAAGCAAACACACCACGCCGCACACTATTGCCTTTTGCATCTTTATCATGTTTACTCCTGTGAGTCAATACCCCGACTCAACTGCAATGTCCTATAATGTGTTTGAGAAAATATTGGTATCGTTTCAATCTCTTTCTGCAGCTGTGTAATATTAATATGGTGTTTTGTACACTAACCCGCCTCTTTCCCACGCAGAAAAATGATGGACTCGGGTCAGATTGACTTCTACCAGCACGACACGGTGTGCAGCAACACATGCCGCAGCACCAAATTCGACATGCTAATCAACAGCTCGCAGCTTCCAATGGGAACTTCCGTGCCACATAATGCCTCGTCTCTGGCGCTGGAGTCTCTTGGAGGGCAGGTGCCCCCTCTGACAGGTACGCCATTGAAGTCCCATGATGCCTTGCTCCGACATTGATCACCATAAGGGTGTCAGACTCGTCGGTTGGTTTGCAGGCCGCATTAACGTCAACACCATTTTATGTGGGCCGGACCATTTTAGATATAATATTTAGCTTTTTTTTAATAAACGGATTAAAAGAACTGGATTAAAAGCCATATTAATACATATAAATCACATAGTATTCATTTTTTTATAGATCTAAAACAATGTTTATTTTAGCTTTTAAATATATTTTTAGATTTTACTAAATGATTTTGAACTAAAAAAACAGAAAAAATGATTAAAAATGTACAATTATTGATTTAAAAAGGAGAAAATCAGGAAATTGAATATACATCTATAGTCTTCATTTTAATTTGATCCTAAAACAGAAAGTCGGCACTCATGATTTACGTTCCCAGGCCACACTAAATGATGCAGCGGGCCGGATTTGGCCCCCGGGCCGTCACTTTGATACCAGTGCCATAGTGCATATTCAAAGTTTTTTATATAGAGAAAGTGACTATTTTTGGTCATTTGAAAAACTTAAATACTAGCAATTGTATGTATTTGATTTAAAATCCTTAATTTCAATTCCAGTTCAAATGAATTGGAGTTCTGTCACTGTCAAGGGCAGTTTGAGTTGATAACCTGGAAATAAAATTGTCAGATTTTTCCAAATGTAAAATACACACCTTGGCGCGATAAAGATTGGTAAACACGGCCCTTGTAGTTGGCCACTTTCAATTTGCTGCGTTGTATTGCTCATGTTTTTCCCCTTTGGCATGTTGTACCATTAAAGATGCTCGCAGAAGCCTTCTGGATTTAATTTATCTGTCTTCCAGGATAATGAAATACTTTGAAAGCCGCAAAAAAATAATTGGATTGGGGCAGCGGTCGTCCCTCAGCCTTATCCCTGTTATAAAGTAACCTCAAATTCAATGCCCCCGAGGTTGTATCGTTTGGGATTAAAGCAACATTTTGTGGTCCAACACACAGCACATGTTCCCGTTCTTGCATAAAACATCAGATTTTGTCACTTCACAGCATGTTAACCCAGGATGTGATCTCATTTAAGGCAACTTATTCCAGATTTCCATTTGCTAATTTACAAAACATTTTGATCCCATAAGAAATAATGCAAGGTTCATTTAATGGTTTTAAATTGTCCTTTTTTTAACCTCCTAAAACCTTGTTTTCGAGGACATACAACACCTATTATAGTTTAAATGAACGTCATATCAAAGATGGTTGCTTAAAGAATTATGATATACATATATATAGAAATACACAAATATACATATATATATATATAGAAATACACATACACATATACATATATATAGAAATACACATATACATATACATATATATAGAAATACACATACATATATATATATATATATATATATAGAAATACACATATATACATATATATAGAAATACACATACATATATATACCCCTGACAATACTTTTTAAAACCCCCATATCATGATTTTCACGCAATTGAACCTACTAACCCACTGCAACATCGGGTGTTCTCATTTTTTTGTTTCACCACTGCGAAGTACATTTATATTTAATTCACCTTTCTAATATTTTATTCTGCATATAGTACTGAGGTAGCAGACGATTTTGATTGAGACAGCTTAGTTCCATTTGTGCAATTTGTACACATTTTAGAGCAGGGGGGCTTCATAATTTTTTTTCTATCTGTATCTGACTGCAATCCACTGATTTCACTTCTAACATACCACATTTGTGGACAGGTATCACACATCACATGACTTACTGCAGGGATGTTCAAACTTTGCAAAGAATTAACCTTCCACAATCTATCTTTTTTACAGGCCACTGACAAAGCTCAGCAATTATGTAATGATATACCTCGCATTAGATTCTATCAACATGTATGAGAACGGCATGAAAATCCACTCTTGATTTATGGTAAAGCTTAATGCGCATATATGAAAATTCATTTCAGGAGAATCTCTACATGATCCAGATGACTTGGAAGAGTCCTTGGACGAAAAATTTGGTGGCGAGTGGGGTTCCACGCACTTTACTACAGCCAATGGGCATGCAAAAAGGAAGAGGAGTGTCACACCAGGTAAAAAAAAAAACAGATTCATTACTATATTCAAGCTAATATTTGTACTAAGTACATTCAGAAATGTGTATTTATCCATTGAGTGTTTATCTCTTTGGGAGCAAACACATTCAATGGGATATCCTGAGTGTGCCATGAAACTATTTACAGTTGGTAAGTTCCGTTAAAGAAAACTTACTTTGAGACTGTAGAAGGTTAAAAATGCAAGAATATCATCACTCAACTGTACAGAAAGTCAGTAGGGTGTTCAAGCATGAGCACATTGCAGCTAAAATTTTATCAGAATATTGATTTTATGAAAAGAAAACTTTGCCCGGTTGCAACTCAATGTGCACATAAAACATTGATAGTCAAACCTCATTGGATGCTATTGAAAGTGTTTAGAGGCTCTTATTTTTGCAAAAGGAGGATTGAATTCATTTTTCCCCTGGGGTTTCCAAATATATTGCACCTCATTTTTTTGTCTAAATCATTATTATATGCGTTCTGAAACTCTTATACAAAAGTACTAATTTAACTCTTAATTTGTGTGTCATATGATATATTCAACCCAATTTACTGATCTCACATGTACGTGTCATATAATTCTACAAGATAATTTGTTCCAAATTGTTTTATAAACACCCAAGAACTATAGACAAATTGGTTTAAGAACCTTTGGTATCAGAATACTAGTTGTTTTGTTATTGTTGTTGCATTTCCATTCACCATAGGGAAGAAAATCAATTTCATGTCATATTTGTTTATGTCTAGATAGCATATTAAGTCTGTGGAATGGCGTAGCTGAATGCGGACTAATGGGCGAGGTCCTGTCTGGTCTTCAAGCTCACTTATTGGCCACTTTGAAAGGAGTGGAAGTTCGCAGTGAGAAAGCTGAGCTGCAGGAGACTGGTGAGTTCAGACAGCGAAAAACTCCCCGGCACTGAGTATTGGGGAAGGAGGGAGGGGAAGGTATTGAATTGCTTTGAGTAGAATATCGATCAGGTAGATGTTTAATGCAGGAGGCCCCTCCAGCTAAATATGGCCTTCTTGCGCTGTTGCTGAGGATTGATTTATTTGTGTTGTTCCAGACGCCATCATCCTGAATTCCCTGTGTGAGATGTTTGGACTTTTAGACTCAGTCAAGCAAGCGCTGGAGCAGCGGCGAGCCCAGAAAAAAGATGATGATGATGATGTTTACGGTGAGAAGGCATTCCACCATCCAAATTGTATTCATGCTAATTATAATGAGTTCATTCTTAATGATCACCCAAATACAAATAGAAATACACACAAGTTCCACAATTGTGGAACAAAGAAATCATAAAAAATGCACACAAACAACAAATGTTATACTTCTAGAGTAAATGATTTGATTTGAGACCAAATTTAATTTAAATTTTGTTTTTGAAAAGACCAAATGCGTTTGGTGTCCCCCTAAAATGCCATTTTTCTTTTGCCCAATCCTCATAATCAAATAAAATCTCAAATTAAGTATATATTGTAGATTTGCAACATTCTCACCTGCAACCCTGCCACGTCGATGATCCTAAATATTGTAAATATATTTTTTCCAAAATCATGGAATATATTAGATTGATCAATTACTTAAGATAATCCATCTGTTGATATTGGTAATTATCTATTTTTGATGAACATGTAGAAGAAAAGTAGAGGAGTTAAGTCTCAGTTTTGAAGATTCAATCTTGTAATCTGTCTCCCTGTAGAACTGGAGCAGCTGTCAAAAGAAGTGAGGAAGCAGGCATGCGTTAAAAGCACATCCCTCAAACACACTTCCCCCAAGCATCTTCGACCCCAACGTCACCAGCCGCCCAATAGCCAGCTTTCCTCCGCTCTCAGTAACACTGTGATCCAGCCTCTCTCACTCGGGGGTTTACCCGAGTCGACATACACTCAGCCCAACGTCAACCCTCAGAACCTTAGCTACTTCCCCACCCCTGGTGGGCTACGAGTGGGTGCCAGGAAGCGGGAGGAGAGGACCCGGGTGCTCTGTGAGTCGGGAAAACACGCCAGAGCCCACAGGGCGGGACAAGAACTAAATGTAGAGATGCAACAAGGTCTCGGACAAAGTACGTGCAACCTTCAACCTCGGTTAGGAAGCCAGGAGCTGGGCCAAGGAGAGAGATTACATGGCTTTGAAAAGGTGGCTTTGGGGAGAAAGGGTTACAAAAAAGTCAAAACTAAATGAAGTGAAACTGCAGATTGAAAGTTCAAGGCAATTGGATTAAGAGTATACATTGTAAAACTGTCTTTGCAGCTACTTCCAGTGTTAGCTTTTGTCGATTAGGTTTCCCCTTGTGGTTAAAGTAGTTTGGGATTGGCAGTAAAATACAACTTTTCTTATAAATTTGTAATTGAAAATATACTTTTTGGGACTCAATGTATAATTAAATGTTAAAGTTTATAAGATACCTATTTTTAAACACAACTGTAAATCTCACTCAGGCTTCAATTAAGGCATAATGTTACTGCCCAATAAAAAAAAAAAGCATGGATCTCTGAAATGGCTCTTTATTTTTCATCTGGATTTGGAATATTAGTTTTGT
This sequence comes from Stigmatopora nigra, assembly GCF_051989575.1. Taxonomy (NCBI): domain Eukaryota; kingdom Metazoa; phylum Chordata; class Actinopteri; order Syngnathiformes; family Syngnathidae; genus Stigmatopora; species Stigmatopora nigra. The sequence continues at coordinate 7,604,243 of NC_135514.1, forward strand.
TGTCAACAGTATGCACAATCTCCTGATAAACACTTTCAATAAAACCCTGACAGTGCAAGGCATTATACATATCCCCCCAATGCTGCAGACTATCCCAGCTTATTACAGGCACCAGGTGGGGGATACCATAAATCGGTGGGCAGCCAATCGTAGGGCTCGCTCACACACATACCTAGGGACAATTTACAATGTTCAACCAGTCTACCCTGAATGTAGCTTAGACCTAGATCAGGGGTGGGCAAACTATTCCATAAAAGGCCACAGTGGGTGCAAGTTTTCATTCCAAACCATAAAGAGGAGACCTTTTCACCAATCTGCTGTCCTACAAGTGAAATGAGTAGATTGCATTCAGGTTCCTTTTGTTTTTTTGCAGAAATCTCATTGGTCAAAGTGTCTGTGCTGGATCGGTGGGGACAAAACCAGCACAGACCTGCCATTGAGGACCGGTTTGTCCACCCCTGTCTTAGACAGTCAGTCGTAGAGCCAATTTCATGAATATGACATGATATTTGTAATGGCGTTTTCTTTAAAGCTACTTTATATGAATAAATTCACTTCCTGCCTATTGCCCCTTCATGGCATCGGATGCATTAATAATAAAATGTTACATTTTTAAAGAGCACAGTAAATTCCATAATCACTATTTATACTATCTATAGACTACATGACCACGCTAACCAGAAATGACAGCAAACTTCCTCTGATTATGGTTCAAATAGTCAACAATGCAGTGCTAAATATGGGCTTGCTGAAGATAAATTGCTTTAAATACTGGGTTGTGGTGTAGTACAAGTAAAGGTGTCAGCCTGACATGCAGGCTTGAAGCACTTGGTGAAATTAAATCATTTGCAAAGCCCTCTCCATCATTCATCCATCATTTGGCGCTAATGACATTTGCGGCTGGGTATTGTACTCACGTTGGACGCCCTCAACACGTCTGTCGGCAATTTTTAATTGAATTTACCGCGTTAATGCTGACAAGCCTCAATGACATGGAGACTGTGTATTGACTGGTGGTTTCAGTGTGACTTCCCCAAACCATGACAGGGTGTTTTTTTCTTCTTTGAAAAGCCTCAGGTTCACTTGTTTCTATTTTTTCTATATTTCGACATTAAGTAGTTTTGGGTCAAGTCAAAGAAAAGTTCTCAATTTTTCTCAGACCACATAAAATGTCCGGTGGGATACACAGTGGTCGTATAGTGTTGACCATGAAAGTGCATTTTCTAAGATGAATCTCAGTGAAGATGTAATACTCAAATCAAATGCAATATCACGTCTGTGTGCGACACGTGAAAGTTGTGACTTCTGAGACCTGTCAAATATTGAAATATACGCGTCTACGTCTTCCTCTAAAGCTCGACCAATTGGAAGTTTGACTGTTTGACCCCCCACAACCCTCGTGTTTATGAATGTATTACTCATCACAGTCTTAGTTATCCCCCATGTCAAAGTGCATTTGTGTGTCTTTGTGCAATCAGGAAGTTGTCATACTAATGTAGTCCATTTATCCTTTCGCTTCTGTTTATTTACATTTCACGCCGCACGAGTGCTGGAGTTCAATGTCTGTCACATTCTCCAATCAAACCAGGTGCGGAAAGAAGAAAACATCTTCAAATGCAAATTTGGCACACTCTCGATGACAGACTGTAATTTATGGAGAAATATGCTCCCCACTGTTTATTGGCTGTGTGAAGGAATATGTACCTCTCCTTCTTTTGCAAATTCATAAAGCATGGTAAATCCATATTTATCTGGTTGCAATACTGCTTTACTCTACAATAACTAGCTCAGTTTGGAATGAGACTGATAAACCGAAGACTGATCACCAGCCAAAATTTAGGTGTTAAACTCAAGGGCAGCTGATGCACATGTTTGAAGTGTCCAAGATCAATGTATCACTTAATGATCAACTCATAACAAAGATGTTTCTGTCAATTCTGTCAAATTTAATGTTAAGAACGTAAAGAACAACAACTCATCTTAGCATACATTTTAATCAGCATTGTAAAATCCTGAAACTACTATGTTGTCTTAGTATAAAATATTAAATACAAATGTACTTAAAATGCTCTTTTTAACTCCAGAGTTCAGAAGAAGCGATTGCAAAACATTTAAAAGATAACATCACCTAAAAACAGCAGCTCAAATATTTTATTTTTTTGGAAAGTGTGGCATGAATAATTAAACTTCTTTTAAGGCGAACACTAACCGAACCAAGTTAAAGACTAACTGTTTGGACAGGGTAAATGATTGAGCCATAAAATACTAACAATGACATTTATAATTGACTTGAAGGCATGAGAGAGGCTATTCAACTGCAACAAGAGGTTGAATTACTAGGCGCCCCGCCCGCCTTTTTTCTTTTTAAACATTTGGCTGGCTGTGGCATCCATTAACCAGAAACTAAGTAGCTCTGTGTTTTCTTTATATCTTTTCTTACACCTATTGTATTCTACAATGGAACATACATAAAAAAAATCAAACCAATGCACAAATGCATCTATATTTTGCGATTTTTGACTAGTTTTGAAAAAAATAGTCTTGAATTTCACACAGGTCATTTGTTTTAACTCCCTGACTAGCACTGACAGCAATAGACATCCAACTTGAACGTTTTCCTTTGTTAATGGCACCCAGATGAGTTAATGAATGAAATATTCATTATAGTATTTATTGGTTATTTATTTATTTGTTCTTATTATTGCATTTCATGGTGAAGATTTAAATCTAATTATACTTACAATGAAAGCATTCAATTAAATTTAAAACGTTCTTTTAAAGACATAATGAATGATAATCAAAAATAAAATATGGACAATTTAGTATCAAGATTTGAGATAGTGGTATAGTAGTGGTGAAGCCAGTTTGGGTTTGGGTCAGTACCTAATTGTGGCCACTTGGGGCCGCCCGACTCCCTTGTTTTTTGGGGGGGAGAAAAAGTGTCTCGGACTGGGGAGGGAAAAGGAGCTTTGAAAAGGCAAATCTCTCTCCTCAACTGTTTACCCTGACGTCAGTTTGCACAAGTAGCAGTGGGCCGTCTCACGGCGCGTCCTCCGAAACCGCGTGCCCGTGTGCGTGTGTCACTGTCAACCGGTGGCGAATAGATGAGCTCCACTCTCCCAAACTTCCTGCGGTGGATGTGACGAAAACGACATTTTCAAAGTGGACTAAAAAAAAAACAGCTTGACGATGAACACCTGCGCATTTTTGTTGATACTCAGCGTGCAAATCTACGCCGATGGCATTGAAGGGCCAACAGGTAAGATCCGAGTTATCCTTGATTTATTTGTAAACTTTACGATGGAAGGTTTAAACTTTACTAGAGGCTAAAGAGAAAGAAGCCAGTTTGGTCAGTAACTTTGTGCTGCTCCACGAGACGTTCATGTGTCGATGGAAGCGTCGGATTAGTGGCACCCCATTTTTTAAATTGTCTAAAAATGCCCATTTACTTTATTAAATAACTTTTCGTCTAGATGTTGAATGTTAAATGGTGAGAAAAGATCCTATTTCCTGCAACAATACTTTTTTTTTTACTGTGCACCCCCGATCACGTTGCAAAGTGTCTCTTATTCATTGGAAGGTAGATATAAAAGTTTAATTTCAATTCATTCTGCAAGGTCTGGTAAACATTTATGATACTCTGTGTGCCTTTTAAATTGTTGCAGTTTTTTACAGTCTTAATAAACATGGTAAAATATAAATATTTTAAATGTTTTCCCCGTTTTATATCTCCTTTGTAAAATGTCAGAAATGCAAATGCTATATATGTATATTTTGCTCTTGAGGAATTACAAATTTGAAACAAGGAAACAAATCTCTTATTGGATTGTGTTGGGGTAAGAAACACATTTTGTTACTATGATATTTCTATGTTTTTTTTCACCTATGCGCTGGATTACAATATTGATTCATTTTTTTGTTTTAATTTATACATTTTGAAACTGCTTTCATGCTTGTGCCGCATTCTAGCCTGCATTGATTCTTCACCTGTGCTGCTATTTTGTCAAATTGTTATGTTCTTTCTCTTCTATTATCTTTACATTTAATTTCCTTGCTGTGTTTGCATATTTTATTGGCATTAATGTTTTTTTTGTTGCTCTTGTTGTCAAGAAGTGTTTGAGATTCCTTTCCTTAAATTTAGGGACGCGACCCAAAATGGGTCATGGGGTCATCTTTTATTGGGTCGCTGACTGTCTCAGAAAAATGTGGTAAGCTCGGGTCACCATATGCTGGTTTACAAAAAGAGGACATTGGATGGGGTGGACCCCCTCATCGTGTACCATTGTTTGTTCTTTTTAAATGTGTGTGTGTGTGTGTGTGTGTGTGTGTGAGTGTGTTGTAGACAGGGGTGATAAGGTTTCTTGTTTTTGCAGAGCATATGGGATCGAACTTGTAAATAAATGTACTGTATTCAACTTTACTTTGCTGATTTAGTAATGGGTTGTTGACAAACAGTTGGTTATGTGGAATATGTCTTCACACAAGTGTTGAAACAAACAACCAAATGTGCCATTTTGAGAAAGATGTATAAATTAGCCGGTGGTGCAGTCACACACGCACCATCAATTTGCTGACTATAGGGAAGTCTGAAATAACACTACTAAAAGTTGTTGAATGGCTTGGGAAAATTGGCAAATTTGAAACATTACTTGCTTGCTTCATTGCTCATCTCTTATCATGATTATATTAAGATGACCTCAGTATTTGCAGAGGAAAGACGTGTTGCGTTCTGTATAGTGAAAAGCAAAAATAAAAATCAATTATATGAATCCCCCCTCCTTAAATGATTAGTAAATTCATCAAATATTAAAACAAATTCTTCTTGTGACGAGATAGAACTCCTCAACTAACCTCAATATGCCTTTCTGACCCCCATTTGCCAGCAGATGGCATCAAAACAAGACCATTATTTATTCAATAGCAAAAAACATACGCCTTTAGCAGTTGTCAATTATATATAAAAACAACAACAACAACAACAACTTAAATATGTTCTGTATTATAAACTACAGTGAACCTCTACACAATCAGAACAATTACATACCGTATTTTCTCAAATAAGCCGCAACCTCAAAATTGCCTTCGAATCTTGGAATTTTGCAATCTAGTAGAAATGTGTTACTTTGAAGGGAAATTTGTAAGAAAAATCATCGCATTTGTTATTTCTGAGATATTGTATGAATCAAAAGCACATTATTAGGGTCAATATCATAAGAAAGGTAGTCATTCATCGAGTAATGGTTGTTTTGTTACTGCAAAACAGAAAATAACCAACAAATAGTAAATGCTAATTTGCCGACATCTACTGGTAAAGAAATGAATAGCAAGGCTATAAGTCTTATGAGCATATATGCCATACCCCTTGATTCACTCATAATTCTTTTAGTTACAAATGCGGCTTATATGCGAGAAAATACACCTTTAGAGTAATGAACTTGCGTCAATTTAAAATTCAGATATTGAGATACTAAATTAAATAAAAATGACAGTCAGTTATTTGTCACCAAAACAGTACATGTTCTAGTTTTGTTTTTTTACTGGTTTGTTTTTTGCTGTGTGCACTTTTACCACCTAATTAGCTACAGCTTGCTTGGCCTATCCTAAGCCTACCCCCCTCCACTCCCCCCTTTCGGATTATCCTCATGGTATATCCTTTGCGTGGTGAAATCAAGGAGTGTGAATGCAACCTTGACTCCTGCAATCCACCAGGCGTCTCATTTGATTAACACTGTGTTGCATGAAGACAGCACCTTCACCTTGGATACCGAATAACTCTTAAACCTCAGCATTCCTTTGAGGGTGGCTCGCTCCCCTCCTCTACTTGATCAAAACTGTGTTTTTCATAACTCCTGCCTGCTGCACTCGGTCGCACTTGTCAGTGCAGTGGTTGATAAATTATCAGCAGGCTTTGAAATATTAAGTCTTTCTGCTATATCTGATTGATTATAGGCACGTTGATAAGAGGAAAAATGTGTATTAGAAAAAAAACCCTTCAGGTTCAAAGGGAGTTCAGTCTGGTTTTTAATGACTTGGAATTCCAGGAGTTTTGCTTCTCAATTTTAGCCACTGAGAAGAATAAATATGAATTTAGTGTCTGTCCAGCCAATTGCAGCGGACACTAGGACGGACAACCATTCACGCTCACATTCATACCTAGGGACAATTTAGATTGTTCAACCAGCCTACCATGCATGTTTTTGGAATGTGGGAGGAAACTGGAGTACCCAAAGAAAACCCACACATGCCCTGGGAGAACATACAAACTCCACAAAGGACCCCCAGAACTGGAACCGTATCTTTATTACATCACTATTTCATCTGTAATGTTTTAGCTTTTCCAACTGCCATAGAAATGTCAGGATAAGATAAGGACAACATACAAAATAAAGTGAAACAAATCGCTCTGATATAACCCCATTGCCAAAGTACACAAAAGTTGGGAGGAAGGATTGGAATTTTAATCAAGCCCGCCTGTGACCAACATTCAACTTTTATTTTCTTCCTTTTTTAATTAAATGCAATTTCTAATCCATTAAAATCATTATGTTTCAATAATTTGTGATACTTAATGCTTAGCGTTTTTTAATATAAAAGCAGCAGTATAGTCAATGAAGGACCTCATGCATGAATGGATCATTAGTATGGGCTTTACCAAGTGATCCATGTAGCATGCAGACAGACACTAAAGAGACTAATGAGGATATAATGCAGGCTTTAGAGTTCCAACATCCAGTTACTATAACAGAATATTTTTTTTTTGCTTAAAAGGAAAATTTGCTGGTAATGGGCTTTTTTTATTGTCCAAATGGGTAATTGTCACATTATTCATCTCTGCATGCCACCTATTTGCACCTGTTACACTCAGGTTCTCTAGAGTGCATTATGTGACCGGTTTAATGGGCTTCTGATTGCCAGAGTGTGGGCGGATCTATTAGCAGTTGGGTGGGGGAAAAAAGTCATTCTTTTTGTTTAAAAAAAACAAACAAAAAAAACTTTCAAAAGTTGCACAGATGTAAATCCAAAATGGGGAAAAACTGTCCTCCATGAACCAGGCCACCAGCTGTAGATAAATGGTCAGACCATCTATTGAAATGCTTGTTTAAAGGCTTTTTTGGGGGGGTCAAAATGAGTAATTGTCACATTACTGGTCACTACACACTACCTATTTGTACCCGTCACACTCAGTTTCTCTAGAGTGCTTTATGTGACGGCCTTTATGGGCTTTGGGTTGCCTGAGAGTGGGTGGAGGATCTATTAGCAGTTGGGTGGGGGATAAAAAGTCCCTATTTTTTTGTAAGAAGGAGGAAACAGTCAAAAGTTGCAGTGAATCCATTCGACTGTTGTGAATTCACAATGTGAACGTTTTCCCTCCAGGATCCAGGCCACCATCTGTGGATAAAAGCGTGAGGGGTGGTGGGAACCGGGCCCCGGTCAGACCATCTCCTCAAAAGCTTGGTTGGGTTCCATCTTTGTGGGCAGTAATTCAAAGAGCAGATGGAAAACTATGCACCAAGGAGTGTATGATGCTAAAGGGGAAAGAGTGAGAGAGACAGAGAGAAAGAGACAGAAAGAGGAAAAGAAAGATTATTTGGGTTTTAAGCAAGGTCACTGACAGACTTGCGGTGGCGTATGCACTCTCAGCATTAATGTGTGCAATTAAACAGACTACTAATGAGAGGTTTTGTCGTCTCGGCAGCTTGTCTGGTTTTTTTTCCTGTTGAATTGTGTGTCCAAACCCCTGCTTGTGACTAGAACATCTATAAATTTGGTGAACTACGTACTGCGTCCTGGCGCGCTTCACACGCATCTCTTGTTTTGTTTTACCCCGCTTGGGATTGGGCTCTTTGCAAGAAACCTCCCACGCTGTCCAAAAGCTTATTTCTAATCATGTGTTTATAGGATTTGTCCAAACTAACCATCAAAGATCGTTTTTGTAAAACTTTCCTTGTACTTGCACTCAGTAGAGGTTGCCAATATGCTTTTTTTGTGGCAGAATGTGTGGCTCAAAATGAAGAGAATGTAAATGGCAGTCATTGAAGGGCAACTACAGCCTTGGCATATCATAGTTTTAATGTTTATTAATTCATCTTCCGTACCGCGCATCCTCGTAACGGTTGCAGGGTTTGCTGGAGTTTACCCCAGCTGATATCGGCAGACTACACCCTAGACTGGTCGCCAGTTGCCATAGAAAAAAAAATACAAAACAATTAATTCCAGCACATTTATGAACTCTGGCTAAAAGTGTTGATGAGAAAAAGCAGATTTTTGCCTCTAAGTCCTCATCACATTACCCATTAAATCTTCAATCTAATTCAATCCAATATACCCCGCCTGCTGCTTATATCAAGATATTTAATGACCTGTGCCGCAGGTCCAACAAGAGCTCTCCTAAGAGGTGAAAGTGTGTTGACAGGAGGTGATTATATCCCCGTCGACATCTCTTTTAGGAACTGATTAAATGCTAGGAGTCTGCGGGAATGACAATCGCGAAACAAAATGCCCAATGTCCCTCTTTTCAGAAAAGTCAAATGACCATGAAAGTGCTGCCAATGAGGAAATTATTAAGGTAATTGCTGACCGATTCATCAGTGGTGATTCTATTCAATACCTTGCAAAAAGGAGGTGATTGCAATTCTATTCTTGCCTCTTCCAGTTTGTCTTTTTTTCTTGTTTTATTTTTTTTAATGTCTTGCATATAAAGTACTCGTCAGAATTTGTAACATGTACTATATATGCAATAAATAATTGCATATACTACATACTAGGGCGGCTCAGAGTGGTTAGCGTGTCAGCCTCACAGCTTCACATACTTCTTTCAAAACTGGGGATTTTATTTTCTGTTGATCAATATACTATATATTAAAAGAATATTTTGAGTTCATCCAAGCGTTAATGTCTCAATGGTGCTGATTCTTTGCAGTACAAAGTAAAATTATTTCAAGAACCCTGGAAGATATGCCAACGCTGACTGATTGATTGACATTGGTTGGGCTTGCTTGACTAATCTCCTTCTCACGGAAGAAGAAATCTCAGCTCTTTTCTTTCCTCTGTCCAGTTTCTAAATGTGATATTGATCTGCTCAAGTCAATTTACTTGCATTTGAACAAAGTGCCATTCTGCCTTTTGAGGAGGTAGATAGATGCAAGTGGATGAATTTGAACACTCAATAAGCTCACGAACAGGTGGTCATTAATAGGGTTAGGGATATTCTGCTGAGATGTTAGGGATTTCACTGGTTAAGATATTGCTTAGTCTTAGTACGGTGTGTTTGTGATGTGGACAGGTATGTTATAAATGAGATGATGAATCTCAAGGGTATTTGCCTTGCTGCAGTTATAGTCATGTCCAAATAATGCTACTGTAGTCTCCCAGTCGTGAAAGGAAATTTAAAGTCACTCTTGTCGCACACAAACTCTCTTGGAGCAGATGCACACTGCACAGACTCTGTTTATTGAACTCAACTTACAAGTGACCAGTGTAACATAACAGTCGCCCCTTTTGGTTTCCTATCCTTGCACCTCACTCTCCATGCATGACCAATCACCCCAAGCTTAAACCAATTGTGATTTTTTTTCTATAACAAGCATAAAGATTATATTATACAAAAATAGCCCTCTGTAACCTGAAGATTCCCTGTGAGGAAATTTACAGAAATTGAAATGAAATTAGTTGAGTATTTGAATATTTTTTTAAATCCAATTGTTTTGATATTTTATGTTAATCGAACTGAAAGAAGTCTTAAGAAAAAGTATGATGGGGAAATATCAATTTGGAAAGTTCTTACCTATACGCATGTTTACCTTTTATTTGGATCATTTCTTTAGGTGACTTGCAACTAATTTTCTTACGCTAGATCACATATGCCAACAATTAAAAAACAACAATGTATAATCAAAAAGAATTCTCATTCATACACAATTTTTACTCCTGTTAACAAATCCTAAATGCTTCCAGTAAAAAAAATCAGCTCCAAAAACAAAGTCAAATCAATGTGGTTTTAAAATAACAGCACTATTCTACTCATTATCAGTTAAATACACATTCTTTAATTGAGTGATCGTCATGGAAATCTCACAACACAGATGGCTCGGTTTTTATAGAAGAGTGAGTGTACGACGCTCTCATTCTCACAGATGTGTAATTATCCAACAAAGAAATGAGCCCGGCTGTTTCTTGTTTTACCTCCCTCAGGTGGTGAGTTCCACTCTGTCAAAAATGGGTCTTGTGAGACCCATGCTTGTAGCGCTGTTCCTTATCCGAACCCCTAGGAAAGAAAGCAGTTTATATTTAGCCGCAGCCGTGTTCACTCTGCGGTTTGTACCATTCCTGCAATTCAACAGATTTACAACCGCATTCCTCAGGCCAGGCCCCAGGTCTGCCTGCAGTGACATGAGCAACCCATGTCCAGTTCAAACGAATCAGCATTGAGGATGAGGGGCCGGATTGCAGTGTTGGAAATACAACAGTTGTTGGGCTATTCTCTGCATGTCATAGCCTCAGTGAAATCTGAACTGCTGACGCTCTTGCTAAAGTCAAAACACTGTCCTCAGGACATGCTTTTTCATGGTGGCTTGATGGATACTACACTCTTTCTTTTTATCTTGGTGTCACAAAACTCTCCAGGGGAAGTTGTATTTCTGGTTTGACAAGTCCCTCTGGGGAAAGAGATTTCCTCCGGAGGACCCATCCATGAACCCAAACACTTATCACTCTGTTGTATCTCGGACTCATTAGATAGACACTTTGCTATAAAGTTTATTAGGACAGTGGAAACTGAAATGCATTTAAGTATGACTGAGCATGACTAATGTCTAGCGTGGTGATTTAAAAGCCTGCTGCGTTCAACAGCTTTGCAGCGTGAAATCGTACTGACTTTTTATAAAATTCCCTCTCTACCTTGCATTAATCATAGTAGCTGGCCAATGAATTGCCTGTATTTTATGTGTCTTGCGCAGCAGCAGTGTCACAACGCACTAGTGACAGCCAAATCTGTTTCGGGTTATGCATAGGTCATGGCAACTGTAGTCGCGCAAGTGCTGTTGGCGAAAAATCTTACGCAATGATTTTCAACCCCATTGGCAAGATGGTGATTGCTTGTAGTTGAATCATTTCATGATACAGATATTCACACTCTAGCCAACTATTTGTCCAAAGTCCAAATTTGAATGTAAACAGTATAGACTATAAATATATTTTTTTAAATTACGATATATTCTTTCCAAAAGCTTTCTGGGCCCACTTTGGGTTGAGATCAATTGAAACTGTGTGGGGAAGGGCATGTTTGGGAACTCTTTGGGCCCTTTCTTTGTTCTGGCTCAGGTGTTAAAGCGAGGCAGAAGTAAAGCAAACACCTATTGATTTACCAAACACAGCCTGTCACCGGTGCTGCTATTGTCTTCCTCTTCTTGAAGTTCCCATTTTGATCCGACATGACCTCCTGTCACAAACCTCCCCAGTTTGACACACCTTACTTAGGGGTACTCTGGAGCTATTTTTTCTTACACTTCCTTCCATGATGCACTTTTCAAACAATATAAGACTTTTCAGAAGACAAGCATGACCTTCTGGTACAATGTCCGTTTTCAATCAAACACTCAATAACTTATAATTCACTAAAATACTTATTTATTTCTCATTTGACTAAGATTGAATGGAAATTCAGCTCCTTCTTCTATAAGTGTACTAACAAAGAAAGAGAACTACCCCGGAAAAACATGCCCCCCCTCACACCCACATATTATCATCATGTTGCCCACAAAAAGATCCCCCCCCCCCCTCACACCCACATGTTATCATCATGTTGCTTAGTAACGGGGACAATACTTATATCAAGGTTACGTGGCACGGATATTAAGTGCAGTCTTAGATTCATAGGCTGAATGGGTTCTTACTGAGACTTAGAAACATTTCCCAGAAAGGCCTCTGACCTAAAGCCTTCCCGCTCCCTCTGCACGGGAGATTGTTCAGTTACTTGAGAAATAGCTTTTCAGACCTTTGTTTATGTCCATGTGACCAAGATTGCAAGCTTGAGCCAATATATTCAACACAACAGTAATTGAGGGTTCTCCAGGTGACGCGACGTTTCTGCAAACATGCAATATATGGAATAATCTTGAAAAAAATATTTCTTACCGGTCTTTGCTACAATTGTCATGTTTGATTTTAACTAAGGACAAAGAAATGTTTCAAAAGTGCCAAAGCTATGACTGTGAAGTGAACTTCAGGCTGCCAGGATCTTCCTCAGGCAGATTTGTAAGAATCTGTAATTGTTTGCTAATTTTATGGTAATGGGAAACTTGAAGAGAATTGTCTGGAAAGGTTAATGTAAATGGAAAGCCTATCTGACCTCTGTTACCAAAAGGCGGCGAGGTTGGACCAATATATTACTGTAGGGCAAAGGCAGAAATATGCAAAATTGTTCTTGGAGACCTATGGCTTTGTTTGTTTTGAAAAAAAAATACCAGAGGATTACTGCTTGAACATATTGGCTATTGTTACCACCTCATTAAATAGACTGTAAATATTTCTTAGAACCCCTTTTGCCATTTTGAACTTTCCTAAATTGCAGCCAAAGGGATTAGCAGCTACTGTTTGTACAGGGCATCTTCATTGTGTGTGAAAGTGCAAATGAGACCTGTTTACTGGTGATAAATACATTGCACCTCTGAGATAAAACTGGGTTTGCTTTCGTAACAGTGTTTGCTGCTAGTCTCTAACAAGGTGCTCTGCACTCCGTGAGACCCTTGAGCAGGTCAACTCGACTCACCATTACGCTTTGTCTAGTCGAATAGCTAGAGTAATTAGGAATCGGCTTAGTTCGGGATTAAGGTTGGAAGTTGTCTGATCACAGGGGACAGGAGAAAGGCATTAGGAGAATGGCGGTTAAGATGGATATTACTCCGCTTAACAGTGGTATCATGTGACAATCTCAGGAACTGACAATAGGGCACTGTTGATGCAGAGATCCATCACCCAACACTAATAGGCTTTGCTGGAGATAGCTTTGTTCATTCACACTGAACTTTTCTGCAAACACATTCTACCGACTTGATTCAAACCATATTTACAAAATAGAAACAAACTATAATGTATTTTAACGGCATTCAGCCGGGTTTGCCTTACTGCGGCACCTCTGAAACAAAGCAGAAAAGATGGTACCCCAGTCTCCAGTGAGTGCACACTTGCTGTTTTCAAAACGTTTCTGTATCATGTTATTACGGTCCTCATTAACTGACTGAATGAGCTGTGCATGGCAGAATTAAAAGCTCCCGGGTGCTTGGGTTTCTTTACTTTGGAAAAAGTGGTCACTGAAATACATACTCTATAGCCTTTGGTTGGGTAAAATAAAGCCTGATTCATTTGCTTGATTTATTTTGTTAGAACTTGTCAGATGATTACATGCCTGAGTATGACAACATCTGGTGCCTCGTAAAACACTTGTCGAACATTGCCTTCAACTGATTAGGGCAGGAGGAGTGAGTATAAAATGCACCGGTGTGTCAACATTGTCAGATTCTTTTTGTTCACGGGGGGGAGTACTATCCCGACAAAACAACTACCCAGAGAAAGGCCTAAATTCCTGGCTTTATCTTGCAATGTACAAAGACCTTTAATTTTGTCCATATTGAGAACAGGATAAAGGACTGCTTTTCCTTAGTTTTAAGGGCTAATCCCCTCAGAAGGACCAGCCAACCCTAGCACTTCTGAGGTAATGAGGCCGGAACAAAAAGGAGACAGGAATGTATTTGCCAGAGTATTTTGGCTTTATTCCCTCTTACTTCCAGAAGCTAGAAGATGGAACCTTCCTTCCTGACCTCCTAATTCCACTCTCTAGATGGTGGTGTCAATTTCTACGTTTCCAGTGGCAGATTCAGTAGTGGTTTGAACAGATGCTATATTGGGCTAGACTGCCATTATGGCAAATGAATTAACTAGGTTTTACCTCTCAGAGTGATGGTTTTTTGCTTGACTGGTTGTCTGTTGGCTTGGTCAGACACATCTACTCCCGGGGGAAGGGGCTCATTGAATGCGAAGTCAAAGAATTGAGGATTTATCCCAGTCCAGTGCATCGCTTTGGCTCAACAATCTCCTGCTGAAGCATAAGAATTAGTCTGCTTTTCTCCTCAGAGATATGAAAGAAATATATTACTTTATTCACAATAAATGTTTTCTTTTACATCTGTTAGTCTATTTGTGCTGCCAACAGTTGATGGTGGCAGCAAATTAGGTAAAAGGTGAGCCTAATTGGAGATGAATGTGATTACAAATGTTCTCATTTTCATCTTACCTCATTACCTCAAAAGTAACCATTTGGCAGAGTTTATAATTATCTGGTAAACTGTGATGTGTTATTATGGATTTTTTAATGCCCATTTTCATTCTGGCACACATGTATTATGTTTATAGTACATATACTAAACCCCAAGCTGCTTTTCTTTTAATGGGTGGCTCCAGCATATTTTCACGCAACTCTTAATGTTTTATGTTTTCCAGATTTTCACTAGATGAGTGAGCCAATGGCATCAATTGAAGCCTAACTTTTTTAAACAGGGCAGTCTGATTACAACCCACTATCATCATTAGTGCAGAGCCTTGATGATCAAATTCCTGAAAACAGATAGAGTTCAGAGTCGGGCAGGAAATGTTTTTGTTGCAACAAATGAAACATGTCAAAGGCTGGGGTCTATTTGGAGTTTGCCATGGCTTAGATGAGGGTACACGCTGGAAAACCTTTGTTATTCTTTTTCCCAACAGTCAATCAGACTTTCAACCTTGAATTTTGCATTGCACTTCTGTAGTTTGTCATTTATGGGCAATTTACTAGACGAGCAGATGACTTCCCGCAAACAGACAGAATGAAATAAACAATGCTTTGTTTAAAAATGTGTTTAAACGACCATCTGCTTAAAGGACTTTTTCTCCGCGACACAGCTGGATGTAGCTGAATCATAGACACTGACATCTGTTGTCTTTGCTTTCTTGGCTATTGCTACCACTTCTACATGTGGGGATTGTTTAATGACATTGCTCAACCAAGAATATTATAATCATAGTTTTTTTATAAGCAATGTTTTAACAAACCAAACCTGACTGTCTGTCTTGTGATGGTTCTACCCAAGTCTTATTATTGGTATTTATTCTATATTTTTTGAGCACTTAGGAAAAAATCTAACCAAACTCAGTTTTTCCTCCACAGCCATTTTAAAGACACAAATATATGCAAAAATACGGCAATCGATTTAAGTCAATTCTTCTAAGTATCAAGCACCAGTTCTCCAACCACTTGCATGGAAGACATGGACCAAAAGGCATATCATGATCAATTTAGGCTGAATCTGGATATAATTTTATATTGGTTATATTGCCCGGCCCGTTGTCGTACGTATAATATCCTAAAGTTAATCCACACATTGGACTTGAGTGTTAATTATGTGAACAGAAATAAAACAAAATGAACAGAAAGTACAACTAAAGTACATGTGCACTAAAGTGTCTTTGTAATTGCTCCCTATTCTTTTGGATTGAATTTTTCATTGCTTTGCTGCTACCTCTCTGTTTTGACACTGTGTTCACGCTTCCTCTCAGCCTGAGGGCGTCTCTATGATCTAGAGCATCCTCTGTGTTTTTTGGGAAGCTTTATGTCTTGGAAGGCATGCGACAGAAGCACCAGCTCAGAGCAGACCTGTCTTTGAGCATTCATGTCTCATTGTCTCCCCAGGCACTCATTAAGATGGTGTGTGTGGCTGTGTATTTCAGCTATGTGCTGGGAGAATGAATGGCTTTGTGGTTCATACTTGCATGTAGAGGTTAAAAGGCCCTCTGAAAAAGTCCTAATTTCCCAGCCAAGGGTGACCTGAGAATTTAACTTCATTAGCTTGGTCCCGCTTCGCAGATTAACGTGATTATCTTAACCTAGTTTTGATGACGATAGTTGGTGCAAATGTTACACCTGGAACTATGTTCCGGGTTTTGGCCATGTGATGTCATGTCATGATTATAGTTTAGATTAGATTATTGTTTGTGTGTGTTTGTGTATATGAAGAAGATTGAAAAGAAGGCATCTTGGTATACCTGGAATGCTTGGCTGCACTATAATTTCCAAAGTGGCTCTTCTGCTGGTAATGAGCAGGGGCTTCACCTTTCGATAATTTCCTTGATGAAAGTCATACACTTGTTTTGCACATGCCCGCACACGTGCTTCCTGCCACTCATTTCCCTGTCGACTGTCCTTTTTTAACATTCAGGACACAGTGTGCAAGTTTCCCAGGAATACCCGTCAGCCAGCCGATCCATTACACATTACCTACACAGACTTGCATAGGCACACAGTTGCCCTTTAATTACAGAGAGGGCAACTCACCTTCAGCACACGTGAACTGATATACTGTACCTCTTAACTCAGTCATTATTAAGTGACATGTTGGTGACCTGTGGTGCTCTTCGGCCAGTAGCAACCTGCAGTCAAGGATTGTATCAGTCATTGGAAGAGACATGTATTACCACTCCTTGACGGGTGTTTCTATAGCCTCATCGTGTTGTGACTGTCCTCTGGAATGTTACTGTACAAATACTATGGTTGGCCATCTGAAGATAAATATTTTAATATTTTGTTGATGCAAAGCAATGCCAAAATGTATTTTTGTTCTAAAGAAACCAAATTCTTTTAACTTGGTTACATATCAATTTGTAACAAGAAAACTTTGAGCTGCCCATGTAATTGAATGGTAAAACTCATCTCCTGCCAAAGGGATGATGGGCATAAAAGATGCCTTTTGTGCTCGGCTCATCTTCTTTTTTGCCTACTGGCTGCTGCCTATGGACTCTTCTGCTAGTGTCCCTGCTACTTTCGGCATTTGCTGCCTATAGCCTTTTCTGCTAGTGCCCCTACTACTTTGGGTATTCAGGCCAGCCAATGATTTCGCTGACCAGGCCTGAAAGAATGCCAACGAAGCCAACTGCCGGGACCCCGTCTCTCCAAGCAATGGGCAACTCATCCAGCTGATGCATTCTGATACCTCACTACTGCCTGCTGCATTGTTCTAAACCCCAGGCTAACTTGCATTGCCACTGAGTGCTTTTGGATGTTTTATAGTAGGTTTAAATCACATTTTAGGATAACCCTATAATGTGATTTAACCCTATAATGTAAGTAGTAACTCGCCCGTGCTATTCTCTGCGATAATTGTCCCCTCTTCACACGTCTCCATGACAATTTGGCATACAGATGCACGCAAATATACAAACATACACTCCACCGCACTCTTTCCCTTTCGCGACACAGTAAAGCATATATAATATGATTTATTAACTTCATTTTATTTAATTAATATTCTATACACTCCGATTAATGCTCCTGTGTTCTTTGTGTCTGGATCATGCTTTAAATCGCCTAAGTAACAACAATCTCTTGTTAGCGGCACCTTCAGGTTATTTATCCATACTGTTTGTGCTCGCTGGCCATAATTCATCCGTCTTATTTACTCTCTTTAGACTGTCAAACTAGTTGATAGAAAAAGGAAAAAAAAAAAAAAAAGCAAGCCTGGCGGCTTTTATTTCTACAAATGAATACCACATTGCCACAAGCACATACGTATCGACACTGAGGCTTTTACTGGCGTGTTCTTGAGTTTTACACAAAAAAAACATTATAAAATAGCCACAATTGATCTCACAACTTGCCCACAACATCCTCACATCTGAACAGCTGACGTTTAAAATTCTTTTCACACTGTCTGGGAAAAAAATAACTTTTTACTGGCACTTCAGACCAAAACAAATTTCCAAACCTTTTTTCAGACTCCCACTAAGTCTTTTGAAAAACAACATCTCTCATGACCTTCTAACAGATGCCTCGTCATTGCCATATTTTAAACTGACTTGCCTGATCTGCGGGGTTCATAATAACTGCCACTTTGATAAAGTATTTTCCCAGAATGATAGAAAACCATCTAACCATATAACCTCTAGCTTTTTTAGAGACCAAACACCATTATTGCAAAAATTAAGTTGGCTTGGCAACGATTGGCCAAAATTGCTTTGAGGTTTTACTTTCATCTGTCATATAAGCTTGCAATAACATATTTATTACCATTGCTGCAGGGTGAGCGGGTACTTACATATTCATGAGTACAAAAATCGAAGCTTTAAAGTAACACTACTCAGACTTCGGTATCATGCCTATGTGCAGTGGATCTACATAAATGCCTTCAAACACCAATGAAGTTTGAACATTAGCACATTCCCATTAATTATTACCGATTAAATCGTTTTGAAATTCGTTTTTCTGCCCCCCCCACCCACACACACTTTTAACTGGAAGGTAGTCAGAGGTAGAGAAATGCTGCCCTCTCTTCAAGTCCCCAAATGAAATCACCCATGTCATAAAAAAGTTATCCTACTGAATTACTAAAGGGGTAGTAAATATCATTTCTCAAGCAGGGCATTCATTGAACGATATACAGCATTATGGTCTGGTAACATGGTTGAAGATCTTTTTGAGATTTTTCCCCAAAAACTTTTAGTTCCTTGATTTTAGTACTGTAACAATACAGTGAACCAAGCATATATTATAGCGATATTGTTGTATTGTCTTTTTTGTTGAGCAGAGGTGTATTTTCTAGTCCATTATTCATCATTGTCCGACATTGTATTAGAACTCTGATTTTTCTGCAATCTTCCCAGTTCAAATAACTCCTTCTGCAAGAATGCAGGTATTTTTCTTCTAAAAACACCACCTGAACTCCCCCCCACCCCAATTCTTGCTTGATTTTTGCTTTAGTGTCCAGTATTTTCATTTACATCCATATCAAAACAATCTATTCAGTTGACAGCTTTGAAGCCCACTTACACACCCTCAGGCAATCCGTATATGTGACAGGGACTGAATTTTCTGCCACTAGGGCTTGAGAACTTTGCTCCTTGGTAGATGTAAGCCTAACTGCAGTTTTCTTCAGTCATTGATATTCAAGGTTTTTCGAGATGACAAATAACACTATTCTGATGTTTTGCCATAGATGCGTACATCTCTAAAAGGCTCTTCAATCTTTGCCTTATTATAGTCTTCTTTCTATGACATATCCCGCTGTTTTCTTCTGCTTTGCTCTCTTAATTCTTCCCTCCTGCCGCAA
Source organism: Stigmatopora nigra (assembly GCF_051989575.1). NCBI lineage: Eukaryota > Metazoa > Chordata > Actinopteri > Syngnathiformes > Syngnathidae > Stigmatopora > Stigmatopora nigra. The sequence goes on from NC_135514.1 coordinate 7,623,370, forward strand.
ACCTTCCCTTATATGTGGCTCTGTGAGATCTCATGCTGGTCCTCTGTGATGCCATGAATCAACAGCAGCAGTAAGACTAGGCATAGCCACTGTCCTCCCGCAGCAAGGCCACACAGATTGACAGGCTGTGCCTCCAGATGCGCTACGCCTCACTGCTCTTTGTGTTTGTTTGAGCGTATGTGTTCATCATTTGCAGCATAGAGGAATGGATGCCTGGATAGACAGCAGGAGAACAGTTATAGAAACCGGTGGAACCAGTTTTTTGTCTACACAAAATATCATGTCTTATCCTAAATGCAAATACTGGCACAGAAATATAGTCATGTGCCAAAAATCAAGTGTTCTCCTGGTTTTCTTTCTTCTTTGGTAAAGTTAAAATAAATTTCATGATATTCTTACAAAGTAATAATGGAATTGCTATGGCTCTTTCGCAAGTGAATTGCTGGTTTTATGCTGATTTATGTGTGCTGCAATGTAGGGTTTAGCGAATGCACTATATTAGACTAAAAACACGAAATTATGCCATGAAATATAGTACATTGGTCATTAAATTAGTGTTCTAACAATTGTGATATAAGCTTGCTGTAGTCGTCCGTAGTAGTCTTGCACTTTTCAACCTGAGGGAGATAGAGATGACTGCGGTCTTTCCCAGAATTGGTACAACCTTCTGAAAATCTACCGTCCATCACTGCTTCTCCGGCACTGACATATGACATTCATCACACCCTCCACTCCAGGCACCATATAAGAAATTGCAAGCCTCCTGTATGAATGTGTATACAGCGGTCTCATAGACAAATATTTTGTGGAAACATTTAAATAAACAAGGACAGATGAGCTCTGCTGTTTCCATAGTAAATATTTTTTAATATACACTAAATATGTATTGTAATTGTTTTATAAAGGGTTACAAGGACAAAGACTATTTAAATAGAGACCTGTAAGTTCACTGTCTGATGGTAAAAATGCACTGATTTACAGTACAGTATTTATTTACACTGAGGATTTCACTTCAGGTATATAAGGCAAATGCAAAATGACAGTAAAACCTAATCATTTGTAAATTCATATTGCCCATATACAGTATGAAGAGTTATGCTTGTAATCCTGGTTTAATTAACTTACCTGGTTAGTTATAACCCCACCCCCCTTCCTCCACACACATAGCCTCAGTGGACTGACGTGGCTATAATTCAGCCTCCGAGCACAATAAGTCATTTTCATAATGCCAGCATGCTAGTGCAATGCAGTAGTTAATGTTACTGAATCACTTTGATGAATAACAGCAGAACAAAAATGGCTCTAATGTGATCTTGGTTCATTGTCGCCCGGGTGTGATAAGCCTCCAGCAAACATTATGCAGGCGAGGCTCAGTTTTCATCAGGCACACTCGGCAATTATGTGTTTCTAGTGTAATATTAGCAAAGTTATATTCTAAACTCAATCATCTCTTTGTTACAAATTTGTGTAATGTTCTGTTATTCACTTATATAAATGATTTCAATGTCAGAGCCTATCCTCTGAAGTATTTAGTGGAATGTATGAAAAATGATCTGCTGCTACGAGAATCCATTTTTTTTTGCCAGAGTGGCCAAAAATTCAGAGTGTTTCTGTGGATGTTAACATGTTCATATTTCTAAATAACAACCAGTCAGCTGCTATAACTGATTTGCTTGTGCAAAAATCTAACCAGAAACCAATACCATCATCACCTCAATTATATACTGTCACACTAATGAGCTACTAGTGTCACAAATTCCCTTGGTGGGTTTCACAATCCATCTAGAATCACGGATTTAATATTGTAAACGGTGGATATCCATTTTTTAAATCTATTCAACTCGATCTTTGGATACTGGCACCAAAGTTTTGAAGAGATGTAGAGCATCCATAGTAGCAAACAAAGATTTTGGATTGGAAAATAGAATTGAAGGCCATCATTTAGATGACAAAGATGAGTGGCCAGAGCCTGAGCCCTCGGGCACACCAGCAGAGAGAGGGAGAGATTTGAATTGGTACGAACTAAAGTTAACAGATTGTGTGCTGACAGACAAATAAGAGGTGAATCATGCGTGGTGTATGGGTGATCTCAACGGGAAAGAAATCTGTGCAGAAGGATTGTATGAGAGATTGAATCAAAAGGAGCTTTGAGGTAAAGAAAAACGAAGAGAGAGAACCAGTAACGGAAGTTCATTAGTGATGACTAGTAGATATCTTTCAGTGCTGTGAAGGGGATGAAAATGGTATTGAAACTGCTTGTAAATCTTGTCGGGCCTGAGAATTTTCAGAATATTGGGGATGAAGGGTATTAAAGCAATGGTATTCATTTAAAAATATATACCAATTCAGTTGAGATATTCTCTTGAGTGTATGAGGTATCCCCTACGGTATAAATCAGTGTGAGCAGATACAGGCGGGCTCAAATTGTCTGTTGTGAACATTGATTTCCCATTTTCTAGAACAATGTAGTGCTTTTAATTGTATTAGAGAATGGTCAGGATTTCCCCATCTCTCCATACAGAATACACATTAGACAGAAGTGTTCCAATGATTTCATGTTGTGACATGCTTTTTGTCAATTACATTGTCGACATCATTAGCTGCAGGCTACAAAAGATGATGTGATCAATACTTGGACCGGGGCTAAATTCTCTCACGTCTCATCTTTGCCTCTCGACCTTGCTTTCAGATGTCTTTAGTTTCTACACTGTTGGCATGAGAAGTCAATAACACATTTGTTAGAAGCTAGATCACGCCACCTCTTCAGGGCTCATCATTGGCTCATTAGTATACGTTTGTCCTATATTAATCTGTTGGCCTTCTGCATGACACCTAATACTACTCTTTCTGGGAAAAAAACAACAAGTCTCAATGTCTTTTGTGCCAGCATCTCACAAGGAAAACATAACATATGTAGTATTAGCCCAACAATTGGCAGCAAATTTGTCCTGCTTAGATTTTGTCCTAAATTGCACTGGGATGGGACTGAAGTTAAAGATGACTGTTTTCAAAAACAAAGAAATATGGAATTGATAATGGATTAATCAAACTGCATTTTGTGTAGTTTATGGGTAGGTCCTATTCCAAAGACTTAACTGAGTATGTAAATAATACTACAAAACAGTTGGCCACCAGTTATACTTTCATATTTTATTTCTCATCAGTAGAGGGGAGCTGTAATGCCTAAGTAAAGCTTTGTCTACAGGAAATTATTCAAATCACCTCTCAGTCGTTTTCTGAACCGCTTATCCTCACAAGGGTGGTAGGGGGTACTGGAGCCTATCCCAGCTGAAGTTGGGCATCGGATAGGGGATACCCTGAACTGGTGGCCAGCCAATCGCAGGAGACGGACGACCATTCACGCTCAAGCTCCTACATCGGTGACATTTAGTGTTCAACTAGCCTATCTTGCATGTTTTTGGAATGTGGGAGGAAACCAGAGTACAGGAGGAAACCCACGCAAGCCTGGGAAGAACAAGTTAATTCCACACAGTGATAACCCACCGAGGATCGATCCCTCGACCCCAGAACTGTGAGGCTGATATGCTAAGATGAGTTTTATGTTGTTGAAGGCCGCATACTCTCCCACTGCAAAAGCGACAATGTTTTTATTCATAAGCACAACTAAATCACTGCTTGGTGCTGAAATTTCTCCTACTCTATATTTTTTTTGGCTGGATGGAAAAACATTGGGCAAGTTTTACTGTTAAGTGTTGAAAGCGCCCTTTTCAGTTATCTGAGATGATGTCAATAGTGCTGTCGGACTGTGATGGATTCAAGTCTCAGATGATTGCAACTATAGTAGCTCCGTGTTGTAAAGAGGAGACGAGGGATTACCGGCTCTCTATCTGTGGCAGGCAGGCAATCCTTCGGCAGGAGTGTCCCTTTCAAGGACCCGCTCCGCCCAGGAGTCTCCTTCTGAGGACATTTTAATTTTAATCATCTAGGAGCGGAATGATTTTAATCACCTTTGATAATGGCTTTACCAAGAACAGGGTGGGGACATACAAACCAATCAAATGAGTAACATGTCCTCGCTTCACTAACTTCTGACTTGGCAATGGAACTCCCAAGAGGTCATGTTCAAACACCTTGGTGAGGTGGAAAACAAAGGATGCCTAAATAGGACAGTTTTGTATAATTAGGACAGTTTTTCACCAGGATATTTGAATAACGTGCACTCAGTGCCTCAGTTTTTTGGTACAAAATTTTGCGCGTTGTACTCGAATGAATACAGTATATGTATATGTGCTTTAAGAAAAACACATGTTAAATGCATGCACAATTTCTCCAACTTTTTTGTTTCGCACATATTTAATACAAAAATTGCATTCTTGCATATTTTTAGAAGGGTTTTGGGGTAGTATTGGGGTTTCCATGTAAAATGCATCTCTTCTTATGAAAAATTCAAATTAGGAAACCACTTTTGGAGTGAATTAATTTTGTTAGGAGAGGTACCACCACCGCTTTGTGACTTTTGAAACATGCGCTGACTACTGTCACATCTTTAAATATGCCTAAAAGGCAGTTGTAAGCCATGCACAGTAGCAAAGAAAATCTCCTTATTTATTTTAGGACGACTATAACAATTAGCTCAACTTTACATCCATTCTGTAATGCATTTTTTGGATCACCTGAATAATCCAAGGGTTAATTTTGGAGGCAATCATGAGAAGGATTTATGCTAATTCACACAAAACTCCTTTTAACTTTGTATTTGTGTGTATCAGGGTACTGTGACAACTGGCTTTTCACACATCTCTGTGAATCACTGTGTATAGTAATGTTTTTTTCCCCAATTTTTATGGAATTAGAATTTGTACTGGCATTATTTTTTTGTGCTTAGAATAAGCTATTTGCTGTTCGAAGAAATCACTCTTATTTTCATAGAAAAACAGTAAGTGGGATGGAACATTTTCAGAATGGGAATATTTCATCTGAAAGGAAGTAATTAGCCCCCTGAGGTCACTGCTGTTTGACATCTCTACGTGAATAATTTGTACCTTACTGTTTTTTCCCTCTCATGTCAGGTTTTTTTCTTGATCATTGCTTACTGTTCTCTACCTCGAATTATGTTTTTTTTCTGGGCGCATGAACCAGTTAAAAGAAAAAAAATAATTTAAAGCATGACATTTCATGCAAAGGATGACCATTGACCGTGATAGAATTACATTATTTGTGCTTTTTTTAGTTCCTCGGGCAAATTCACACCAGGAAAGTCCATAGTCCGCTCTCTTTGGTCAAAACCAAATGTGTTTTGGGCTCAAGGTTTAGTCATAAATTAAATGACTGTTAAAGGAAGAATTTAGAAACACATGAACTATTTCTCTTTCCACTCATCAAATTTTACACCTATCACAATTTCTTGTAACGCTAAAATGAAACAGATGATAGTTTGACTCATCATCACTGACATTATTAATGTTTGAAGCTTTGTGCCAGAATTCCACTCAAAATCTAAGTACATAACCTTGCAGAGTTGAAAGATGGAAAGCCCAAACTAAACTGATTAACCTTTGAGTCATCTTGTCTTCTTATTGCGCCGTCTAAAGCGAGCCAGTAATCTATCATGCTTTTTATGTTGATGATAGTTTAGAGTATTTTTTAACCTTGTTACCTTGTGCGTAGCAAATAGTTTATTTGGTGTTTTTGACAGTTTGAATATGTAAATATTTGAGCGAGGTGAAAAAAGACTGGGTGGGAATGACGAAAGACAGTTGCTCAATAGCAATCAAGCCTTGATGTGATGATGCACATTACTAATGTGAGGAGATTTTATCCAGTTAAATTTTTTTTATTCTAGTTGCATATATGCACACATTTATACATACACACATACACGCACACATACCCACGTGTGTATCCCTGCGACAACATAACTGCTCGTGCTTAATCTGAAAGGTTAGTCATCTGAAGTTGTTCTGGCATCTGTTTGGGTTCCTGCCCCTGGGCGCCACGGGCCCAGATAAGCAGCAGAAAACGAATGGTTTGCAATATTGCCATGCAAAGACGGAGCCAATACTGCGCTCCTGTGGCTTGTTAAGGATTGTGTGCCTGCTTAGAATTGGTCTATTCATTTTTATCATTCTAATGCTGAGGTTATGCTCCATGCTGCTTTGGTACCCACTTCAACCCCATGGTGTTCATGGTCTAAAATCAGACTAATTTTGGGGGTGACCCGCTGCTCCTGAGATTAAGTTATGTATCATTTTCTTAATCTTTGCTGACAAGTGTATGTGGGCACTGCAGCACACTTCAGCACCGTGTCATTCACTAACAGATGGCATAAATCATTCTTTTAAACGCTGCATTAAGTATTAATCATTCTCTGTGCTGTCACTGTCACACTGCTTGGCAGACCAGGGGGCTGCAAAGTGTGATTAATGGAGGTGAAGCTATAAGGGGCCTCTTTTTGGAGCCGCCCACTTTACCTACCTTTGGTTATTGGCCTTGGCATGGTGACATGGACACTTGCACTTCCACAACAATGTCTTGGTCAACAAGCTTAATGTATCATGAGAATGATTTACTACCTACTCTTCTAACCAAACCTGGCCAGCTGTCTCATTTGGAAAGGATAAAGCCATAAATTCAACATACTATTATGATTTGTTGAATGTAATGTTGCATTTTATTTGCCTTTTTAGCTGGTGATTTTTATTGCTTGTTCTTTTGATTTAAAGCAGATGTCGGAAAATACCAAAGGACCAAAGCCTCCTGGTCAAACAGAGTTTTCTGTTAAATCGGAGTAAAAAAAAAATTAAATAAAGTCACTTTTTGACTTTTAAAACATTATTGGTTCATTTAAAGTATTCAAATTCAACAAAACGGACTTACTGATGGTCCAATATCTTTATATATTTTAATGGTAACAACTTTGTTGATGTTAAATTGCTATTAAAATGACAGTACCTCTGTCTTATTCAGTAATCTACTCTTTAAGTGTTTGCTTATGTTTGGTCAAAAGCTGCGAGTGTGCATGTCTTAATATGGGATATTTACATAGATATTTTCGATGGATCAAAAGTAAATTTATTAGCCAAATTCAAATCAACATGCCGAGTTGCGTCCTCCTTATGCAGCGGCCTATGACATAATCCACGAAAACCGACTTTTGTTCTGGGAAGTCGGAAGCAGCAAAAGCACTTACATTTCAGTGCCAAGCATTTTCTGAAAAGACAATCCCAGAGCGCCAGCCAATTTCAAACATCTTGACTCATTGTCAAGGCCGGCCGAATATTGTATATTATGAATATGTAGACACATAAAAGACAGATATATATTTGTATAACCATTTAGCAAGTGAAAGCGACTAACTTTTCTTATAGTTGCCTTCATATTTTCAGGCGAATAGCTCCTGATCATTTTTCATCAAGTTTACAGTGTCAAAATGGCCTTTGGTAGTGGCTGCAGGATTAATTCTCCGCACACTCTTTTGCCACCCTTTCCCCTCGGTTGCCCGCTCTTCATGCTAGCGCTCTTAATGTGACGTTGATGCAAAGTGATAGGCCACTGGCGCTCCTCCGACGTCCCTGTTCAGCTCCCTCTGTGTCCGCTCTTCAATTTACTGCCTTTGCATTCCATTTGCTTAGCTTCGGGGCATGGGCTTCACCCCCAATGCCCTCCTCCCCCAATGCTCGCCCTCCGTCATCCCTCCATGGCACTGCTGCATTTTGCTGCCGGGATGCAAGGCTGCAGCTGATGTGGTTTGGCGAGTCGTGTGAATCCAGATACAGTGCATAATTATGTTGTCACAGGACATCATGATGGAAATGTCTCAGTCCCAAACATCACTTTGAAATGCCGTGACCATCAATGTTGGTCTACGCCTACGATTTTGTCATCCCATTTATGCTTGTTTGTCTCCTGAAAAGTCTTCATTATTAGATATGTTATAACATCGTATTGACGTAATCATAATGAGGTGATATAATTGATCCTTAGCGTTCAAGGGTTTGTTGTTGAAGTATTAAATATGTACTGTATGTCTGAACAAATTCATGTGATGTTGAGGGATGCTTTTTATACAGCACCCCTGTACTTGAGTAATTAACCTTGAGATATAACCCTCAGAAAGTAAGTTAACTTGTTAATTAGTAACCCTGTTGCATCTATGAAGGATATAAAAATACACTTTCTTTAATCAAACTCTCTTCAACTTGTTTTTCCCATCATATTTTGCATTCATATATATATAGTTTACATTTTTCCAACAGAAGCGTTCCACCATTAAAAGAACTAGGTTGCTGTATCCACATTGTGTGCCTGAAGGCTTAAATGGAAAAACAAAAGAAATATAACAATGTCCTTGGATTGTGCAAATATTTGGCTATGAAAGACGCAACACAAACTATTTGGCATAACTCAATAGATTCCTGCATTTTTTTTCTGATAGCACCAATTACCAACTCTGTTAATAGTGAAATGAAATTTCCCAGAATTCAAAGCACATCAGAGTCTACATGCAATATAATTTTGTTGATGGATATCTGAATTATTTCCTCTGGCAAGCTGGTCGGATACAAGCACAAAAATATGACATGTACGTGCTGGGAGCTTTTCACATATAAAGAAGATAGATGGAAGTTATCATTAAAAGATGAATCATAAAAGAAATATCACATAGTAGAGGAAAAAGTACTTGATCTTTGATTAAGATCCTCTACTTCTTTTACTTTAGCAATGTCATGGCTGTCAAGTCACAGCATGAGAGAGCAAAATGGCTCCTTAGAAGACATGAGCATATTTTAATAACTGTAATATGCTTTCCGAGTCATCTCGATGTGTTTGCACTTATAAGGAAAATCACAAAGAGTAGAAAATATGTGAAACAATCTTGCCTTATCTCAATAGTTTGAAGAGAAACATTCAAAAATGGACTAAAAATATTAAAGCCTTCAATAGTTTGACACTTTAAAACATATTTCAGCTGCATTTATGAACTGGACTCATTTTAATGTGATGTAAAAATATGCAACATACAAATTGACTTAGATATCAATTTTAATTGATGACGATAATGTATAATGTATACATGATGAATCTTTTGGCCTTTTAAATATGTTGCAAAGTTAAGACTGCAAATAGCAAGATAACAATATTTCATAGACATCACACAGTACTTCATCTTTGCATAGTAAGCTTCAACATTAGTTGAGATAAAGTGAGTTCAGTCCGATAAAGAAGCTATGGCTCAGCGTGCAAGTGGAATTGTCACACGCCTGTAGCTCTCCCAATCACTTGTGCTCGATGTGCTCAATTCTCAACAAGTCTCCGCTAGCAGCCATCTGTGGCTTTCTAACCTCTAGTAACCTCTGCACAACTCCCACTACAGTTCGGGAATATCTTAGTGAGCAGTCAAATTGCTTTTATTTTTTGATAAGCGTCATCATAGAAAAATATAAACTCGAGTCAATATTCATGGAGCATTATATATACATTTCTAACGAATGGTTGTCCGACTGCTTGTGCCATGCGAGCAGCTTGTCAAGTCAGCTGGGATAGGCTCCAGCACCCCCTGCGACCCTAGTGAGGATAAAGCTATTCAGAAAATGAATGATTGAATGAAAGGTTCTCGCCTACCTCTGTTTTTTAAATAGATTGATAGATGTATAGAGATATAGATATATATAGAGGGGGAGATGGATGTTGATTGTAGATTGAATGCTTTTATTGTCATTATACAAGTACAATGAGATTTAAAGCTTCACCAAAGAGTGCACACATAAAGTATTCACAAAAATAGATATACATAATTATATACAATAACAATGAATTCGCTCTGGTGTTCAGTGTGATATTCTCGTTCAGTGTTACTGCATCTAACATTTATTCAAAGAAATGAAGTTATCAAATCACAAGTGCATCTTTTTTCTTCTATGCTGCAATCAAAATCATCACTAACTCCTTTATTGGCCGCATCTGTTCATTAAAAACAAGTGCTCCAGCAGACTGCACTGCGGGCTTGTCACAGGAGCAGAAGCATATCACTTGGTTTCCTGCCAAATGTATTGCATTGTAATGGCTATTTCTGAGGAAAGGACCATTTCACTGTGAGGCTTACCCAGAAAAGGCAGGAGATTTAAGGGATGAAGAGGTTGTTCGCTGCCTCCCTTTCTTTCTTATCATCACAATAGACCATTTGTGCATGGCTGCTCAAAAATGCAAAGAGGAGCTTCTGGGGTTAAAGTAACCCGAGTCTTTTGTCTTACCTTCCTCGAAAAGGCCAAGCCTTTTGATCAATTTTAATAGATTGTACTTCTCTTTTATAACACACTCGGATTGTGGCATTTCTGAATAAAATGTATGATCAAACAGGCTTTCTGTGTAACAATACACATATCCAATTATGTTCAAATTCTCCTGCTTCGGATTGGATATATATACTTTTCATAGCTATGATACGTATGATTTCAAACAAAGGAAACAAAATAGAATTTCAGATTTGTCCCGAGTGCTCACAAGCTTTCTGATTCAAGTGAAGCCGGTCTAATCACCTCAAACAAGGCCTATTGTTCTCCACACTATCTCAGTGGGTCAAATATGGCCCTCTAATCCATTCCAATCCTTTCCTTTGTCTTCCCACATGCACCATATATATTAGAGATGGGCTTTGACTGAATTTCTAATGAACTATAGAATGAATAATGAATTATCAATAGGATATGGCATGTACATTTTAATTCCAATGCAATAGAAGTAGTATCTATTTAGTGTTGGGCAAAGTACCAATTTCATTTTAATGTTCGTCTGGATTAACTCTGATGTTTGCAGTGTAACAATCCTAAAGGGATGACACTCCAGTGGGTTATCTATAATAAATTATTTGATTGGAGCAACGTTTTAGAAGTATATGAAGAGCAAACCAGCTCAGTTGCGTACAGTTGTCTAAAATTTGCTAGGAATTTAGTGGGCCCTTGGCAGTATTCTAGTCGACTCATCCTTACGATGAATCAAAGTTAGAACAGACAAATGGATGGCATTAAAAAGAAACTGATTCGATTTTCCAACATTTTCTTTGTTACCCATTTGTTACTCCCTGAAAACAAATGGATGAAGAACCCACACAAAGTTTCAATTTTATTTGCAATGACAGCTGGACATATGATGCTCATTTGCAGTGATCCTTCCCTGGACTGAGTGTGAAAGCACATCCTCATGTGTTTGCAGGGTGTCCATTCCTTTTTCTCGGGTTGTCCATCTTTGTTTGAGTGACAGCCTGTCTGCTACTTTGCAGTGTGTGACACACATCGGCGTTTAATTCCTAGAGACAGCAGGACAGGCCGTTACGCAGCCACAGCATGCATATACGAGTGAGTATTGGGGTGGCCACTTGGCAACCGACACTGTAGGACTGATGCAACCCACCATGTGACTGGGCAGGTGGCAGCTGTAGCCGGAAGTAGGGCACAGGGGGGCAGGACCATGTGGCCCAAATGGGCTGCCTGGATGCCATGAGATGATCAGGTGGGCAATGATAGATTTCTGCTAAATCCAAGAAGAGGACAAAGGAAAATATGGGGGTAGTTGTACTTCCTTTTTTTAAATTATAGAATGTAGTTAGTTTTCCTACAGTTCTACTCAGATCATGGCATCAAAAAGAGAGGTACTTGGCTACCAAACAGGCAGTTTAATCAATTAGAGTTAGTTTGCATTTTTAGTGTCAGACAATGAGCAAAAAAGGAAGCTACTCCAAAGTATGTTCAACAAACGTAGCATGATCAATATGATAAACATAAGGCAGATTTGGAGAAATATTGTTCTGTGTGAGACTCAAAGATTACGACCCTAGCTGCAAAACGTCTTCCGAGATAGGCAACTATTGATTGACATTAATCGTCACACAAGGACATTTTTTACATGCGTTACATGTCATTTTTGTATGAATGCTGACATCATTAGTGGAATAGTGCAAAACCTGAGTCAGATCCTGGAAATGTGATAGCATTTTACCACCTCAGGTGACTTGAGAATTGAAAGCAATTGGATGCAATTAGCATTCGTATCGTCAAGGGACGAAAGAAATTCATGTCACTTTAACAACCATAGATGAATTTGTACTCTAAGAACTAAAAACATTTCACTCCACCTACCATTTTTTTTGACCAAAATGGCATGTTTTGTTGTGTGAGACCTCATTATACTTAAGAAATTTAGGATTTTAGCGTAAAATGGATTTGCTGCAGTTCATATTGCCCATTTATGTATAAATAATACATTATACAGTGCTTTTTAAATAAATGATAGTTTGTGATACCCTGCTTCTAAAATGATGCAACTTCATGGCTTGTTACACTATTACTTAGCCTTAAACCATCTTAAATGTGAGTTATGACTACTCTTGCAAAATCTGTCAGGAGTTGTTCAGCCACTAAATTTAATATGGTTGACATCTAAGAATGATGGCGCGATAGAAACATTCATATGTATTTTACTCTGTGTTTGAAAGCTAATTGTGACTCTGAAGCGATCTGATTTTGTTTTTCTTGCATTCTTTTCTTTTACCCTGGTTTAAGGCTTCATGAGCAAGGCTTCTCTGAAAACGGGCCACCGATCAAATGGAACTCTTCTATAAATCAAAAGTGATTTACCCGAACCCTTACCTTCCTGATTATTAGCCGCTCATTCAGTTAGAAAATGTGCTGTTAGAAAGACTCATGAATTAAAACTAAGGGGTCTCTCAAATATTAACAGGTTCAACAGATGTGAGACGCTTCACTTCTGGTTAGAACCTTTGATGGTGATGGTAAAAGCTTACGGGCAAATGTTTTCTTTATGATGCTGTTTTTTTCTTCTTTTGAAATAAGTTTTCAAGGATCTCAGAAACAAACCAACCTCTGAATTTGTGCACAAGTTATCTGGCAATAAGATGGCAACAGCTTAGGTCAACAAAGCTTGACTTCTACTGGAGTCAGTGATAAAGTAAATCAGATAAGATTGGTGCACTATATACCATGTATTTGCCGCTATTTTCTTGTAAAAAGTGGTAAAATGAGCCATTGCCTTGAGAGGACTAGGACCAAAATAATGTTTCCCAGGTAAATTGTGTGATTGCCTTGCTTTTCCTTTGAAGGTTCTTGTGTTGTTTTTGTACCTGACATTTTAGGATCAATACCACAACATGGAACATTTTTTTTTTTTAAAAACTGGTTCTCACCACCCATGCCAAATTGTTGGCCATCTTTTTTTAAATGGTAAAATTTGGTGTTCCCTTTTTATTGAGGCAGACTTCATTTTGTAAATTGTACAGTACATAACTCGAGCAATTTTATGGTACTACAAAGGCTATGTAGTGGCCCATTTTGTTCCGCTTTCTGCTTGATTTGGGCCTAAATTTGGGTTGCTGAAATTCTGAGGTTGTAGGTTATGGAATCAACATGTGACTGCTCCTGTGTTTGGCCAGATTGGCAATTGGAAAACGGGCCAGGTAAATGGCCAAGTCGCAATGAGACTTGCTTTCGTATGTCGATAGTTACCTGTGCTTTTTTTGGACTATGCAGAATATAAAAGTGATGTGACATGGTTTACGCAGCACTTTCTATTGCAAAAAAACATATAGGACACTATGGAATGTATTACTGTATAATTTATGTTTATTGGAGCAGCTTAAAACATATTTCACATGGTTTGGAACCACCTGATGTGTCACCTGGGTAAGATGAAAAATTCTGACTTCCCACTTTTACATCCATTGTCACATCCACAGGTTCAATGTCTTACTAAAATTGAAGCATTTGAGGTTTGTCGTCCTGGAAGTTAAGCGCCTCTTGTTCATGACTCTGCAGGCACCCGGTGGATAATGTGCCCACACTTTGAAATTGAAATTTGCAAATTGGATCCTTTCTGAACTCCTCAGCATTCCGCCTCTCTCTCTCAAATTTCAGACGGTTTATTAAAGTAGACTTTTGAACTAAAACATGTTGAAAGCTGAGCCACCAGGCGTGCTAATTAAATCGATCTCTGGAATAGGCCTTAAACGGTCACAATTCGCCTCTATCAAATCATCTATGGGTGGGAAGATGAAAAAAATAATGTTTCCCTTTTACGCCAACTGATGGTGAATGTTAAACAGAAACGACCACGTCATTCTCCCAGAGATAATACAACCATTCAAAATAAACCCGGCTTTTGGGAGAAGAAAACATGATCATTAAAAGTAAATACATGTCTGTACTGGGAGTCCTCTCTCAACAAACCCACAGAAAATGGAAAATTAAGTAATTGACATTTTATTTTTCAATGCAAGGGAAACAACAATCCCAAATGCTTTTAGGGGTGCTTATTTCAATTTTGTGCATTCCTCAGAATAGCTCAAAAGAGGGTCATGGATAAGAAGAATAACAGTCTTTTTGGCTCACATATTAAGTACTGCCATCTGATATACTATCATCAAATCACTATGAAAGATAACAAGGCGTCAAGAAAAAACAATGTTAACATTTTGAAGTTCACTCTCACCAAAGAATACATTATGAAAGAGTTGCAGATTTTTTTATCAATAATTGCTTATTCCGCCATTAATTGTTTCACTTCTAATATACTGTGTTTTTACTTGTGCTGGACCATGAAATGTTGGTTGCTTTAAAATGTTTGGGTTTACTTCTCCTTTGATACATAGAGCATTGCTATTCCAATTGGGGTCCCGAGTTCGCCTAAATCCACGAATAGCGACTGTTTTATTTGCCTCTAGGAACCTTGTTAGAGCCTGTTTCATTATAATCAGCCCTGAATCTCTTTCTTTTTTTTCTTTTACAATCTATTTCCTAGCCCCCTCTGTTTTCCCGGACCCATCTAACCAGTAGGGTTGAGTTATTAATGCCTGGGGGGGCAGAGAGATGATTTCATTGCGTATTCAGGTATGGCGATGGATGGCTTTCAGAGGCAGCTAGGGGAGTGCTGGGAGGGGAGCCTCAGTAGAGAATAAATATACCTGTCACCTGGTGATGTATCTGGCCACACTTGCTGCAATGCAGATCAACCACTCTCCTCCCCCAGACTGCCTCCATCATTACTCACCCTTTCCCCAACTGGATCCAGCCTTCTCCGACTTGAGATTAAGGTGGCCCCTATGTCGTTGCAGGTTTGGGTTGTTCCTCCCCCTCCCCTAGTTGTAGTCACATTTGTCGACTGAGACATAAGAAAAATGCTCCATTGCCCCGAGCACATTACAAGATCTGGTGTTCATTACCTGATGTGACTGTCTGGTAATTAGCTCAGAGCCCGGATTTGGAGGTTATAAATAGCTTGACAGATCGGTGTCTTTATACGACTTGGTTATACTTCCTTGAAGAAGTCGAGTATGCACTAAGGATTGTAGGGACTGAGTCTAACTAGTCTACTTGTAGACTTTGTACTCATTGACATAAATAGTAACTTGACATCGCCCCGTCGTTAATCCTGTGTTGCTGCTTCGGGTGGTGGCTGTCACTTTTGGCAACAGATGAGTGCACTGAGTGAAATGACTGTTTTAATTAATTTAAAGTGTGTTTTATTTCTTAAAATACAGCTTTGGTCAGTGAAGCCAGTGAAAAAGTTTTCTCATTCAGGTTGATTTAAAAAAAATAGACAATAAACTAATTGATAACATTCATAATTAATTAATTAACAATTGTAATTTGCATTATGAGCAAAACGTATATGTATAGCTATTTTTCTTCAGGTATCACTCGGCCTTTACCTTTTTACGTAGCTCAACTACACTGATAATAGCTTTTATGAATTTATATTTATAATATTTTTGTATTTATTATATTTTAATTGATATGTTTGATGAATGAATAATTTAACATTTAATTTATTTCTGCCCTCACTGTTGAGAATCATCTTTGAGTACTAAATACTGAGTAGTTATACAAATGGACAGACGACTAAAACGGAAAATCTCATTTGAAATGCATAATCTGTCAGGAACAACTCAAACAAGAAACTGAGTCATTCCCTTGATGGATGATGCTCATTAAATGAGAATCACTGTGCATCACAGTGCATTGCAGCGTAGCAAGTTGAGGTTGGAGATATCATGCATTGCAGCGGTCCTCAACCACTGGACTGCGAGCCACCTGGCCGGTCCGTCAGAGAAATGAATAATAACGTTGTCTATCACGCCCTCCTACTTGAAATGAGAAAAGCTCTAATAATACAGAATTGCTATTATGCTCAGGACTTCTTTATTGCCGTGGTGGAGGCTTTCCATACACTATAATCTCACTGTGCTTGACTTAAGTCGTCGCCCTCGCCATACACCGGCCCGCGAGAAAATATGAAGAGCTTTGCCGGTCCGCGGTGTGAAAAAGTTTGGGGACCGCTTATATATTCTATCTTCTCGTAACATTTCCAGTGCTGTCATCTGTTCTTGAGACAATTGCTACCTGAGTTATTGCTATAATAAATTTGCTCTTATTTTCCTCACCATTACAAGAAACTTTATTCTACTTGGTCTTACTGTAAGGCTCGCATTCTGTATGTCAAGATTCCGACATTTATCTGCTTTGCTAATCACTACAATTCTAGTATCAGCCTACAAATACATTTTCTTGCGAATCAATAAAGACATTAATTGTATCGTATTCTTAAAGATTTTTACAAATTCTATGATACAGAATTTAATTTTTGTTCTGCTCTTTTGTGCTAAATTCTGCAGTCAACCAACGGTCATTCACAAATGACCACTCACATCATACACACAGAGTCAGAGGCGTGGCTGAGGACGCTGTGTGTGATTGTCATGATTGATGGGATGAATGCCAGCTGAGGAGATGACATTCCCAGCTAGCTCTGGCCTTGAAACCTGTCCCCTTTTCTCCAGATGATGATACTTTTACAGGGAGGAGTCTGCAGGCTTCATTTACTGAAGCGGCAGGGAATAATATAGTGCCAACATTTGGATGTGTCAGGTCCCATATCACTGGCTGTTCTATTAGAAATGGACCCCATTGCGGGACAATTAACCTCATGCCCCCAGAAGCAGATCTACGCAGTAACCGCCTAGCACCAGCCAATAAATCAAACCCCGACGGAGAAACTAACATTCTCTCCCATGCTGGTTACTATTGCCCAAGATCACCCTTACATGAGGGTATATTTGTCTTTGAGTTTATATTCTAACAGTATTTTTGCAAAAGTGTCACTGCAGTGATTAATCCGAGGACTTTGTTCATTTTACATTTTAGGCCCAAACAAAAACACAAGAACTTTGTGAGCTGGAAAAGATATCTCCAATATGGCAGAAGGGCACCAACTTAACATTGTGAAAGATGAGGCTTTATGGAATTGCCTGTTGATATTACGGCAATTTCAATTTAATGCACCGTTATTGATGGATTCAATGAAGTTTGTAGCTCGGAAGGTCATTGTCCATTTACAGAGCGTTAAATGATTCATTTTAGATGGACAAAAGATGTATAGTTAATAAAGGACAGTCATGCAAGTAACTCAATTATTTTTATAGGAGCATCCATTTATTTGAATGCCAGAGTGACTTCCACATTTTTTCTTCTTCTTTTTAGCCATCATTTTATAGTACACTAGTTTAGCAGGTCAACAGTTTCACTAATTGAATCAAGTATAATAATCCAACGGCACTTTTAATTGGAATGTATTTTATTATTAAACTGATGGAGGATATTTCATGCTCCTGCATGGTCCAATATAGAGTTTCCATCTGTGGGTAGTGTTTTAAAATCCAACCTTAATAATAAATATATTATACAAATCATTTAATAACTGTGGAATACCTGTTCTGTTATTTTGCTGCATGATTTACCCATTCATACAGTTCTAATCAGTTAAATGAAAGTATTCCAAGCAAATATGGCCACCGATTCAGGGTGTCCTCCGCCTTTGGTCCGAAGTCAGCTCGGATAGGCTACAGCACCCCCCGCGACCCTAATTAGGATAACGTGGTTCAAAAAATGAGATATGTTTTAAAACAAAATATACCTATATCCAGTGGGTCTAAGTTTGGCAGTCATGTTGCATTTTTCCATCAAAGCCAATTTAGTTTTGATTTACATATATGATATCAATCCTATCACTCCCTTATAATGTTAACAATTTTTTTGAAAATGAGACTTATAAATTCTCAGCGGAGCAAAGACGGTTTGATATTCCTCCACAGCCTGTCATTTATTTAACGGCAAAGTCAAGATAAACAACGAGCAATAATAAAGCTGGGTCACCTTCAGGACCTGCTAGTGGTTATTCTCATCATTAGCAAGTGGAATCTCGTGCTGTCCAACTCCCATTATTACCGAGGCATGCTCTGCCCTTATGACTGCGCCGTTCCAACTGCCCACTGCCTCATTGTAATCCCCCCACTGATGGACTAATGTGAAATATGGCAACAGATGCAAAGTGCACCAAGCGAAGCCTGATGATTTGGGACCTTGGAGCCATTAACGTGTTAGCCATTACATGTAATTTGAAAATTTGGGCTTTGTGGCACATGGAATAACAGGTTGTGAGGTTTAATAATTATCGTACGACACACGCCAGGGTGCCTTACTACACCCAATGTTATTGGTGTTTGTATTTTCCTTGGTTAATATGCCTTGAGGAGTTTTAAGTCTCTTCTATGTAATTTGTGCATGTTTATTTGTTATTTTAATTCTCATTATACTTGGGCTATAATTGTGGCTGCCTTTCGTGGGGATTTGTGTCACCATGGTAATTTTATTTCTTTTTGATTCCTTTTTGTTTGAAAGGTGTTGCGCTCATACTTCAACAATCAACACATTATTTGTTAACGCTTCAATTCCTAGCATGTGATCACAAACAAACCAAAAGCAAAAGATAATTGTGATTACTTTTTGTGTGTTAATTTCCACATCCTTTTTTGATCCTTTTTTTGTTGAAAAACTTTGTCTGACGACAAATTATAGGCCATTCAAAGTGTGCAAATGAGGCTTATCTTTTTTCTTCAATTGTTTGTCTCATCTAGAACACACTTTTGTTCAATCTTTTCTCGTTGCTGAACGAAGACACTGTTGCAAAAAACGTACTGTGTTATGTATGGCTGCTTGACTTGACTGTGGTGTAAATCCCTTGTTTTAAAGGACAGATAAAAATGTATTTTTCCCCTTTTTACCAGCTGCTGGTTGCACATTTGAAGAGGATTCTGATCCCAGTCTGTGCGACTTCATGCAGAGTGAAGAAGATGACTTTGACTGGCAGCTTTTTCGGACAACATACAGCGGTTCTGATCTCCTGCGTGGTAAGTGGTCTTCATATATAACTTATGTTCATACACTGACTACAAATTGTATATTTAAATGCCATCTAAATAATGGGAATGTATTTTATCAATTTTTCAACCATTAAGTGACTGTAATTTCTACATTGAAAAACATTAAATTCAGGATGAAATCATCTTAATGATCTAGAAATAAAATAAAAACGAGATAATTTTGTTGCTTATCCTTTTAGGAATGAACCAATTACATGTAACTGGTGTTAAATTGGTCTGAGCATGCACTTGCTACTTAAAATATTTTTTTATTCCTTGAAATTTTGTTGTAGGGGTGCTGTTAAAAAACAACACTTTCATCCAGGTTACGCACTTGGTGTGACAGATCTTATGCCAGGTCATCTAAAAGCTCCCTTGCCACCTTGAATAAGATAGTGGTGGCAAATGGCGAGATGGTTGGAGATTCTCATATTGTGTCTATTAATCAATAAGAGCTGACTTGGATCAATTTGAAACTGCACCACGGCTTTAGTTAAATTATGATCTAACCTTGACGATGTGCCTCAGTTACTTTCAAAATTGGTAAATAGATATTCTTTGCAGTGTAGTTAGCCATTTGAATAGTCATTCCATCCCCTTCGTTCATCTAGCTCCCATTTATGGATCAGCTTAAATGAAGCAGTCACCTCAATTGTCTGTTTCCTGCTTAGACCAAGAATAACTTTCTTATTAAGCCCCAGGACCAAAGGAAACTAACATTTTCCTCCCATCATCCTCTCTGCTGGTAGTAGTAGCCTGTGGGAGATGGCATGCATTGTTTATGAGGAGCTCTACCATCCTCAAATTAACTCATTTCTATTGGGAACTAACAAAGAGAAGCATGTTGTTTTAGGTTCCCCACAGATATATCAAAGGTTTCTAAAGTGTGCTTCCAGACATCTATTGAAGCTACCATAATGGACAATCCATCTGTTTCTTTGTACAAAAAATACAAATCTAATCAAGATAAGTACAGTATTTCCTTCCTCACTGCACAAGTTACTTTACTCTTGTGTGAAAAAAAATCATCATATATATAATACAATATAACATAATATATAACACTTGATAGATGATAGAATCTCAGAGCCAACAGGCATCTACAATGCATAATTCCATTCTTAGCCTGATAAACTCAAAATGTAACTCTAACAGTTTAACAGGACCTCATTTACGATTTTGTCATCGGCAATGAAGTGCAAATCTGCCTACAGCTCGCAGCCAATTCACAGTAGGCATTGGGCTAATTAACACTTCTCCCTTTGGGTTTAATTAAAACTCAGCCTCATGCCATTTACAGCTATTGTGGGCCTTCAGTGGAGCAGACAAGCGCAGGTTGAATTAGGCAGGTACTAAAATTTGAAGGACGAGATAGTCTATGAGAATCAACCCGGTGTCATTGCAGAGGAATCAACTTCACTTAATGGTCTGTTCAATGTTATTTTGGTGAAGAATCCATTCTTAAATCGTTTGAGTTGTTTAACTCCTGCTGATACCTGCCATAGGAAGACGGTTATTCTTGTTTGGCTTTTTTATTTTCCTAAACTCCTTATGTTGACTTTTAACCATGTATCACAGCGGACAACCAAGGTGGCAAGGGATAACTATGCTTTATGAGATAAGGATATTTACATTCCGCCAGTATTACATTGTAAGGCTGAGAAATTTGTGTCGAGGGAAGATTAGTAAACACGGCTAAGATAGCAGCAGCTTGTGGTTCCCAAGAGAAATTAAAAGAATACTGTTCCCATGAACGAGGGGAAAAAGAAGATAGAATGTGGCAAGTCCTTAATAAGAATGGCCCATTTATCATCTGATTCTCTATTATTTTGAATTAAATCAGTGATGTCAGGCTGCCTGATAAGCTTCTGTTCTTCTTCTCTTTTAATGAACGCGTTAGTGTGCAGCATGATGACCTTGTCAAGAAGAGTCGGAAGTTAACGGGATGAGCAGTGTCCACTGTGGCAAGGCTGGAAAAAATACATTACTTTTCCTTGGCGAAATAGTTATCAGGGCAGTCAAGTTGATCATAGATAAAGTTGGGTAGCTATATTTTCTTGATGTGGGTTGGGGGCAATGTTTGGAGACTCAGTTATGGGCTGAGACTGAATGCTGCAATTTCTTACGAAGAGAGAGCGTTTGTGTATCTAAGTGTACCGTCTGGGTAAGTGATCAAAAGCCTTGAGTTACAATTTGCGTTAAAGGAGGAAGGTCATTCCTATATTTATCTTTGAGTGTGTCTGGACAATTGTTAGTTAGGCAAAGGGGGATGCGAGTATGAAGCACAGCTGAAAAACACAACCTAGTCATTCAATTTGCCAGCATCCTTGTAGTTTAGACCCTGTTGAGAGATTGATTACTTATCGACCTTACATAATGACTAAAATTATAACAGCCACGTTCCGAACAGTTTTTTGCATTCATGCATACTACAAACCAACTGTTAATAGGTTTTTAAAAATTATTTCCATAATCACAGGCACTAATAAACCAGAATAATGAACTGGTATTTAACATTAAATAATTGCATGCACTATTCCTGCAACCCAGTGGAATTCATGTTGGTGTGAATTTATTGTTTTAATATTCATAGTCCGGTGTATTCTTCCCATCTATTTGGAATGGTGTTAAATGTCTGCCATTGGCCCTCAAGGTGCCGTTTGATACATTTTCACATTTGCAATCATGACCACAGAAGCCCATCACTTAGAGCTATCCTACTGAAGATGATCTCAAGGCAGCCTAGTCTTTAATGCCAAGTAAATTGCTGCACAACATGAGAGTGGTCCCAAATGAAATGGCTTTTAGTACTATCTTGGGGTCGGGACCTGGTCAACTGGAACATACATACATTCTACGAGCTCAATATCAAAACCTTACTTAGAAAGGACACCATTCACTCTTGTCTTTCCCCATTTTCTTGTAGTTGGCTTACAGAGGCGATATTGCCTTCTTGCTTTCTCTATGTATCACCTTTCACTCCAGTTGCACACTTGGATCAGAAAATTAGAAGTACATTTGGGAGAGTAGTGAAAAATACCGTCTGTCTAGACTAATGAGGTTGCTGTATCGGACAGGTATAGTGAGGAAGGACCTGAGGTGATAGGTGAAGCTCTCCATTTATTGGTCCATCTGTGCTCCCACTCTCATCTTTGATCAACAGATCTGTGCCATGAACAAAATGACAAGGTCATGCACCTTCCCAGGGTGGCTTGGCGCTCCCTTAGGTTTGAGGACTTGAGTCACTCAGAGAGCTTGAAATAGATCCGCTGCTTCTCCAAGTCCAGACGAGTCTGCTGAAATGGCTTGAGCATCTTTTTCTGATGCTGCCTGAGCAGGTTTTCTGGCCATATCCTACAGGGAAGGGGCACGGAGGAAGATTCGGGACACGTTTCAGGAACTAGTACATCACTCTGTTGAACAGGGAATGCCTCGGGAAAGGTGGTCTGGGACACGACAGTGCGGTAGAATATGGAATACAAAATACATACAGTTATGTAATAATACGTTGCAGTAATTAAAGATGTATATCTCGCTTTGAATATGACCCAGAATCTGGTTGGTCTGCATTCCAGAATGTAAACATGAAATCTAAACTGTTGAAGTTAACCAAAGCAGTTGTTTTTATATAGTAGAAAATTGCCACTTAATGATATCATTGTCCTTGCAACATTTTTCAGGCAAATGATAAGCCGAAAGTAACGGAACACCGAGCTCATGTTAACGATGCTGACATTTTTGGTTTGTTGTTTTGCCGACCCACAGAATTAGCTTTAATCAGCTACGGCTGACTAACTTTAATGGCGGCAATTAAGTCTCAAGCTTACCGCTGAAATCAAGCTTGTTACAGCTTGTTAAGACACAGTTAATTATGTCAGTCATAATTAAAACGGCAACTCTTTGTTTTTTGTTTTTTTATAACTGCCTCCTTTTAAATATCGATACGGTCAACCTTCTGTCCCGTGTGCTAATTGTGTGCTGAAACTGCTATTACACTGTTTTATAACCTGTAATATAGAATACATTTAATTTAGTTATCATTCCCTCGCCAAACCATTCTGCAAAATTATTTATATATTTTTCTATATATATATTTGTGTCACTACAAATAATACAAAGTAAACCTATTTACTAATTTTCCCAATTACTACTAAAAAAGAGGGAGGAATCAGTTAGATGAGGCAATTGGTCAGAATGATAAACTGTCCTCTGAGGACTACAAGTGGGCTCCAGTGACTCACCAGGATGATGCCTTACAACTCATTAACTCCCAGTCAATAAGATCAGCAGCTTTTCGCAGATATGTCTCTTCAGTTAATCTAATTCTAAATTATAAGCAATGAATCAACCTCTTATTCAGTATTTTTGTTGAGTCCACATACCTGGAGTTGGAGCCTCTGCACATAGCTATTTAACATTAAGAAAAGAGCATACAATGAAAGGTCCTGGCACACAAAAAACTGAAAAAATGCCAAGAAGCATTAATGCAACACTGACATAGCTGTGATTATATGACTATTTTTAAGTTGTTTTTCTGTTCCTTTCCAGATTATACTAATTGTAGAAAATATTTTCTGGTTATCTATTGGATACTTAAGATAAACATGACATTAAAACATTTTGGATCCACAGTTAATATGTCCCTGCTGAAATTGTGCTGGATTAATTAAAGCCATTTAGGAAAATCTGTGTTTAAACAGATACAGAGTAGGCTCAGATCTAGATTGGAGACTTTTCATCTCGTAATAACCAATAAAACCGCTGTATAATAAATGGTTCTCTCGGGCATTGCTCAGAAAATGCAACTATAGAAATGATCCCGCAAAAGCATTTGAACAAATTCCTGCAAACCAGTCAAGTACATTTTATGTGATTAAAGCAAGAAATAGATAAAATGTAACCGCTAATCGGCGGTCTTCATCTGTCAGAATAAAGTAAATGCTCGTACAATATCTCATGGCAGCTATTGTCCTGTATGTTAATGTTATAGCCTTGAGTTTGAGTTCCACACCACAGTTTAGTACTTTGGTGTATTGCGACACACTTTGTTCACGTGGGTTATCTCCCCTGAAAATGACACCAGACTCCTGCCCTTTCTCTAAGACACAAGGACAGCACACACGGATGGCTCTGTTGCAAGCAGATATTCCAACGATTCAATCTGTCCACGTCAGGTTACTGCATTGCACTCGACATCATTGCTTTGTTTCAGCTCAAGTGCTGTTCTCTTTCAATCTGTCCTTCTAGCTTTTGCAGTCTTGAATACTAGACTTTAAGTCCATCCCGTGTAAGGCTTAATTTTTTAATTTTCATTTTATTTGGTGTGTTTCTTACGTTCCTAATATTTGGAAAATATCAGAGACTCTTCAAACTCAGATGTGTGTTATGAGTAGTTTCGGGATGTTTTATTTTGTTAAATTTTTTTGCTAACCTCAAGTTGTTAGTGAAACCTAGAGAAAATAGAAGTGTGTAATCACTTCTGTTTGTTTGTGTTCTAGACAACCCAAGAACAATTAAATGGATTATTATCCAACTTGCAGGATATCTTTGTCAAAACCTTGTATTTTTTCAGCCACTGAAAATGATTTGAATTTGTTCCTCAACATTTCAACATTTAAGCGGCTGGGCAATTTAGCATGCAATTTGGGGAAAACCATGCATACCTTTCTGACTGGAATTGAGACTTGAGCAAATCCTTGTATAGATCAATGTTTGGATATCCAGATCATTTACCACTAGTCTAATTTCATAAGCAACATTTTATGGGAAGAAAGATGCCATGTGAGAACTGGGAGGATAAAAGCACTTTTATATGCTCTCAAATGAAACACACTTGTTTCCCTTAGGTTTATATATATGTGGGCTCATGAGGGGACATTGATTCCTCTCTGGATGTTCCATTTAATGACTTCTTCCACACAAAAAGACTTACTGAGTTCTATTTAAAGTTTACTGATCGATTAATTGAAAGAGAGCTTTTACTTGTATTCGAAGAAAAAAAAGGCCCTTTTCCCCACCTTTTCTGATGGCATAATACCTTTTTTCAATACTATTCAATCAAAATATTAGTATTAGTATTATGTATACTGCAAGCTTGCCTCTATTATATTTGAACCAATATTGAGTGATGTATAAATAAACAAGACGTGTGTCATTATTGATTAAAGAGGCAACAGCACTGATTTGATTGTGTATAATTGGCTAATTAACATTCGATGCGACAAGATTTGCTCTTTTTTTGAGTCATGAAAAGCTTATTGTGGTTACCCTACTATTCATACTGTAAGTCACTTTAAAAAAAATAGTACATATAAATAAGGCCAATGATGTGATTAATACCACTGACTTTTACGTGAAATTATTAGTCTTCAGAACTATTAGCATTATCAGTATTATTGATATTATCCTTATTATTTGGTTATTTTTAAAGTATTCATCATTATTATCCTTTTTTTGCTTATACAATTTTTACTTCCAAATGATATATAGTCTAAAATTTTGGTACATATTTTGCAAGTTACAATATCATTTTGTCTAAATGAAATGCTTGAAGCCACCTCAATATAATTCATTGGCACAATTGTGCCCAACTTGGCATTAAAGCAATACTAAGCACAAAGCAGCCGTGAGTATAGTTTTTCAGTTGATATTGGTCAAAAGACAAAGAACTTGATTTTGGAAGTACATCTGTGATTGGTTTTGGGGGATATTTACTTTTAATATTATGTTTTTCCATTCCTACATCTCAGTCACGTCTTTGGATCTGGAATTCAGTCATAAAAAAATGCTTTCCATATTGAAAATGCCATCCTTATTATCCCAAAGAAGGTTGCACATAAAATATGTCAGAGATAAATACTGGTACAAATCATACACCGTCGTCACATTGTCATTGATCCACTACTGTGCGATCGAAATATTTTTCTCTTTCTTTGGTGAGGAATCTGCTATGGGAACTTGCAAGCCTAGAGGGGTCGGCAGTGTCATTTATTTCTTCTTCATTTTGCTTGGATAATATTGATTGGAGATGTGGGAGCCTATTGAGCCAGCATGTAGTTTGAGAACCGTCAAACGGCACTTCATGCTTGGAGACCAGGCCTTTTTTTGCTCTTTCATTCTCACTTGTTAAGCTCATTCCTAGGTGCTGTCTGTTCCCGGAATAACTCTTGTCATGGCCAAGATTTTGTCAGTAATTGATATGTACTCCTGCTGTGGGTGGGGACATTTGCATTAAATTGTGATGATAATGACCACAAAAGGCCTGATGCCAGCAGAATGCCAAAGTTAAGATTGATGGGCATTTGAATTAGCCACAATAAGTATTATAGTATATATCGACTCTCATAGGGCCAATCCTTCTTCTGCATTTATTACCTTGTCTTTATATGGATGTTGATATAAAATATTCTGTATAACACTGGGTTCCCATTCCTAATGATCATTCATATTCCTGATATCTGACAAGATTGAAATCGCCAATTCAGAATAATTAGAATAAAATACAGCTTGGGATTTACTCGCCTGACTGCTGTGCTCTCAGGAATGTTGTAAATGTGAGTGTGAATTGTTGTCGCCCGCTATACGTTCCCAAAGATTGACTAGTGACCAATTCTCTGTGACAGGCGCCATCTTACATTCCGAACAGGATAGTAAATGGATGGGTGGGGAAGATGGAGTCAAACCTATTTTGTCTTGGATTAATCTAGTTTCTTGTTCATTTCTCATGTTATTTTTGAGTAATGTTGGCACCCTATCTTAATATCGCTGGTCATGGGTGAGCTGGCACCACTTTCAGCTGAATTTGGCTGACAGCCGGGGTACATTCTGGACTGGTTGCCAGCAAATGTCACTTAAAAATAAACATCAATTGAAACTCACAGGAAATATTACAATCTTTGATCAACTCAAGGAGCATCATTTTTGACTGTGGGAGCTAAGCATTGGGACATGCACATTCCACCCAGTAAATTGTATTTTAAACTTAAAATCATTAGATTCTGAAGTATTTTTTTCTTACAAACCATGAGATTAGTGCTTTGAGACATGAGTGACTCGAGAGCTTTTGAGAATCGAGTTTGACTGACTACTTTGCGGGAGAGAATTGAAGCTACAAGCACAATCTGGTCTGTAGTGAACTCAACTCAATTCGTGTCACAAGTCACTGGCAGAAAGCGATAACGTTCTTCAAAATATAAACTTTGATGTGTTTTTTTGCGATTCCACTTCAAGTTTACTGTCTACGGTTTACCCGTTTCCTTGCAGATATTTATCAGATATAATCAAGGAATCACGAAAAACAACTACATTCTTCCTTTTCCCTCTAGATTGTTTGTAATGTAGTGAGGGGTCTGTCCCTTCTAGGAAGACTCGCAGGTTGTTTAGGCTAATGACTGCTGGGGGTCTTCCACTCGGAGCTGTCAGACAGCATTTGGTTGGAAATTCATATACAAGGATGGGAAGGAGGGCATGGCATGCTCTATAAATTAGTGCCGAACCGACGAAACGCTTGCGTGAATAAACTTGGCAGGCACACCACGAGCGGGGAGGATAACACGAGATGTATACAATCTGCTGACTTTTGTTGGGCATATACATAAGATGATTTATGTTCAGAAACAAGAGGCATCCATGCTTCCAGAATCATCTTATTTTCTACCGTGTCAGTTTTGTTGCCGTGCGGTAAACTGAAATCTGGAGCCACTGCATCTCTTTTATTGTGACAGTCTAATTATCAAGCAGCAGTTCCCAATGCGCCGTGGAGGCCGCTTCCTTGTCACCTCGCTAGAGGCCGTGTTCTCTAAGGGGAACCACACAAATCATAATCATGACTTCAGTTGTAACCCATTGGCTTTTATATGCTCAGCTTGTTATGTTTTTCATTGCAGAGGAACACAAAAGTTCAAAACTCTCCGTTCCTGTGATTTAGATCTTCTCTTTATCTAGATTGTTAGCTAAACTGAGGCTCTCACTTTAAGATGGTTGCATTTCCACAGCTTACACCCTCTCTTTTTAAATGTATGATATTTTATAGGAGCTGCACAATTGTGCCATCACATGCACCTATTTTTACACCCACAGTGGTTCGCTTAGATTTCCTTTTTTTTTGCTTGAGAGACTGTTGCATATTCGCCTCTGTATCTGCTCCTATCTGTTTGTTCTTTCTTTTTTTATCTTCCGCTCATTTGCACTCCTATTGTATTTCTTTAAAATTCCACGGTGCCTCTCTCTAAAGCTGAAGCGGGATATTGGGAATAGGGTGACATGACATGGCAGTTTGGTTTACGAGACATGCTTGGTGTATTATTAATGGCTTCTCACAAAAGACGCACTGCTACACAGTGAGTGGGAGACGACATGTCAAAAGCATCTGTGGTCGTGTTGGAGCATTGAACACAAGCTGCTGTTATTCCGACCTGTGCTCATAGCTTTTGGTGTCTATGCCTCCAGGTGTGAATGTTCACTGTTAGGTTTGACTTACTCTAGAGTGAAACAATCATTCTCTTGAACTCTTTGGGAGACTATCACACTCTCTTTCTCTCTCGCCATTGACTTCTACACTTTATGCGAAAATAAACATTCTCCCTGCTAGAAAGAACAGAAAGATAATTAGAGATTAAACTAATGAGGCACAAGATTTCCACTCATTTTAAAAAAAAATGATTAAAGGGAGAAACCAAATGAAGCAGCACATTTTTGGTGCTTGATTCCAGTAACTGGGTGGGAACTTTCTCTTGCTGTGACGACCACACAACTAACATTTATTTGCCCGCCCCAAAAATGATAATTAAGAGGTAAGGCTAGACAAATCCAGTTTCCACAGTCGTCACTAGGACCAGACTATTTACCTTACCATGAGCAGTACTTCAAAGATATAACTTTCTGAGCATAAGCTTAAAGTCGCAAAAAAAATGTGTCTGCATATAAATATAGTTTGTGTGCCTGTCAGACCTGCATGAACTTTTAAATGATATGTTTGTTTTAGTCATCTTTTTTTTAGGTGTTGCTGCAGTTGAAAATCTTGCCCTTGACATGTTAAGTGTGAATATTTTGCCCAGTTTTTTTTAGTTCAAAGGCCCAACTCTACTGACTTGGGGCTTAATTCGTGTTATTTTCACCCCCTTTCCCAAAGGCCCTGGGAGATTTGCTCTTACAGAGACCTTGGACATTGGGAGACTGGGGAGGTCGAACGTGTACAGTCTGTTATCTCAGTTGTTGCGATGGCTGGCATTTGGTCTCATAAGACCTTCAGCTCTTTCAAGTAATAACACACAGCCAAGCAGATGGCTAGGCAGCTTTGTTTGCTTTATTAGTAAGCAATCCACCTTGCCACTGGTGCTATTTTAAAGACTGGATGGGAAATCTCCTTCATTTCATTTATTGTAGATATTAATTTCATTATTTGAAGTTATTTTAAAAACGAAATTGATGTCTTTTTTTCCCACTTGGTTTATCCCAACCGAAACTATAATGAAGAATAAAGAAGCTAAGAACAAAAACTAAGATCTGAGTATTTATGTAAATGTCAAGTAGTACAGTAGGTAAGTTGACATGCAAATTTCATTTAGAAATGGAAAGCAGGGATAAATGTCAAAGAAAGTGACGTTTACATAAGAGCCAATAGATGCTTAGGCTTCCTGAAAATCACCTCAGAAACGTGGGTTAAGTAAACTGGACTTTCTCTTTGTAATGATCAGCAATTTCTGAACACACATCAGCCCTAACAGAGTGGGCTGCAAAGGCCTTGTGCACTTGGCACTTAGGTTAGCAAAACCTTTACGGATAACTAAGCATCTCCACCGATGTTCCCCCTTTAGATCTATGAAACCAAGATGCATGCGATTTAACAAAGCTATTTCTTGGCCGCATATAGTCTAAATCCTTCGGTCTCCATCCATCTGGCTCCATTGTTGATTGCAGGCAGCCCGTCTGATGAGCGTGGTTCGCTTGGAGTGGCACAAATAGGGCCCAGTTGCTCCCTTAGGCCAGGCTTTGGCAGGGCTTTTGAGAGGCACTCTCTCGCAGACCTTCTGAAAAGTGAACACAGCGGTCTCCACGGCTGCCTAATGGCCGTGCTGCTGCTCTTCCGAGTTTGTCGGTTGACACTTTCTCATCCTCCTGCAGATAAAAGCTTTGGCATACAAAGAGAACCAGCGTTTGTCTACTAGCCCAAATTGTTTTGTGGGATTTCAAAATGTGGACAGTATATATACTGTGTGTGCGTGTGTATATATATATTTATATTATTCATTTAGAGCATTGTTAAATACTACTTGTCAATTTTAGAGGGCTCCATTGTGTTAGATGCGTAGTTTTGTTGGTTTTCTGGTACACAATAGAGGACAAAAAACATTTAAGACATACAATATTGAGAGCGTGAGGAGAATGCAGCGATGACGTGTTCAGATGTGAATACTTTCATATTTCTGAGAAGGATGCAGTATTATCTATGCATTTCTAAGCTTGGCAAAGCACAAGTGGAAACACTGACCCAAGTACAGGGTCACTGGAAAAATGATTGAATCATCAGTCCCAGTAGAAGTTCCCTCAGTGATTTTTATTGTGGAGAAAAAAAAGCAAATTATACACATGACACACTACTTTAGTCATTTCAAATGATAATTTTCCTGCCTTAACATTTACACAAATGTGAAAAAGTCTAATGCTTATCTTTTCCAATCAAGTAAAGGGGAAAAATTATGCAATCCCTTAATTCCTATGACAGAATTATGGAATCAAAGAAGAATATGCGATCAAGCAAACGCACAACTAATGCTTTGTTGAAATACCCCTGGCTTGACCTTTCTGCGGCTTGGACTTAATGAGTGACAAACAGCGCTCTTCATCAATCCTGTTACAGCTTTCTCTTATTGCTGTGCCTAGATCACATTTGCACGATGGAAGCCCCATAGTGGACCTTTTTTTTTTTAAATACCACCACAGATTTTCAATTCTGTAAGTTGGTATTGGTATGTGACTACCGACTGATGTTTAATGCAATATTTATCATAATAACTCCTTCGTTTGTGCACAAAGAGTCTGACTAGGTTCCATTAATTCACTAAATGTGATAATGAAGTGATAATATTGTCGGTGCAAAATGAAGCAAAACAAAGGAAGTGGGATGAGGAGAATACTACTACATTTAATACTACTACATTTAGTAAGCAACCATAACAGTGCGTATATGACAGAGGGTCTGTTTTATTTTCTCTTCTCGTTTGTAGCAAAGTAAGTAAGAACAGCCATGTTCATAGATAACTGTTACATTTTCATAAGTATTTAGAATCCAAATAATTTTTGGAGCGTCACATTGTTTTTGTGCACAGTTAGTGAGGAAAACAGCAGGTGTTGGACTTCAACTAACTGGCATTTCTCATTTGGTGACAACAACTTTCACTGAGGAATGCTTATGACACGTTGTCTCGTTCATTAATTTGCATGAATTACTTTGAGAAATCTTTTGTTGTGAAAATGAATGCATCTGTCTTTGCATATGGAGCAACACATTTCCTAAATGTCAGTGGTGTGTAATGACTACCTTGCTTTATCACCTTTAGAATATTATCCTTCCCAGAAAAATGCAATCACACAACTTACTTCCCCTTGGAGAATTATTAAATACACATTTTCTTTTTTTTTAAACTTAAACAATCTGACAACCAAGGTTAGATGAATACTCCATCTCCTTATTTTCATGTATTACATTTCTTTTATTTTTTATTGAGAGTAAATAATATTAACAGGACATTTACTATTGTCTTTATGTTGTATCAATGGATACTGAACACATTACCAAGAGACAAATGTATGCACTCATTTGATGTGTCCATACTATTTGTAAGTGATGCATCGATTGCCCTGGGTACAAGAAATTCTTCTCTGTTTAATGTTTTAGATCTATCTTTGACTATACTAGTTTTTGTAGTAGTCCTGATGGAGGCCAAGGTCAGGGCTATATGAATCCTCTTAATAATAAGAGTTAAGTCCTGAGATGGAATGTCTGTCCACCACAGGGAGGGAGAGAGGTGCAGATTGACAGTTAATAACAAATATATTACACCTCTGGGATGGGCCTAACTGTAGCCTTCGACCGGTAGCTTCCACCAGTCAGTCTTTATGATGACGCTGCGACTTATCAGTGTCTGCCTCAAATTTATCAATCCAACGGTAAGTCCGGCCACATATCCACACCTGTCCATCCATCAGTCACTATGTCTGTAGCCTTTTTCTCTTAGCACTACAACAATATTGTTCACCCTGTACTTGCAGTCACTACAATTGAAAACATGCTTTTCCATTCTGACTCATTCAAGAATAATAATTTTATCTTAAATTTACAGCGGTGGAAAGATGATATGTCAGTTTCAAGGCAAGTAGTGGTTCCCACTGCTTTGGAATTAGTTAGGTGGGCAATATAAATAATTGAATAAGCATGGCAAAATGTGCCATAACAAAATTATTTGCCAAAAGGCTATTGATTACTAAATCACTTGACTTATTCTACTGCCTACAATGCCCTTCTCGCAATTAATTTGCTCTATTTAATGAATGTTTTCAGGGCAAGTGACACAATCCTAAATGCCACAATCATTTTACACGTTGACCTGTTGAACCTTTCAAAATCTCAACCTACAAAATATTATTGATGGGTATTTTTCAGACTATTGGATTAAAGGTTAGAGATGCATTTAAAATCAAAAATTAGTCATTTCACCTACTATATTATTATGCACTATAAAAGATAAACAATTCCCCCCTAAAATGTTTTCCACATATAAAAATTAGTTTGAAATGAAAAAATGGGCATTTACTTTAATTAATTGATTACTTAACTGCCTGTCATGAAAGCCCTATTAAAAAGCACCAGTTAACATTTCTGACTTGACTGTCAGCTCCTTGTTTGTGAACAAAATGTAGGATTGTAATGTAAATTGGTATTTAAAAAAAGGGAAAGGGCAGATTGTATATATGCTTGTTTTGCTTGAATGCCTTATTATGCTGATACATCCCATGTTGACTTCAATTTCCTGGCATATAGTAAGCCTCAAGCCATGCAGCTAAATCACTACAATGTTGACTTTCATTGGAGTCCTTGACTATATTCCTCAAAATGTAAAATGACAGGAATACTTCTTTTCTTCAGTTTTTTTTTACATGATAGAAATATGGAAATCATGCCAGCCTTTGCATTTCCTAGGGGCCCCTTGTGTTTTGCTCATTAAATTAATGTCAGAATAGATGACCAAATGATAGCGTGATTTATTTTGTGACTGTTGCCTCCATCTCTGTTTACCACCGGGGCATGTCGTAACGGCTCACATGTTAATAGAATCAGCCACTGATAACGGGGTGCTAATGAAAATCTAATCGGAAAACTAGCCTGTCGGTGAATTGTCTGCTTCTCCTGTGTCCGATGTGAAACATTTCTATCGCAAGTCTCATTAGTTGGAATTCAGTACAGTGTCATTCTGAAAAATGTCACATTTATAGAAGCTACAAACTAGATGGAGGCTGTGAAGATGAAAATGGAATATGTCTACGGCTCTTTTCCAATAAGACAGGTCATAAAGGAAATGAATTAATGGGGTGCTATTAATTCATTCTATTTCATCCTTCATCTAGGGTTTTAGAAGGTTGAACGAAAGAATACTTTCAGAGTACAGGAATACTACCAATGAAAATCTTAAAATATCCCTGGAGCAACGTTAGGTGGATTTGTAACGGAACAACTATTGGATATTCCAAACTAAACAAAAATAGAGAGCCAATTATAAGTAATTGTTCTGCCACAAAGGGGACTTCTCTCATCTGTAAAGTTATTTTTGTTTTTCAGCTACGCTTGTTTTCTTCTTTACTTACCCGCTTTAAACCCATTGAGTGGAAAATCAGACATGCTAACAAACAGTAATGAGGGTGTACTGTATTTATTTATCAAAATGTCGCCAGGGATCATAGGAAGGTAAAACATGTGATCAAAGGCTGTAATTAAATGAACTGTTGCACCTTAGTAAAATACACCACAAGTACACGAATGTGGTCACTTCTACACTGAGACAGAAATGATGACAAATCTGTTTGGGATTAGTTGCACTCAGTTTTATCGTTTTTGTTTTAAAAGTTTCAGGATGACAGTTCTACACAGAACTTTCACCATACCGTTAATCATGAAGGAGCTTGGCGTTGCAGCTTATCATGCCGGAGCCACAAGTTGTTGGTTATTGTTTCTTGGTCTGTGTCAGATGTTACAGCTGGACCACATTGTTGAATTTATTTCTCACTTACGAGTAGATTGCCCGAGGTAACATCTATCATTCATGTGGCCATATGCATATCTCGACGATTACAGAGTAAAAAAATGGCCCTTGTGTACATTTGAGATGAAGCTAAAACCCCACAAGGGGCAGGTGAAAGACCTTCTAGTATTTATTCTATTGTATAACGCGTAATTGAAGTGCTTATGCTCTGTTTATCACACAATATTGCAGCAGTATTACTGTATCAGGCGCTTTCTGCTATCCGAGTCAAGGGCCTACAAATCACACCAGCAAATTCGAACTACATTTCCCTTTCATAATTGGCAAGCTGCTCGAGTTAGACCCATCTATGTGATTCAGTTTTTCCTGTTTACATACTAGAGCCATCAGTAATTTTAGATTATATTCAGCATTGCTAAATTCACATTTGCCATCACTCCACAGATGGAGCAAGCCCAAAGAATGTTCTACTTATTTTCATAAAATGGACTAAAAGCACCAACATGTAACTGGCCTTGGGTCTTATGGACAGCTGGTGCTGAGTCATTTTTGCCTAACTCAGGTTTGTTGGTTTATCCTACCCCAAGGGTGATTTACATGAACTCCTTCTGTGTGACATTTGCGGTACACCTTTCTATCCTTACGCACAAGCTGTAGGCATTAGAATGGACCAGGACAGATTGAAAAGATTAAAAACATAGCTTTTTTTTGGGCTGTTTATTTCTATAAGCGGTCACTGACATTTTGTGAACTACAGTAAAGTCATGTACAGAAATGGCGAGTAGCTTCAATTCACCTGGTAACCAGTTGGCCAAAAGATAGACCTATGCTATCTTTTTGACTGCTGCTTTTCTAAAAGGTGAAAGGTAAATGCCTTCAGCAGTGGGTATTCTATGTTCTGCACAACCAGTAACCGTAAAAGGTTTCTCCATCTTGGCAATGCAGTTATATTCACAAGTTAAATGCTCTTAGAGTACTCATATTTGCCAATGCGGTGGCTGTCAGTAATTGCTTTAAACATTTTTCTTCAGCTTTTTTCCTTGCATAACTTGAAAGGTTTTTCTTTTGTTGTGGGATACTTGGTCTCAAAGTGCTAAAGCAAATTTGAAGGCTTCATTGCTCCATTTAGAAATCTGTCGCCACATATTTGAAAGGAAAACAGAAATTCAGCTTTCAGCCTAGCTTTTAATTTCAGGTCTTAGGCAAGGCCTCTTTACTTTTTTAACTTTTTTTTTGGTATGTATAGTACAAAATAGTTTATTCATTTTGTTCCTAAAAAATCTGACTGCTTTGCTCTTTTTTACATATTTGCTACGAACGTTTCAAACTTTGAATAGAATTCCAAACTCAGTGTACCAGTTTAGAATCACTTGTCATGCCTCTCGTGGGTAACAATTTCATTCCTGTACTGCCAAATTTACTTTTTCATCTTCTCATACATTTTTATAGAAATTACCCTTACATATGCTTATTTGAAAGACATTACATGGCTATTGAGCTATATATATTTTTTTATTTTAAAGTAGTACGTGATAATATGAAGGTCATCCCTTACTAAATGCTTGAGTTTTATCATGCGTAACGTAATTGCGGAGACTACATGCTAATAGATAACCCTGTGCACTACCGTATATCATTCAATAAGAGATCAGTCTCAACTGAGGACACTTTTAGTATTATAACAAGGATTTTAAAACAGTGGCTGTACTTTTTTTGCTAGACTAATTACCCTTTCACCCTAATAGGAATTTGAATGCCCTTCTGATATAAATTGTGTCATCTGGTTCCCTGAGTACTCTCTTGTTGACTAATAGAACCAACCTTGGCCAATGTTTTAAGAAAATAAAAAAGTACATCATCCCTATCTTAAGTATCCACACAGGCTTCCAATGAAGCTACTCTTTTGGGCAAATAGGACAGTTGATCATGAACTGCCTTGGAGGACAATTCAAAAGGTCAGCACAGAAAGTCTGTTGAGAAAGTGCATCTCTCCTCGGAACAACGACAGCACTTGCTGGAGAGGTCTTATCTTCCTCAAATGCTGGAAGGCACAGACTACTTTGACAAAACCACCCCTTGTATTTAATTTATTTCCTCCCCTAAAATCAGTTCTCCACTGGCCACTTCTTTCTCACGTATTTCCAACCCTAACACATCTCACAGTCCCCTGGGGTGATTGTAATGGTCTCCTTGGTTGCTGCTTAGGGCTACAAAGCCCGGGCAAGAAACCAATCACAACTCTTACTAGGAACGGGAGGATACAATAAAGTTAAAAGCAGAAATGGTGGAAGTGTAGTTGAGTGCTTTTCCAAGGAAAGGAAACAGGTAAAAGGCTAAGCGTGTCCTATGGCTGCATAGCCTATTGTCATATGACTCAGTGTCACCTTTTTGATGGAGTTTTTTTCCTCCATTTGCCGTATGTGACAACAGTCAAGCTACAAACTGAGTGAATAAATGACTCGTGCTTCTAAATCTAGATTGCAGTTTTGATGAAATGTGGCCTTTCCATTGGTGAACACGAATTACACAAGCAATGCCATTTGAAATTGATCTTTGGTCATTGGAAACAAAATACCACAGTTGAAGGGGCATATAGTTTTAAAGTAGGAAACGGTCAATGCTGACTGGGTGTTCACTTGAATTATTATCATCTTTGTTACTTTAAGGTTGAGGAAGAGATTGTGACAACACTGAAAAACATAACAAAAATAAGTATAGCAGAAAAAGACATGAGTGGGATGTGAAGTTAAAACGAGATTATAGGATGTTCTGGTAATATGCAATTTTAAACCCTGAAAACTTCCAGTGAAATAAGAGTGAATGCCAAAAAGATGTGTTAAAAATGTGATATTTTAGAACAATGAATAAATTAAATTGATTTTCAAAACTACTTCTTCCATTAACTGTGATCTTTATGCAAATTAATACGTTTTTAGTCAGTTAATAAGTCAAGTGAGACAGCAATCAAAGCAGTTTTGAAATTGGCTTTTTGGCAACTCTGTCATATGGTGAAACTATTTTAGTTGCCAAAACTGCAGTGACATTTGAAATCTTGTTTGAAGTGCTGTGGCATCAACACAAAATTCATCCAACATCTGAGAACTAATGACAAAGCAGAATGCACTGAGATGCAGGACCAATTTAAGGAGGACCAGGCAGCTGCTTCAAGGGCAAAACTGACTCCTCTACTGAAAACTTTTCTTTGGGTAATACAACGCTGCTTAAGTAAGATCACTCACATCACAGTGGGTGTGTTTTCAAGTACAAATATCTTTTTTCACCAAAACAACCAGACTATTTTTCCCACAGAAAAATCTGAGCAATAATTCCTTCACATTGTGGAGTAACTTTTACAATTCCCTATTTTCTCAATGTCCCTATATCCCAAAATTTATTTGGCTTTCTTAAAGGTAGCTTTTCAGCACAATCAAATGTTCTTTGTGCTACACTGGATTTCACTAGTACATTAATTTTTATCATCAGAATTATTAGGGCAATGTGCACATTCTGTTTATGTGTTTAGTATGTGATATTATCTGTAAGCAGTTAATGGTACCATATTTTTAAAAGGTCTGTCTACTGCAGCAAAACGCCGGCACTTATTTTATATATATATGGTATCATTTTCATTGTTCAGCTATCTTGCTTTTGCATTAATAAGTCATGTAAAGCTGTGTTTTTATATCTTAATATTTCAATGCATTTATGTAAAGCATTTTAAAAGTAATGTGTATAGAATATAATTCATCCAGAATAATTCTCTTAACCTTTGCGAGATATCCTTATTGTTAAGGAACCAGGTCATATATCATTGGTAGCAAACTGCTGTTTCTGAAAAACCTGGTTAACCTGGGTCCATTGGAACAAAAACCTATACCCATTGCGGCTGTTTGTGAAATAGTTTAGACACTTTGCTATAAAACGTGGTGGTTTTATTAGTATTGCTGTTAAATGTTGCAAAATCCATTATTGCATATGTAAGAGGCTAATGGCTGCCATAATGTACCATGCTGTTGCCGAAGAAAGCAGATGTGCGACTGTTTAACGGTTTGAATACTCAGCTTCATGTTCTTCAAATGAAGAATGCTAACATTGTCTCATTAAGTAAAGTTCAATTATGACAGTATAATTTCTTATTATTGTTTTGTCCCTATAAAAAGATGTTCCCAGGAAGGGGATGAAGATCCTCCCTATAAATGTTTATTACAAAACTTCAGACCTATCTTATTTACGAAATAAGACACACTAGAACACTAAAGTTTGTGAAAGAAT
Source organism: Stigmatopora nigra (assembly GCF_051989575.1). Lineage (NCBI taxonomy): Eukaryota > Metazoa > Chordata > Actinopteri > Syngnathiformes > Syngnathidae > Stigmatopora > Stigmatopora nigra. The sequence goes on from NC_135514.1 coordinate 7,662,118, forward strand.
AACATTGCTATTTACACAATTTAAAGTCTTACGATGACGCATGAATGTAATTGATGTCCGACTTATCTCGTGAAAACTTTTACTGCGCTGTGGCAGTTTCACGATGTAATTAGGCAATTTGCCATCCTGGGCTTCTCTTCCTATAACTCTTAAGATTGCTTTGCACCCCAATATTTAACAACTTACTCTCCACATAAAACCCGCAAAACATATTCCGGGGCTATGTGCCAAAATATATTTTGGCTGGCAATGAATAAAAACTGTTTTAGGAAGTGCATGCAACTTCTGAAAATTGAGTTAAAAAATCTGCATGACCTTTTCGATATACAATATTCAAAGATGTAATGAGAGTGTTCCGTAGCTCACAATATCAGTAATGGCACTGTAAGCATCATGGAGAACACTCCTTGAAGTGAAAAACATCAGTAAATCCTGTTTAAATTTTTATTTGAGATAACGGTGTGCCTTTGGATGTCAGAGGGACTAAGCTTTGGTCCACTGCAAGTTTTATCATGAGAAAAATCGAGGTTTGCCAGGCGGGTCTTCCTCCTTTTTTGCTCATCTTGTTTTAATATATCCAAATGTAGTTTTGTCATCATCCTCCACTGGCTACAGGCAGTGTCACCCCTAGCCTGTGACCGCGGGTGTAGTCCAGGAGAACTCTGTATGAATTATGATGTGCTCGATCATTCCTAATCTTGTTACGGATATTAGTTTGCCCTTGACACACTGCATCATTGTGACTGATTTCTCTGAGCAAAGCTCAGTCATACTATGGATGCTTGCAAGTACAGTGGTGCTGTAGCACTTACGAAATGAATTTGTTCCACAAGTGGTTTCGTAACTTGGATTTTTCGCAAATAAATATGGATTTTCTCTCTAATTCCTTCGTTAGTTTTTAATATATTACCAACTAAACCCTTCCAAATGATCACTGTACCAATTTTGTAGGAAATTGGAAAAAAAATGTGTGATCGTGACATCCCAAATTTTGACATTTAAATGGGTGGTTTACTAGAATATATCGTCACTACATTTGTGATTAAATCAGCTTATTTACTGTATTTTCATTCATTTCACATATCAACAATAATTTATATTGCCCAATATTTTTTTGTGACAGACCTACCCCATATTAGTTCAATTGGATCCCAATCATCTGAATTCTGTGCAATTTGGTCTTTTACCTCAGTTTGATATTTTACTTGCTGTTTGATTTTGAAAGCTTTCTTTCCCTGTCGTTTCTGTGCTACCACTGTTCTGCAATCACGATGTCTTTTGGCAGTGAAGGTCACACATTGTCCTGAAAAGTTTTCCGTGGTCATTGTGTTCCCACTTAAATTCTCATTTTCCAACTGTGATTATTTGACGAAATTCATCATATTCATCCCTACTATTATGTATTTGATAATCTAAAGTTTGCCAATCCACCATGAGATGCATCCTAATCGGAACTCAGATTTTACAGTGAAGGCATATGGCCCTTAAGCACTATTTAAGAGATATATGTAAACTGAGATTATACCTAATGCATTGTTCTTACAGAATTAGCTACTTTTGACTCTCTCATTAATTGAGAATTATAGCAAAAAAATGACTTCTTCAATTTGTTCCAATGTTTAATTCATTTCAATCATCACATCCATTTTTATAGAGAAACTCATTGTCTCATGAAGTATGATATGTTCATGTTAAATCTGTCAGTGGCTTGTTCATGCATCCCAATGTTTTTATAGATAACTGCACGCCGCATGCGCAGGTATTTTCTGTACACGTATATTATGAAAAGGGTCTAACAACTAGTGGGAACAGTGCAGCTTTACCACTTCAGCGCTTGCTATGATTTTATGAGTCCCTTGTGAGCCTGGAGGATGCACGATAGGAGTCGGAATTGTGAAAGATCTAATTAAGCAGAGCAATGTGGTAGTGCAGTGATCCTCAGCCCAGGACAAGACACAAATCAGGGGATGTTGACAGTGGGCTGCAAGGCAATTGGGGTTTGCAGTAAAATAAGTACTGTAGCCTCAAGATAACGACCATCCATACTTGTTTGTGGTCTCCTGTTTAAATTTCTATCCTGCTTGGGGGTGATGGGTTGTGAATTTCAATCTCATTTCGCAAAATATAAAGTGGATATTTGTCCTGTACACCTATATAGATGGGACACTGGCTGGTACTTGTGAATAATAAGGGCACTATTTTTACCAATTCTTTGCTGAACATCTTTTAAAATTGCTCAATATATTTAGTGTTTATAGATATGTTTCATCTTCTATGTCCTAATTACTTTTGAGGCGTTTATCGGCATTCACTTATAATGCCATCGAAGTAGAAAATAACAGTCTTTCATCAACCTGGCGCCTGTTTTGACCATGTGGTCTCCGAGGACATTGGTTGACCGAGAACAGAGAGACCTCGGAGGACAATGATGACTGGCTTGTAAGCAGGAAGGTTTTCTGCATTGTTGTGCTAATCATGTTAACGGACAGAAACTGAAGGCAGGACAGATGCTATGAGACGGCTATGGATGAGGTTATGTAATTCTTATAAAAGAGGACTCTGGCGTTGGGCTTTCTTTTGTACCCCATGCACACACACACACAACCAAACGTTCTTTTTAAAAATATTTTACTTAAACGGCCTTTTCCACAAGCAACAGCTACCCCCTCTCCACCCCACACACATGCATACATTATCAATCGCCTACTCCCAGTGCTGTGATTTCAATGAGAACATTTTAGTTATGTGGATTTGAACAGCTAAAAATGGTTAAAGCCAGATTTAATCCTCTTTGATGTGTGTGAGTTCATAGAACGTTTTAAAACAAATTATCTGCAGCATTGCATATAAACTTTTACCATTTATCTGCAAATCAGTTTAAAAAAGCCATTTTGAGTGAGACAAGACTATTACTTAATCCTATGGTCTATATAAATTCTAGGAGAACACCCACTGTTTTACTATAACATTCATTTCACCCAAGAATATTTCAAGTGAACAGATAATATTAATATGAGAGGAAAAATATTGATCTTGTGTAAATCATAAAATAGTTGGTCTCTTTAATTATTCATTTTCTTTTTGTATTTTGTCTACTACAGAAACAATTTGCTTAAATAATTCACCTCGTGCTGCATTTATCTTCCATGCTCTGAACCCCCTTATCCTCGCAAGGGTCCCAGGGGGTGCTGTAGCCTATCCTAGTTGACTTCAGGAACAAGGCGGGGGACACCCCGCCAGCCAATCGCAGGGCATGTGGAAACAGAACCATTCATGCTTTTCATACCTCGGTGCAGGCTCAATTTCTGTGGTATGATTTGTGGTGCCGATGGTCGTTTGTCTCTCTGTGTGCCCTACGGCTGTCTGGCGACCAGTCTAGGGTGTAGTCCGCCTTTCGCCCAAAGACGGCCGGGTTAGGCTCCAGCAACCCCTGCAACCGTTTTGAGGATGGCCGGTATGGAAGATGAATGAATGAACCAGCCTATCATGCATTTTTTTGAAATATCGGATGAAACCAGAGTTATATGTTACTACTTGAAGTTTATTTTGAGTATATATTTTGTTGGAATTGAAGATCATTCAACATAGGGGACACATTTTCTAATGATATTTTCATTCTTTTCTCCTTTCAGGATCCTATATGTTAGTCAATTCCTCGCTGCATGCGCCCGGCCATTGTGCTCAGCTTTTGCTGCAGACTTTGAGTGAGAATGACACCCACTGCGTCCAATTCAGCTACTTCCTGTACAGCCGCGATGGCCACAGTCCAGGGGCCCTGAAGGCATACGTCCGTGTCAATGGTGGCCCGCTGGGCAACCCAGTATGGAACTTGTCGGGATCTCATGGGAAGCAGTGGCATCAGATGGAGCTGGCGGTCAGCACCTTTTGGCCAAATGAATATCAGGTAAATGTGATCACACTTTTGTATATTTTTGAACCCAGTGAGATAGTTCTTGAATGCTAACAACTTGCATTTTTAAATCACACGCTCGTATTGATCTTTCAAGTTTTCTTAGTTAATTATTGTTCTGATAGTTAAAAAATACAACAGCAACATGTTTCACCACACACTATTGATTTATTACTTGCTCAAAATAAACTAATTAAACTTTTTCAACAAAGTGGACAAACTGACAAAGGTGTAAAAGATAGAGATCTTGAAATGTTTTAAAGTGGGATTTAGAAGAAATTTAGGAGATTTGGAGAAGGTCCACGTGCTCCATCCATGGCCGTATTTATGATAATTCCAAGATGATTGACGATAATTCTTTATTTATTCATTTTTTTGGTCCTTTTCAGTTGCTTAGACACAGACTGGTATTGCAAATCTGAGTGATCTTAAAGGGTTGCAAAACAATTATGTGTTGGAACTTGTGTATACAGTTAGCTGGAGTGCTCAAGTTTTTTCTAATCTGAGGAAACACAAGAAGGATTTTTGTTTTTGTTTTTATTTAGCTCACAATGTTGGACATTTTATGTTGATAGTACGAAAAAACATATTTTGCTTGTTACTTTTTTTGCCAGGTAAACAAAATGCACATTGGACATACTGTATTTGTAGAATTCATCATAGTAATACATTTTCACTTCCTGCAACCAGCTGCAATAATGCTAATCATGCTTTATAGCCTATACTTACAGATTTATTGACTGTCATCTAATGGGTGTAACAGATTTTGCTGTTAGTTTGCAGATGGTTTGTCAGGTCCTCTTATCCATCTTTTGAGTCAATTTATTTTTTTCTGCAAACTCAGTGCAACTGTCAAAAAGCAATTAAGTTGAGTAGTGTGCATTTTATCGTGAACTGTCAGTAGCTGTAACTTAATTGAATTGTGCTCCACCCTATAAGAGCTGACCTTCACTTTATAAATAACAGTTCCTTTTACAAACAGGGGTAAGGCTTAGTGTGACATATTCACGTTCTATATAGCCTACAATGAAGTAAAAGGTTTGTCTGATGGGCAGGTAGAAACACTCTCTGAAAAAGACTGATTCCCTTCAAATGCCTGCCCAAAAGTTCAAAGTTTTTAAATTGAAGTACAGTGCTTAAAAAAATTATAACGCACAAGGTGACAATGTTCCAGATGTTATTACAGGCTTAGTATTAACTAATGGGAGTACCCATGAATCTGTTTTCAACTTGAAGAGGCAATATTTTAGGCCAATCAGACATTATTGATTTGTGTGTTTAGGGTAGCTGCTGTGCCAATATGAAAAGGAATCGGATCAATACTCATCCTTTTATTATTTTCACAGCTTATCCCTTTTCAGAGGCACAGCAGGCTGGAATTTTTCCCCTCAGACATTAGAGAATGGAAAAATCCTGATTCTGTCATAAGATGAGATCAATATTTCATATCTAAAGTATTAGCAATTTGTCATATACTTTGTTGTATGAGCAACATTGCTGCCTGGTTTAGTGCCATGTTATGCCTTGGATAGATTTCTTGACATTTCAGGAAGACTTGTACAACAGGTACATTCACTTCCAATGGACGCATATACTGTCTATTGAAACTATATTTTAATTACTAGATGTAAATTTAGACAAAAAAAAGTCAAATAAGCTTGCTGGACAGACAGGCTGCAGTTTTTTTTACCTAGGTCTACAATGTCTTGTGTGTCTTGTGTCTGTCTTGCTACTGCAATCAAGACATTTACCGAATATGAGATGAAATATAGTTCTAATCTAATCTAGTCTAATATGCGACACAAACCTGATATTTTCCTGCAGTACGAATAGTCCAATTCCGATGTTTTCAAGTCTGAATATATCCAATGCCTCTGTGCTACAAGCAGTCCTCTGCAAACAGCCAATTTCTATGACAAGTCGAATCCATCATGAAAAATGCAGACTGAGTCCGCCATCGTGTTGCACAATGCTGCTAACATGTTGAATTAAATTGAATTGACTGATAGCTTCATTGTATGAGTACGACAAAATGTAAACCAATCCTTCTAGCTTTATGTATATTGTTATTCAGCTGTGGAGTAAAAGTATATGGTAAAAAATGCCACTGGATATGCACTTTTAAGTTATTGCCCTGCTCAGTGAAGGCGGTATGTATTTGTCAAACCAACAAAGCAAAGGACTGTTATGTAAAATGTTTTAATGGTGGGACCTTTTACCATAATGTTGCTGCAAAATACAGTTTTCAGTTCAGCCCTTTTCTCTGGTTGTATAGAGTTCTCCCTGGGTAGTCCATTTACACAATTGACCTCAGTATGTTTCACAATATCTAGAAAGAGACTGCTGCATCTTAAAAAGTGTTTCTGCAAATTAAGATGAAATTGACATTACATAACTCATTTTCTGACATTTGGGTTTTTTTTCATATTTAAAATAAGGATTTGTATTACCCTCTCAGTTTGTTTTGGTCTCGTTTTAGATGACATTAGTTGTTGTTGTTAGGCGTTCCCATTGATTTACTTTCTTTCACTGACTTTGCGAAAATATATACTCAATTGATCTTTCTTCTAACACCCTAACAATGTACAGTGGGAGAAAAAGATATGTGGATCTATTTGGCGGTATTACAATTTTGCATAATTCAAAGATTTGATCATCTGGATCACAAGTATAAACAAGCAAAGTCAGCAAAAAGATAATATAACACAAAATAGTTTTTAAAATAACACCAATGTAAATGTTCACAAGGTAATCAAGGGTAAATTAACCCAGTCAGTCACTAATTATCCTTTATTTGGGAGGAATAACTTTAAGCAGACAGTCTGTCATCGTGTTGCATTGCGCTGTTGCAGATCAGATTATCAAATAACAAGGATTCATTTTAGACCCTTGTTGTTTACATTATTATAATATTGCAGTTTAATAGGCTTTCTGAGATTCCTGTCTCACAATTCATACAAAATATTGGCAACATGACACTTCAGATATTATACCTTTATTGCTTATTGACCCAATTAGCAACAGTCAATTTCACACAACTAAATACAACACTATATAACCTTTTAAACACCTCCCCTTGCATTTGTAGTCTTTTCACAAACATCTCTGTTTTATTTTTTGAAAATGCATTATTGATTTTGGTGGATTATTCTGTGGAATTCTTAAGATATCTTTGAAAACGTTGCCCAGAAGATGCGGGATAGCTGGCACCCATTTGCCTCTTTTTGTCGGGGCTTTCAACTACCAGGAGAATCTTTCCATCAAATATTTAAGATGTTATCCAGCTCTCCAAGTCTGCGACCTAGACAGGTTCCTTCCACGGTTAGATGAATTTTACTTTGGCTGTATGCTGTACAATTCTTTTTCATTTCATCCTAGTAGTCCTTCTCAGAAGGAAGACTTAAATATTTTTCCAGATAATTCGAGGTAAATGCATCATCAAATTAAAAGCACCATTGTTAAAAATAAGCAAGGGACAAGTAGAAAACAGGTACTCCAAGTTGCCAGTGTCTCTGGAGTCCCCAAAAAACTCGATGCAGACTCCTCTAAAGACGGCGATGCAATGTCAGCAATAAGATGATGGAATGATTTTTTGGGCTAGAGTGAGAGCGAATGTAGCGCCTTTCGAAGTGTCTGAGGGTGTCAAAATGACCTCTCTATAATATGTGGAGTAAGAAAAAAATCCATGCTGTCCACAGAAAAGTAATTATGCATGACATTATGTTATGATGCTAAATATAGCCCTGAAACATTTACTGGCATGAGAAAGAAACAAATGGTGTTACACAATGATCCCCTGACCGCCATCTAATTGGGAATCCAAAGAGCACAATTCAAAGCAAAATACACAGTGTGAATAACTGTTTATACTGGGCCACCTTAAAGCAACTCTGTAATGCCCCTTCTTGCATCCTCAAATGAGATATGGATAGAAGCTTCCCAGGAGAGATAGATGCTGCCAGTTGGTCAATTGTCCAATGCATGAATTTGAACTACTACTTCTGTTTTCTTTTGTTTTTGTTTTGGTCCACTCTGCTGGCTTATTTGTTGTGGGCATAATGTTTGGTTGATATTACCATTTCTTCAAATTATCTTTAAACGAAGACATTGTATTGAAAATTGATGCTATAATGACAAATAGTTTTTAAATTTGATCTAGTTAGCTGTAAATAAATAAAAGTTATGGTTGTTTGCAGAGCTAAGTGAAAATGACTTACCAGAATAACTCAAATAAATGATGGGGGCATTTTAATGTCAGTTTTTTTTTGCAAATTCAATAAATCCTCCACATATGGTTAAAACTCCTAATATAAATATAGAAAACTGCTTCCTTCATTAATTCATTTTCTGGACTGCTTTATCCTCTTTAGGGCCGTGGGGGGGGGGGGGGGGGGTGCTGGAGTTTAAAGTACTCTGGGGTTCTTGTCAATTCAAGATGCTATATAATTTCTATTCGATCGGTTGCGCCTTTAGTTAAAAAGTTATCATGAAAGATTTGTAAATATTATACCACTTTTTAGTGTTGACAGGTTGTGAAAAAACCCTTTAGCAAATAGAAACCTACATTTTTTTGTCTGCATTCGCTATGCTCTTTTCTACCCTTTGCCATTTTCTGCTTGAGCAGATTGACTTTGGCAGATGACCTTTCATTTATAACACGTAATATATTGTATATTGTGTAATATATAGCACCGTGTGTAATATATCTATGGCAGGTCTGATGTTGTGTCAATGATTTGGTGTCAAACAATGTCTCTAGTCTGAAAAATAAAGCAAAGAATCTTTTTTTTTAGCTCGAAAACTCATTTCTTGTTTATACAATAGATTGCACCTTGTAAAAGCCTACAATATAGGCTTTTATATTGTTTCTTTTTTTTTTAATCATCCATACCAAACTTTAGTTTTATTGTTCAATGATCTCTGCAATTCTCTTAGTAAAGAGTCAAAGAGGAAAGCATTAGTATAAAGCATATGAAGCATTTCACTGGTGAATTGGCTTTGAATAACAATTTGGACCTTGTTCATTGAAACAAATGCTCTTTCCGTTTCCTATTTAATAAGCTTCCTTCTTAATGGTTAAGAAGACTGAGGCTTTCCAAACAATCAATCTTATGTTCAGTGCTTTGGCTGAGGAGTGAGAAGTATTAGCTTCAATTAGATACATTTTATCTTTCCTTGTACACCATTTAACAACATTAGGGTTGCGCTAATGTTGATGTCAGTTCTTTTAAAAGCAAGTTTGAATGTTTGTTTTTGCATGTTTCTGCTCTAATGTATATTTTTATTTTTTATTCAACAAGATTCCTTTCTCGGATGCGCATAAAGGTGTTGTACATGTTCTTTTGAGTCCCCACTGAGGGACATGGAATTACACCGTCGACATTATGAAAATATTTGATTATGGGAATCTTTAACCTCATTTTTTTAGGGCTGCATTTTACATGCATTTAACTGCTACCTCCACAATAGTGCGAGAAATTCAGCGGGCCATTAGCAAAAGTTTAACAGACCGGAATGCACCTTGTGTGGGCTAGTCTACATGACACACTGCTGTTAGGGCTCGCCACCGGCTGTACATTACACAAATCTCACATTAAATGAAACGCTTAGACACTAAGATGCATTCAGGTGACCTGCATTTTAACGTATTGCATATATATTGTGTATATAACTGCTAACCTTTGTAATTCAGTTGGCTCTTTGCTGAAATATAGCTGACCCTATCTATGTATCTACTGCCAGCTGCTGCAGTATCACACTACTACTGGCCTATGGGGATTTTCATGTGTTACCTTGGTATTTCACCTTGCAATAGTGCAGAAAACCCAAATAACATAAAACACAATAATATCTTCTGTAAACACGATCTATGTTTTTTGTTTTGGTGTGAGTGCAGTCAAGGTCAGAGATCACTTTTCAAAGTTTAATCAATAAAGTTTGATATTTTTCCGAAAATAAGAATGTACGTACAACAACATAATGTATTACTTTTCTTCAAAGATTTCGTTATATCTCTGACCAGGTTGTGTTCTCGTTTACGACATATTTTAGCAGCCGGCCCATGCGCGTGAAGTTATATGGCGGATAGTGTGGTGGTGTATATGAGGCCACAGTAAAAGTCAGAAGCCAGTGATACCGGCAACATTGTAATCATTTGGTTGGGGGATTATGAGAAACAATAACTCAAAGCCTTTCGATCAATGACAAAGATGGAATACTGTCCTTGGCGCTTGGGGAAAAAAAATATCACCCTTGTGTCTCATAACTCCATTATTGAGGATGGTGATTTGATATTGATTGGGTTACTCATGGCTTATTGTTCCTTAGGATGATACAGATGTTTTGTCTCCCCTTGTGTCTCCCGCCCCTGTGCAGTCATACAGTGTGCTGTTATGGCTTCACTGCAGCCTTTGGTCTGGATATAAAATGACTCAAGCGCCACATTGTGTGGCTGCTGATAATGCTATTATTTCCCTTGGCCCTGCGGACTCGGGCAAAACTTATCCATCTTTGTTTTCTGGGATGTTTGCTGCTCTTATTTTCTGTTCGCTGGCTTTTTTCAGGTCAACAGATGTGCAACAAAGTTTTAATGGGGTTGTTTGCAATTAATGCATCTGGCTCCAAAAGGAGCAATGGAGAATGTACCGTTGAACTACATGTTAAACGATACCCCAGGTGTCAGTAAAACTTGCTCATTGTGGCTTCTGTTTCACGTTTTGCAGGTACTGATTGAGGCTACTATTTCCACCGAGCAACAAGGGTACATTGCCATCGATGACATCATGGTGCTCAACTATCCCTGCTGTAAGTGACACCTCTGACATTAAGTTGCAAACACAATTTCTGGAGGAAAGAACAAAAGACTGCATGGTTTTAGAGGGGCGAATGTACTTCAAAGCACCACCAAGCATAAATAGGATGAAGAAAAGTCATGGTTGATCATCCCGGTTATCCCGAGGGATGCTGCAACAACGGCTGCTATTAAAACATTTGGAAAGCCTACTAGTAGTGTGACGGTGAAAGACGATCACTTTCATGAGCTCTTGTTTGGTCCTCAATGTTGTAAGCTTTAAGTCATAAATCTTTTTCAAAGGCTTAAAATGATTTTTTTTTAAAACTTGACAATGTTCGATGTGATACGAATGAAGGTCCATGGGCGCAATTCTGAAGTTTTACTTGTTCCTGTACACAATTGAATAGACAAGTTCTTGTCAGCTCACATGCAGATTAATTAATCTTGATAAGAATTGTGCTATTTGGTTTTAAGTCTTACCTTTAAATTACAAAATATTTCTCTCCAGGACTTCTCCTAAACTTCACAGACTAGTATTCATTTTCCCGATCTTCAGTCTAAACAAGTGTATGCATTTTTTTTAAAATAGATGTAGTAGATCTAAAGAGACGGCCCCCGTTTATCTGCTCCAGAAGACTATAATTCATTTCATTATTTAAAATGCCAAAGAACAAAAGATCAACAAATACTCATGTGTTTAATGTGCTGAAAAGTTGCAGTGAGTCTAACTCAAACATTAGCTTCTCCCTACAGCTTCAGTTTCTTTGTTACTCTGCCATCTTTTACTGTCAGTCATCGGGATTGACACGTCTGCACGTCTTACTCGATTTCTCAGACTTGGCAGCCATGCACCCGACATTTACAATGCACAGCGATTTGGTTTAGCGAGGCTCACTGCTCTATTGTTAATCACCAGGGTGGGTGAGAGGCTTACTCCCACACTGATTCATTGGCAGCTCAGCCCGGCACGCCGGGACATTATTAGTCAAAATGTGAAGGACCGATGCTTAGTCTGTGGCTTTTCTTTTCACACATTCACTCCTACACTCTGCTCTGAATAGATTACCCTTAATATAAAGTGTGTTATGTTCTCCGAGAGACCACCACTCATACGCATTGTAGTACACATTTGATTACATGAAACAATGCACGTTGGATAGGTTTTTCTTTCTATTTTTTTTAAAACACAATCATACCTACCCAAAGGTAAACTTTTTAAACCAATGCAATAGAAATATATTTTTATATATTTTGTTCCAATTTTCACAAATAAAAACAAGTATACACGGATACTCGCATGCACAAGGATAGACATACAAAATGTCCAAATGAGTAGTAAGTAAGCATTTGATATACATACAACTAGTTCAATTTTGAAGAAAACTGAAAAAACACGGTGCAAACCGATTAGTTCTTTCGTTCTGAAATGACTGTTTGAAGCCTGATAAGAATGTGACTTTTGTGGCAGACTGGCGTTGTGAGTAGTCAAAAGGTAATTTTTCCTTCTTTCTCTCACCTCTTCTTAGATAAGGCTCCACATTTTTCCAGACTTGGAGACGAAGAGGTCAATGCTGGACAAAATGCCACATTCCAGTGTGTAGCTGCTGGGAAGGCTTCTGAGGCTGAGAAATTCTTGCTGGAGGTGAGCGCATTTTTTATTTTATTTTATTGTTTTAACCCCACCACCCCAAGCGATACATTTACGGTACCTGTTTACCTCCTAATTTAAACCTTCTATATGCACATTGTGAGAGCATGACTACGTGTTGTTGCCTTCACAAATGTTGTTCTAATTACTTTGTCTTGGCATTACACCTAACCTGTACCTAATGGCACCATTCACAATGTAACTACAGTACAATGATAAAAACAAAAAAAAAACCTATTGGTCAAACAATAGCTCTCTAACACTGTCAATACAATAGGAACTTTGGCAATCTAAACACCGACTGTTCCAAAATACAGACAGCTTGTATTAAGGATGTGTAAAGATTGTGCCTTATTTTGTTTGAAATTAAATTATTTTTGTTTTATTATTCATCATTATGGTAAAATGTTTTAATGAAGAGTTAAATGCATAATTTAAAGATAAGTAAAACAACACTAATACCTCCAAATAAGAGTTGTTTTCATTTAAATATCATAGTATACGACTCAATGATATAAGTTCAATTCATTTTACTGGGAAAACTCCTGTAAGTCTGACGTCAAATCCCTTTTGAATACGAGCCTTTCCCAGACAAAAATAGATTAGACTTGCATTACCTGTCAATGACAGGTAATGAGTTAAATGCGTGCACTGTGAAGGGCCAATGTATGCCTGACCTTACATAACATGTTATAATTAATGCTACTGAAGTGCCTCTTTGAACTCATCACAACACAAGGAAAGTATTTATTTGAGTACATAATAGTTTGCAACGGTACAAATCCTTTTTTTTTTTATTCACCATCAACCATCCATCTGTTTTTCCTCCTAGACCTTTAATATTTTTGTTAGAATAAGCTCTCAAAACCAATAATGCATTACAATATGTAGATGGAAAGAACAAAAACCCACATAGAGTTGCACTTTTCCTGTTGCAGCATGTTGCTCGAGATAAATGCTGTTCAATTACTTATTGTGCAGTGATTGCAGATGCTTTTTTTGTTGCTATTTTTGCTGCTCGCTGTGCGGTGGGCCTCAGAGTGCTAGGTTTTGTTTTCTTGTGGGCGCCAGATTTTCTTTCCCCGACCGAGAACCTCAACAACTTGTATTTGTTGTTCTGAGGTTTGTGTGGTCTCTGGCTTAATTGTGCGATCAGTGGCCAAGCAAAACTCAAATGTTTATCTTTCATTCATCATCCGCTGATGCTTAACTAAACACACCAATACAGAAGCACCTCTATACTTCTACTGAAAAGTATTCACAGTAGTCAATTGACTTTATCTTTAAAACAATGACTTTGTTTAGTATCCAACGACTTTTGTATTGTTTTCCTTTCAGTTTCAGAATTAAATCAGATAAATGCTGAAGGCATTTTATTTAAATTGTTTATTTTGTTAAATAAATGATTTTAACCTCTGACTGACAACTGAGATATAGCATAAATCTTAAAGCTTTTAAGTTGACTCATTTTAATCTGTCCCTTCTATCTGTAATTGCACTTATAACCACTCATGTGAATAGTACTGTTTATAACACAGTATATTTTATAGTTCTTAAGTAATTTGCCAGGACTGAGTGCCTACCATTTTGATAGCAAGTATTCTAAATTACATATATGGGAATGGCATTTGAAGAATAAAAGGTTTTAAGTCAAGAGATTCGTGAAGAAAAGAAAATACTCTATTCACTTACATTCACATTGTAACTCGGCGGAAACCAGGAATGCATCTTTCCAAAAATGTTGGATAAAACATGGAAAGATACACAAGTAGAGTGTCTTTGTGTAATGAAAGTTTTTGCAGGAATTTTTGTTCAGAATTCCCAACACTATTTCCACTTTTATTTCCTGATTGAAATATTCTTTTTGGTAAGGTGAAGCTTATACTGTACACTGTATAGCAATGGTAAAGCATTTGGCTTTTGTTCAATTTGGGATCTTATCAATTGTCTTACAAAGGTTACAGCGATTTCACCATTTTAATGTCAACTCATGAATATAGAGAGATTCATTTTCAAAACTGCATTTAAGCAGAAGTATTTGGATTATGAAATTTGTACATTCCATTCTTTAACCTTTTCCATTTCAACTTGCTCCGAATTGGCTTATAAACAGTGTTGAATGACCTTGTCATTTTATGCCTTGCAGAGACACAATGGGGAGATCTTAACAAGTGCATCCATCAAGCACCTGAGTCACCGACGCTTTGTGGTATCGTTCCAGCTAGACAGCGTCCAGCGGTCAGATCAAGACCTCTACCGCTGCATAACCCAGTCCTCCAGGGGTTCAGGAGTCTCAAACTTTGCTGAACTCATTGTCAAAGGTAAAGCTCTGACTATTTTTCCCCCTGTCATTCATAATGTTCCTTTTTTACGTTTTATTTCAATCCATTTTATTGTATCACCTCTCTTTGCTCCTTCTGATAATATATCTTTAAGTCGAAATAGTACAGGTGTTCATTGAAGTTCATATCTTGAATTGTTGGACATATGGTAACACGTATATGGCTAATGTATGCAACTTTTGATTCATCTGAATGGAGGATGTTTTTCTTCTTCTGTTCTCTGTCTGGAGAACAAAACTTTTCAAACTTGTATGATTGAGGTAGAATCAAAGAGCAAATCCTTGGCTTCCTGTCATGAGGCTGCTCAGTTGGTTTGGTCTCCTGCAGCTCTGTCATATCATGTACCACAGATGGTGACCTCACTCCCATTACTCACTCCAACCCTACAGCCTGACACCACTTTGACAGCATAGTAATGACATGACTGCGAGGTGGTTTGCTGGCAAAATGTATCAGGTCTCAAAGAAGGGACAATGAGAAGTGGAAGTAAGAATGTGACATTCTCACTCTTCTCCCCCTCTGCTGACCTTCAGCTTCACGTTATTTATACCAAACAAAATAGGCTTGAAGAAGGAGTAGCAGATGTCTATATCTTGTGTTCAAAAAATGTTTGAAAACTCACATTTGGTCCCTTCCTTTCACAGTATGAATGAAAGGTATGCAATGAGTTCACAAAGAGCTGCAGTGGGTGCAAGTTTTCATTCCAACCACACAAGACGACACATTTTCACCAATTCTGTGTCTTACATCTATAATTAGTGGATTGTAGTCAAGTGCTGCTTGTTTCAGCAGAAACCTAATTGGTTAAACTGTCTTTGCTGAATCGGTCGGAGCAAAGACCACGACCCACTGCGGGCCTTTGTGGATTATTTGGCCACCTCTAGTCTAAACCACAGTCTCTTAATTATGGCCAGTCAGGTATTTTAGCTATTCATTCGGCTTTGCTTGAATAGCTACTGGTATTTCTCTCTCTCTTTTTTTTTTTTTTTTACATAAAAATGTTGTGTCATCACAATTAGAAGTGAGGGAAAAAGGACATTTTATGATCCAAAACATAACAAGCAGTGCCTTTGATATTAATATTGTTTGCTTTTGTGACACATTTAACTACTGAACAGTAGATTCAGTTTAAAAAGAAGCTTAAACAACAGTGAGATCCCAGTAGACTTTTGCTGGCAAATTAATCCCATATTTAGCGATACAGACATTCAGGACTGATGTAATTTACCAGAATTTATGTCAGTCAGTTATTTGTAATGCTTACATGTTCTTCCCAATTTGACAAGAAAACCCATGCGCTAATTCCTTGAAATAAAATAATAATATAAAATAGGAGCTATATGCTTATTACATGAGTTACCATAAAACCAAGAGAACACCTTGTAGAAGTGATCCAAAATGCAAAGGCACTGGAAGGCCCCCACATGGGATTGTATTCGAACTATTTAATTTGGGTTCTGATTTTCCTGGTCCCATCAACGCCGGTTCTTTTGTCCACATTGTTAGACTCTGGTTTTGTTGTTCTGTGGGCATATGGCACTATTTCTATTTTTCCTGAGGCTTGTTGTATCAGTCATCTAGCATCAAGTCATAGATAGAAATCATTTTTTTTATGACATTTTATACTAAACTGATAGTGTGATTTCTATCTTTGCTATCGAAAGATTACATAAACACGATTTAAAAACAAACCGACAATAGATAGTACAACAGTTGCGTTTCTGCTAACAACCATCATGTAGATTTACCATATTTGGCCCTTATTGAAAGGCCAATTTTGTTTTTTATTTGGTTCCGTTATCAATGCTTCAAAAATGAGTTGCCGAAAGCAAAGGAAGCTTCAAAGGAAAGCATCAGAATAAAAAATGGGGTTTTCTACTGATGTATAAATCTTGTTAAGAGAGGACCCCTTTAAAAGACATGGGGTGCCTCTACTGGAGTGACAGATTAGTCACAGCCACACATCTAACTGTGATCTTTTCTTGTGCTTTGTCCTCATTCCTTTTGCGTCCCCTTCCTTTCTCACACCGTTGCCCATGTAATTGTTCAACAGCTTAGATGTGAGAGTAACTGACCGTTGGGCTTGAAATTAATCCCCAGTTGGCAATCTCAACTGACAGTAAGGAAAGTCTCTTCTTTTATCATGAAACGGATGAAGGCACCTAATTTTTCTGTGGCAAAGGTTGTTCTATTGTGTTCACACCTGTCATGTTCCGTTGTGCTTAATGTATGCAAAGGTTCTGAATGCCTTGTTAATCGGTGTGGCTAATCTGCTATTTAAACACTGTCTTGACCTGCTCACATCCTCAAGTCTCAAGGGACCCATTCAATTCTCCATGGGCTGTATAGCTCGTTGAGGACTCTGTTTGTGTGCAACTGATGGGTTTGATTAAAAAAAAAAAGAACTGTACTGCATGTATTCCATTTCCTTCACCATTATAATTTTTCTTTTTCTGTATTTTCTTAAATCCCTGACAGTACCACCTTCCCCTATCGCACCACCTCAGCTGCTACGTGCTGGCTCCACTTACCTAATCATCCAGCTCAATACCAATTCCATCCTTGGAGATGGGCCCATTATCAGGAAAGAAATTGAGTATCGTGCAAGCCAGTCTCCATGGTCTGAGGTGCATGGAGTAAACATGGTCACCTACAAGTTGTGGCACCTTGATCCAGATACAGAATACCACATCAGTGTGCTGTTGACCCGCCCCGGGGAAGGAGGCACGGGTCCTCCTGGACCCCCGCTAGTGAGCAGGACCAAATGTGCAGGTGAGTTCATGTAACACTTTATAATGTAAAGTCATGCTGCTGTGATCTCTGAATCGAAGACGGGGTAGAAATCACACGCACCACCATTTCTCTATTAAAGCTTTTCATTTTCACATCAGTCTGCAAATATAGACAGGGATTGCTATTATTCCTGACGGCTGCTACAGGTGATATATTGCATCCTCAAAGCCCAACATCCACAGCAGTTTTTCATGCATTTCTGAGTGACTTGTAAGCCCATTTACACTTTTACTTTGGCAGCAGTGTTACACGCTTTGACCTTCATTGGATTCGATAACATAGAAGTATTGTATCGGAAACAATACAGTCTGAATTGCAGCATGACTTATTAATGGTTACGATATATCAATACAACCCCCCGCCCTCGTGTAATGATTAGCAATCCTGTGTAAAGATGCTTTTATAAAGTTAGTAATGACTAAGAAATCCTTGATGGGACAAAAATGAATCCATTATATTTTGAGCTAATAATTTCTCTCCAGTCTCACTAAATTTCTCTTGACTCCAAAGTGGATTTTCTAACTTGAAAATGTGTTCACAATGCTTTTATTGGAAGAATACATGCCTTATTTTTTCATTCATTCAATTTCTTTAACCCGAATATAATTTTTTGCTACGTTTTAAGTTCAACATTTTTGAAGGATTATTGATGGTTTATATTGATTCATCTTTAGGGATCATAAATGAGATACTCTATCTTAAACAGTTATTTTGTGATGGTAAGGTGAAATGTAATCAGTAAAAAGTGATTGACAAGTTGCAAATCAGTGTCACTCGCATCCCTCTTAAAAAAAAGCTACTTCTGCTATCACACGCGTTCTCTTAACTTTTCAGCTGAAAGCACAGAATAGACTTTCTTCTGGCAGTGTGGTTGGATCGATTTGCTGCTTATTTGCAAGATAAGAGAGCTGGCTGACTATATTAGCTAGCCTACAGCAGGCAGAAGGACGTGGAAATTTTATTTTTAAGTCAAATAAAATGAGAAAGAAGTGAATGTCAGGGAGAATACTTAGCATACACTTTTTTTATGCAATAACGACTTTTGGACTTATAGCTTATTGAAACGTATTACTAATTCATTTTCAGTGCAGGCTTATCCTCACAAGGGCCGTGGGGGGTGCTGGAGTCGATCGCAGCTAACTAAGGCAATTGGTGGCCATTTGTAAATATTTATGGCTGGATTAAGAAAGGTGACAGTCGGCATTGTGTGTACTTAAGAACTCTGAAAAAGAACAAAAACAAATAGCAGACACAGAAACAGTGCATGAACAGCCATAGTCAAATACAGAGCAAGAACTATAAAATGGTGCACACATTGAAGGGAAATTTGTACATAAAACCGTTCTATGCACTGCAGCATACAATAAACCCATTCGTTCATAAGACGCATGCTTTATGGGCTTTGTTTTTGTATGTTTAACTTACATAGCCTCCTGTCCACTATTCAAACAACACACTCTTTGCGTTGGTGGTTATATGAGCTCTTGTTTTACCATTGTCATTTATTTCTTGTCCTTGTCCGTAGTTCACATAGTCTTATTAACCACTTTGTTGCCCAGGCTGGATGCAATCTGAATGATTGTGTACTATATTGTTTGTCTCCATTTGGTTTTATTTTCGAAATGAACATTTGTTCATGCCTGCCAACATCTATCCTTCCGTGTCAGCTGTCAATGTAGATACAAAGCACCCAGGGAGAACAGCGGTGCACTGCCATGCTTCAAGCTAGAAGTGTGTGCCATGGTAATGTCAATGTACACACACCGACGGAAACAGTACAGCTGCCCGTATCTTTATGTCAGAGACACACATTAAACGGAGAGCTTTGTGTTACCCAAAGGCAGTCGTCATGTCATTCATGCTCATCACTCTTTCTGTGCCCAATGGACTCTTCCTGCCACACGCCATCTCTCACAAATCTCCCAACTCTGCTCCGATGGAGCCTCACCAGCCCTCCTCCCCAATGACATATTAAAGCCACCCTTTTGTCCCTACAGCCAAAAGCAACCCTCATTCATCAGGAGACATGATTGAATTCCCAGAACCCTCTTACCTTAACACTCATGTACTTCCTTTCCACACATAACATGCAACACAGTGAATAGTAGTAGCAGTGAGAAAGTTAAGAGCCGCCAAAAATTAGATTGCGGACAAAGAATAGGAGAGGAAGCCTCTGCGTAATATAGTGCGTGGGTGTGCTTATTTGCTCTTGGTGACATTTAGTGTGCAGAATGAAGGTGAGGAAGGTGGTGCAATAAAGGATTCATAGTTGCTAGTGTCAGTGCTTGTGAAAGTCATTAAACTCTTTTAATGATGCATTTACATTTCAATGAGTGTGGCATTGGTTTGTTCAACGATGTGGGATAAGTTGTATTGGAGTTTGCTGCACACTGATAAAATGGTAACTTGGATACGCACCAGAGTAGTTGGGCTGAAATCAAACTTGGCAACGATTTCTCCTGCCTTTGTCTTTCTTTACCAGCTAGATTCACCTGCTCTGAAAATTAAGACTGTCATTAAAATAATGAGAAACTGCCTCATAGTTTGTCAGACTCGAGCAAAGCGGCTTGATATTGATTGGGAGGTTTGAATGTTATACAATGGACGTAATATCCAATTAGCACGATAAGGCAAACCAATTTTGATTCATTCAACTGCGCTTTTAAAACAACACGTTAGGAAAACATAAATCTTAATCTTCTGCGAAGGAAATAACATGTAATGTTAACAATAATTAAATACGAGGTGGTTTCAAGACTTTCATTTTAATCGGCAATTACATTTTTTCTCTTTTTGTGCTGAAGGGTAGCAACCATTGACATCACCGTGAAATGTAAAAATGCAGAACTCCACTGGGCATAACATGCCATCTTGACCTTCCTGCAGACTGTAATCACCATCTCCTCAGAGCTCTACCTTTGCAACCATCTGGGCTACGCTGCTCCTGCTCACCCCACAATACAACACCAAATTCTCATTGCCCCCTTGCTGTTGGCCTGATTAAGTTTAAGCATGAGAAAATTGATGGCAAAGCTTCTGTGGTGAGCTGGTAATTATCTGAGCATAAGGGATTCTTGGGCACTATTTTGGAAGGAGAGCACATTTTACTGGCTCCAGTGGTCATGCCTTGCCACTGTAACTAATCTGCCTCTGCCATGCTGAGTTTTCCCCTCCCTTCCAATCATTTGGGGTAACTGGCACTACACCAATGTACTTCCTCGGGCGGGTACTGTAAAGCTAATCTCCGTGAATATGAACATGGTCTCTACCTGCAATCTAGGTATGCTTGATGAGCCGTTTCTTTAATTATTTGCACAGTGCATGAGCACAACCTGAAATCCCTCATGGAAATTTGAGGATAGGTGAGCATTTGTATTGCAGGTGGTCCCAGAACTACTGTGCGGTAATGAGCCTCCACCTGCTACTGGGTCACTGGAAATACCCCAGAAAGCCTCTAACTCAATAAGGTCTTGGTCTGTTGGTTGAAGATGGATTAACATTAGGAATATTACCTGTGTCGGGGAGGACTACATTATTTGGAGGGCATGAAGTAAACTCCAAAAATGCCTTGAAAAATGATCTCCAACAAAGATGGAATCTAGAACTAGATTTAATTTGAACTCTTTTGTTTGCGGTCAATTAGCCCAATTATCAAAGACCAATGTCCAAATATATATCTGTAAATGCGTGTGATGGTGCTTTTGGGGTGTTCTCAATTCATGTGCACTGAGAGGTACACAAGGCACGGATGACCTTGCATGTTTGTTTTTTCTCATTTGAAGCAGTCATTGCGAATCACCTCTTTGGCTGCGATGTACTGTCCCATGTCACAGTTTTAGGGGAGACAACAAAGCAGAACCTGTCACTTCCAATCTCATGTCCGATCTCTGCGGATCAACATTGTGCTCTGGGCTTTCAGCCATGTTGGGGCGGCTGTAGGGTGTCAGAGAATGGCTTGCCGTAGCACACCAACAAATAAGACAGGGCCAGGCTTGGCACGATGTCCACTTTGAGAAAAGCCAACAATGAGCACTCTGTGTTCCGTTTGCTGCCACTTAGCATTTTAAAGCTTTTCTTTATTTGCCTCAGACTCTACGGATGATCATTTTACCTCTGAAATATTTTATAGCCATACACAAAAATGAAACAAGTTTTATGCATGTCCCAGTTTTTTTTTATCCCTTTTACTACATAATCTGCTCAAGTTTAGGGTCATTATTTTGATCATTTTTTTTCTGTATTGTATGAGATGGTTCAAAGCAAATGAAAAGAGAAGGGTGGCGACTGCAGAATGCGTCTGTGTAGATTGGAAGTGTCATAGCATTTTGCGTCAAAATAATTGCTACCACAGGCAGTAATAAATGCGAACGAAAATATATATTGTTGGCAATGTTATTGGTAGTGCTTGAAAATGGATAAAATAGCATTGGAAGATATGAAGTGGGATAATAAGAATTTTTAATTTAAACTATTTATTTATAATGGCATTAAAGAATTGAATGTGTGTAATACGCTACAGAATATCCTTCAACTGGTTGAATTAGTCAAGAACCTCCTGCTTAGGGATGCACATCTGCCATCTTATTACTGTCCAGTGCACTCAACACTTAATAAAAATAAACAAGTAAAAGAGGAGACTCTATAACTCCCACCCATCTCTTACACAACACCACGAGCAGAATGCATTTCGTTGATTGACAAAATAGGTGTCGGCGACTGTGTTGATAACTGATGAATGGCCTCATTCATAGGGGTCCTTGGCTTTAATCCTCAGTAAGATTGCACTCCTTGACACTGGGGTATCTGTGACTCGCTCTACAAGAGCCTCTCTGTATCTGTCAGTATTCATGAAAGAGAGTTGTCATCCTTGGAGTTGGTCAAATTTAACACATCCATTACCAACACTGAAAAATAAATGTTTATACAGAAAAACATATATGTTGCAGGAGTGGATGTGGTTGCACATCTTTGTTAATAGAATGGAATTAATCTTTAGGACAGAATTACTGAATAGTCAACATGGAAAGTGGGGCTTGTTTGAGAGCACCGTCAAGCTGCAGAGTGTCCGTTTAATTAGCACAAGTCACACAAGTTCTTGCTTTCCTGAAAGCAAGGATGCAATCGAGCAACAATTGGCAGTCGCAATGGTTTCCTGGATGCTTTACGAAATGTAACATCCAAATGACTCTTAGCACTGTTGTTAGAATAAACATTGGATGTTTTACACGGGACTTTTTATCTGTTTATATTCAAATATCCTATGTAACTTCCATGATTTCTTGATAATTTCCATTTTCAGGATTACTATTTATGACTCGATCTCATGATTCCTGTTCAATCTTTCACCCATCCAGAGCCCATGCGTGCACTGCGAGGCCTGACTGCCACTGATATCCAGCCCAGGCAGTTGTCTCTGTTGTGGGAAAACTTGGCTTTCAACGTGACACGCTGCCACACCTACTCAGTGTCCCTGTGCTATCGCTACACCACGACGGGAGGCGGCGGCGGCCACAACACTACCGTGCGTGAATGCCTGGCTGTGGAAAACAACGCCTCACGCTTCACGCTCCGTGATCTGCCACCCTACCACGGCATCCATGTCCGTCTGTCACTAGCCAACCCAGAGGGCAAGAAAGAGGGCAAAGAGGTCACTTTCCAGACTGAGGAAGACAGTAAGTCACTGGAGGAGGTCAGCAAACTAGAAAAAAAGAAAACAAACAAAGAAAGCCAACTACAAGAGTTCTACCCAAAATTAGATTTATATTTAGAAAACAGATCACTTGAACATAGAAAGATGCAAAGTTATAAATACAGCAAATAGAATCACCAAGATAACATGACACTCAAGTTAAATGACACTCAAGGAAATCCCCCCAAACACCAACCCCAACAAAGCATGCCAAGCAGAGTTGTAAGAGTTTGGACATACAATACTTGCAATGCTATTGAATGAGATTTTGCCCTAAGGTTTTAAAGAAAAAAATCCCCAGACCAATTCTTTGAAGACACACATGATATTAGACTCTATTATGGAATATTTTTCCCACACACCATAACCTCTGGTATTTCACCTAACCTTTCAAAAGCATTTTGTTTTTTAGTATATTTACTCATTTGCTTGAGTGAAGCATCTAGTAAATACTTTGCATTTCTACTGCCGAACTCAATCATACATTAGATTGTTTGCCAGTGATTACCATCTGCTGTTTACTAAATGCTGGCAGCATAGTATTTGATTTAAAATGCAGTGCGAGTCAAAGGATATGGCTGCCTGCCAGCCTCATGTATAGTCTGCTGTTCCAAACTCGTTCTTCACAGTCAACCATGGTTACTATTGTTGTTTCATTTAGATGTATCACATCAATTACTTCGATTGCCTACGTATTTAACTCTGAATGTCAGAACGGCTGAGACCGTGACAGCAATGTGTTATAATAGGCCCGTTAGCCTTCTCGCTCACCATATGTAGCCCACTGCGAATGCAAATGATCACATTTCATTTATCATGGACTTGTTAGGATGAGGAGATGAAAAATGATGCGTAACTCTTCCATGCTTTTCCGATGCATTAATTCAAAGGATCATGTCATGACAACAGCATTAGCATAATAAAAGGTGCTCTTCAAAATTTAGATAACATTATATGTCATTCCAATAACCCATAGATAGCACTCTTTGCTGTCTTATCTGCTGGTAATCCTTTGTGTTTTTGCATGTTATTTGCATTGCAGCTAAGGGCAAATCACGTCTTTCATTAAACAAATACAAACAAGGATACATGTTCCAACAAGAGTTGGAAATAACCATTCTAGGTCACCCATGGTGATGGGTAGGAAGGAACCAAACCAAGCAAAAAATGCGTAACGGATAGGAAAAAAGCAAACAAACATGTACAATACAAATACATAAATGCATATACTGTAACCCACACTGGAGAATAAATTGCATTTTAAACAACAGGCTAAATAGGTTAAATAGTTAAAAATTGAAATTGTAATATTTAAATGAGTCGACATAACTTTGGGAAATGTACAGGGCATATTTGAGTTTAAAGCAGTGTGACTTCACTCCAAAATATGGTAATTGTTACAGTTATTGTTACACACACACACCTCCACACACTAACTTCAGAATAGATATGACTCTCCCTCTTATGACAATGTCTTACAGTCCCAGGAGGAATAGCACCAGAGTCGCTCACCTTCACCCCACTAGATGACATGATCTTCTTGAAGTGGGAGGAGCCCCTTGAGCCCAATGGCCTTATTACCCAGTATGAGGTGAGTATTAGAAACCAAATGTTAAGCTAAACTCCGAAAAGAAAATCCCAACTGGTGATTTTTTTTTTCGTCAATGTTAAATGAAACATGTACCAAATGAATGGTTGGGTATGCCGACGCCCTTATCTTATATTATAGAACATAGTTTAATCAAATCCTTTCTACCTTGGCTCTAATCTTTCTGTTCCTGGACCTGTTCATGACACACCAACCTCCTCCGTCGTCAGTATCTTTCGAATGCATATGGCTTCATTTCGAGGAACACAATGCTTGACTGATCAACTGCATCTGGTAACAGAGACATATCTATTATTGCACATTTTGTCGCGACAAGTATTAAACCCCTGACATATTGTAGAGAGTGACAAAATTACCATTTCCCCGAACACAAGCTAAGTAGAATAGAACTGCCAAAGTCAAAAAAGCACAATGCCCAATTAGGAATTCATTCTAAATCTTTCAGAAATGCAAGCAAAGAAAAATAGATTTTTCACCACCCCAGAAACCAAGCAGTGTCCTGACCTCTTTCCTGTGACCCGCTAACTACTCAAGCCAATAAGTTAATTCAGTAATACATTGAGATATTAGCTTAATTCGTTCTGGCACCAAGCTTGTATGTCGATTTACTTGTATCTCAAATCAGCCTTTCTCATAGAAATGAACTAAATGCTAATTAATTCGAAAATGACGCACACAAATGTCCTCACAATAGGATAACGTACTACCACTTGCCAACTTGACCGGGCACTCCTCTGGTTAATATTGATTGTCACTATATGCCTTTCTTTGCACTACTCTTCATTACATTTCCTCGCTTTGGACCCATTGTTGTTTCCTTTATTCTGCACTGACTAAAAGGGAAAAGAACACGAAAAAAATGCAACTCCCCGCCCATTGTTTGAAGGTATCTTTTCATGAGGGAGTCGTGGTGAGAAAGAGAGAAAAGAAAGTATGCTTGTAGCTCAAAAATGTTCTCTTATCTCCAGGCAAATATTTGCTCGGAATTTTACACGTATCTCAAATTCCTCCTATGTCAAGGTATTACTGTACTTAAAAAGAAATCCATTCTATAAAGCTAAATTCTGTTTCCTGATTCCAATCCTCTCTTTTACAAATTCAAGTGGAAGGTTAGTACAAGTTGGCTCTTGCAATATTAGATTTTTCTGAAAGCAGCCCTGGGTGGAAAATGTTTGGACCACCATTGACCAGCTTTTTCTGCTTCTCTCGCAATGTTCTCTTTTCAAAGATATTAATAGGATTTGTAGGATGACATGAAGTGAAGGTGGCTGTTGTGTTGATCTCTTTCAGCTGACTGTAAATGATTTAGACAGAATTTTGTTTTTCATTTTACTCGGACTAATCCATTGTCCACTCTGCTCGAGTCTATTACAAGACTTCTTAAACTACTAGGGATACACAGGATCAGTGAATTAGTATCTTAGGGCTGTTTTACATTGACTGATGCCCTAATGCAGCTAAAGTGGGTCATTGTGAAAGAAAATAAAAAGTGCGGTATTTGCGGATGAACAGTTCTTAGTCCAGCTGTTCGGTCTGCACCACAGACTTTTATATAAATAGTGCAGGTATGAATGTGCCTAAAAA
Organism: Stigmatopora nigra; assembly: GCF_051989575.1. Lineage (NCBI taxonomy): Eukaryota > Metazoa > Chordata > Actinopteri > Syngnathiformes > Syngnathidae > Stigmatopora > Stigmatopora nigra. Next base: position 7,688,486 of record NC_135514.1, read on the forward strand.
ATGACTAATTCAATTGGAATTTATTGTCAAATATTACTTTTTCCTAAAATATTTTTGATAGCATTTGAAAGAGGGGAAAAGGTAGTGATGCTTGGAATTATAATGAATCACTCTTTAGTGTATTCACGTTACAATTATAGCTTTCTTCGTGGTGTAAGCTTCACTTGCCTGACTCCAGCAGGCACGGGCTCAATTCCCGCTGGTGGCGGTATGATCGGGAATGTGGATGGTCGTTTGTCTCCCTGTGTGTCCCACTGGCGACCAGTCTAGTCTGCCTTTTGCCCGAAGACAGCTGGATTGGGCTCCAGCAACCCCCGCAAGACTTTTAAGAATGGTCGGTATGGAAGATGAATGAATGTACTTTAAAATTATATGTTTTTATTCATACATACACGAGTATGCTTGAGACTTACTTCTTAGACCTCAATGTACGTGTATGCTCATACAAATAGCTGCCACACCTCACTTAGTGGCCCAATCTTTCAGTGTATAATTGGACATTCGCATACAATACTTTGCAATTTCGGACTTTTTAAAATGGACTTTGATAATTATGATTAGAGGCAGGCTCACTTGGATTCCATTTAAGATGATGTCTTTTGTATGTGTCTCAAAGAAATTAAGGCTTTTCACCAAATGAAGTTTTTCTATTTTTTTCCACTTCCATAACTTTAGAAAATGCAATCACTTCTCATTGGTCTACAGATCAGTTACCAGAGCATCGAGTCATCTGATCCCGGCATCAACGTACCAGGCCCAAGAAGAACTGTTTCCAAGCTAAAGAATGAGACCTACCATATGTTCTCCAATCTTCATCCAGGAACAACTTACTTGATCTCTGTGCGAGCACGGACAGGAAAAGGCTTTGGCCAAACCGCTCTGACTGAAATCACCACAAACATTTCAGGTAGGATTTTACATTCATCTATTATATGTCAACGTGGGCCATCTGTCCACGAGCATCATATGCTGTTTTTTTGGGGACAAAATCTTATGGCATCACATTTTAAAACCGCTGGCTAGTTTCAACATTGCTATAAAAATCTGATTTATGAAAAATGGAAAAGGACAACCATGAATGGTACTGATAGAACACCACCAAATAATATTTTGCAGCATACATAAGATCCAAGTCATATTTCTGGAAAAATGTGTTATACAAAAACTCAAGAGTTCAAACCATCACTAAATATAATGTCAAAGGTGACTACAAATTGATACGTCTGTCACAATTGGATTTTCTTTTTTAAGTCATGAAGTGTGGAACCAGCAAAGGTCAATTTGTGCTTGTTTTTCTGTTAAAGTGCACCTTATAAATGTGCAAGGAGTCGTAATAACTTTTGAAATACTCTTATGACATTGTTTTGTTGTTTTTGAAGAAAGGTGATGCAACGTTATAGGAATGATTTTATTTGGAACAATTTCCATAGTTATGGATCTGTGAGAGTCTTGATCATATTTTTTGAATCCTTTACTATCATTTAATTGGTGTTTAAAAAGCCATGATAGTGGGACTTTAAAGCGCAGTCCCTGCCTGCCTACACAGGGACACTGGAATAAAGACAGTTTGTTCAAAGAACGCCAAAGTCTTTATAGATCAACCCTAACTCCCTCTAGTCGGCTCCAGTGAGAATGCATTCATTTAAACTAAGCAATATAACGTAATCTCTGTGTTTTTGACTTAAATTGCATCACTGAATAGCTTCGTCTACTACACTTATCATCATCTTCAAGCTGTATAGTCAACATTGTGTACACACACAAGTATCTTTTTAAACGTGTAAAAGATCCATACTTCAAGTTCAGTCTACCTGACAAGACATCACCTCAAAGGAAATGCATGACCAACCACCCAATCCCCCTCGTCTGAATGCCCAAACCTAATTTATGTCAGAGCTGCTTACTATGGTATTAGCCGGACTTTTTTTTTTAATATAGCAATCATTTATTCTACATGAATAGTTTCCCCTCTCTTCCCTTACTAATTGAGTGGTGATATTAAAGCGAAATCTGCTGCCACAACTCTTGGGAGGAGCATGACTTAAGACAAATCCTGTTAAATGAAAAACCCAATCAATTTAGCCCCAAGACCATGACTTTTAATTGGACTTGTAGCCAGAAAAAAACTTGATGGGAAGCTAAAAAATTTGCTCAATATGAGGATATGAGCCTTCAGTGTATTAGTGCGCTAACTTTATTAGGGACGCCGGAGAGCCAGTTCTGCGACAATGTTCTAAAGGGATGATGACCAAGGAAACTATGCTTTAAAATCACCCAGTGGCTTTGAATGGAGATTTTTGCATTTTGAGAAAATGCAATTTTCATGTTGGCCATTAAATAAATACAACATAGAATCAAAATGTTGATGTCATTAAAAAAATGCATTTTTTCCCCCAATTCAGTTAGATTTTCTAGCTATAATCAATGGTTCACTTTAAGTTTAATGCTCACTGAGATAAGATTTTTTCAATTAATAGATCTCAAAGCATTCAAATTCAAAGGTCAAATTCTACAAGTGTCCAGCTGGAGTAATTAAATCATTGGCTGCAATAGATGGGGATAGATAAACCATAGTTGCTCTAAAAATGAACAGATTATACATTCACCACATTGGGACTTTTGATTTCATAAATGAACTGATTGGACACTATTAGACAGCCAACCCCTTTTGCCTGCGAGGACTGACAACGATTTATCGCCATCAATGGCACTGAAAGATAATAATTCAGTGCAAGCCATCCCAGTTCAGATGCATTTCATGTCTCTCACCTTTAACCTGTGAATGTGTTAATTGTCGATCTCTAATAACATAAGCAAACGCTTCCATCATGAGTGGAATAAATCTTTGTCCCATATGCCATCCTTACTACAAACTATCGCTATTTTCTAACGCTATTTTCCCTGGGGTTTTACTCTATCATATTGGCTCTTGTGTAAACAACCAACTAAAACAACAAAACCTTTTGTCTTCAGCACCAACATTCGATTATGGAGATATCCCGTCCCCCTTGAGTGAGACTGAGAACACAATAACAGTAGTGCTGCGTCCCGCTCAAGGTAGAGGAGCACCTGTCAGGTGAGAAAACCATCAAAAAATAGGAGGATATAATCTTATTCTCTAGCATCAATAGCAAAATAAATGTTTTTCCATTATCTTCTTTTTGTATCCAGCACATACCAGGTCGTGGTAGAGGAGGAGACTGTTAAAAAAGTCAAGAGGGAGCTGGGGCTTCAGGAGTGTTTCCCACTTCCGATGTCCCATGGTGAGGCCTTGGCCCGGGGGACCCCGCACTACTATACCGCTGAGCTCCCACCCAGCAGCCTGCCAGAGGCCAGTCCCTTCACCGTGGGAGACAATCATACTTACAACGGCTACTGGAACACCCCTTTAGACCCCCGCAAAAGCTACCTTGTTTATTTCCAGGCTATGAGCAACTTCAGAGGGGTAAGTGACTTTTGACACCGAACCGTTGTGCAGGGTGTCTGGCTTTGCGTTTTCTTGCTATCCCGGTCTTAGTAACAGCTGGCATAGTCTTCTCTCCCAACCCTTGAAAAGAATTAATGTGGGCCAACAACATTGTTATTTTGATCAGGCTTTTATTTGACATTCTTGTCCTTATTTGTTTAGTCATTGGCAGTTGTGTGTATAATCAGCTAACTCAGAAACATGGTTTTGATAGTTTTTGGTGCACCCAGTCAATGCCCTTCACCCCAAATCTCTCATGATACCTTGGGGACTTTACCTTCTCAAATTTGATTACACCAAGACCCGCAAACGAGTTGAAGTAATTACTTTGCTCTAATTAGGCCAAGGTGCAGATTATTAGAGGTAGTGCATGGGTGCTTTAATATTTTCCTGCAAAGTTTCCATCATTTTCACTTTTAGATCTTTTGGGGCGTGAAAAGCAATGCTTGCAATTTCTCATTTCATTTTCTGAACCGCTTTATCCTCATTAGGGTCGCGGGGGTGCTTGAGCCTTTCCCAGCTGACTCCGGGCCAGAGGCAGGGAACACCCTGTATCGGTGGACAGTCGATTGCAAGGCAGGAGCAGACGGACAGCCATTCATGCTCTCACTCATGCTTAGGGGCAATTTAGAGTGTCCAATCAGACTACCATGCATGTCTTTGGAATGTGGGAGGAAACCGGAGTACCCGAAGGAAACCCGCACAGGCCTGGGGAGAACATGCAAATGTTTGCAATGTTTTTCTTAACATTGTTACCTAGATAATGATTCAATAGAGCAGTATCACAATGCAATTATTAGCATTAGAATAGCACGGTATCCCTGTTTTGTCGCATTTTTGTCAGTGCAGTTGCTATATTACATTTCAAGATTTAAATGATCCAGTCCAGAACTCATCATACTGATGAATATGCCCCACCCACCATCCAATATAACCACAAGCACAGCGATGGGTGGGATAGTTGTTTGGCAGGATTGACTTTAAGAGCATAGAATTACTGTAGTTACAGTTGGGATGACATCATGTCCATCCTTTTGACTTGCATGACCTCACCACCATATGATCTAGCTTTTGTTATCTCTGTTCCCATGGCTTTCCATGTATTTTAAAGTTACACGAATAGAGGTGAATGACTCATCCATTACCACAACTCAATGGAGAAACATAGTGAAGGAATGCAGTGTGTGCATTTCATATAACTGGTGTGCTAAGCGTGGGCTTAAACTGGGTTTCCTGGCGGATAGGATTAGGTTTTGTTTAGTCTGGCAGTGGCCTAGCCTTCATGACCCACAATGAGTGGATCCCCAGCCCACAGTCAATTCTATCGTCCATAAGATTGTACCGTAGTATTGTCGTTACTGATGACATTAGTATAAAATTGAGGGAACCTGCATGTATGCTCATTTTACACTGCATGTTACTTATTTGGCTCAACAAGCCTCAGATTGTTATTATCTTTCATTGGCAAACATACATTGGTATGAAAAACAAGCATCATTAAAAGTGGGTCATAATTAAACTAAAGAAATTGGAAAAATGTGGACACTTTTGTTCTTTGATATATCTTTAGCACACGTTTTTGTAAAACACTTTCGGTAAACTCGCTGACCCGTGACCTACATACAGGTAAAGCGAGAGGGTATTTTTGGGGGCCATTTGCAAGTGCTTCTCTTCTTAGAATCTTCTCGAAAGAGTGACATCATGAGAGCTACAAAAAACAAAATCCTGAAATGACCTAAAAACAACGATTCTTACGGAACGGCTTGCTTAGTCACTTTCATTCTATGTCATGAAAACATTGCGTCAATCAAAGCACGTTCAAAATCTTGTTCTTTATTCTCTTCCAAAAAATCTTTCAGCCATTTCATATTGCAAATCAATACTTGTGTAACAGCTCTCCTTACTCGAATCAAAATGATAATAACATTCTTTAATTGAGTTTCAACAGTGTTTGTATTTAGTGCTCTAATAATCAGCCAGAATAATTATAAGTTAACATTCATTGCAGGGGTTTTATGCGTGTGTATGTGTGTTTACATATTCACGGCAATCAAAAAAGTAATTTTGTACAAAACTGCATCTGCTCTTATGGGACGTAATCACATTTTGTATTAGATAAGAAACCTTGCTTGCATTCCTATCACTTGAGAATTAAATGACCATCTTTTCATACCTTTAACAAATTTGAAATGACCACTTTATGTAAATATCAACTTGAATATCTTTACCAGACAGCAAGACAGAATCTGTCGGGTATTGCCAATCAAAGTTTCCTCCCTGTGTCATATTGACTAACTAATTAATCAACGTCTGCCGAGTTTGTACCAGTCTTGACAATTTGAAAAATGGCAAAATTAGAGCCGATACTCTGCAACAGTGGAAGTAGTTTGAACAGTATGGGGCCTCATAATATTTAGCATTTAGCTCAACTAATTATCTAGAAAGTGACTGTCAAGCCTATGTAATTGCTTTGATTGATCCGTCGAAAGAGGCACTTCAAAGTCTGTAGATGCAAGACTGCCGCTTTGCCGTCAAATTCGACAGCTCCGACTTTACACCCAGATTCGCTGATATGTGCTAGGGACCTCTTGATGTTTGTTGGCTTTAAGGCTGTGTGTTTGAAAGTGCCAGGACCCACCTGCTCTTGCAGCATGCTTGGCTTTGCGGACAAATGAATGAATACGCGAAGCGTGAGCTTCACTGCCAAGCTTACCAATTAACTCTTCAGCTAAACTGGCACGCAAAAAGATAGGAATTTCTATCTTGTAAATCTGTTAAAAAATGGTGTACATTTAGAAAATTTAGGATAATCTGGTGGCCTGGTGATTGAGTGGTTAGCGTGATGTTGTTGTTGTAAACCAAAACAATATTTAGTATACAGTGTTCCCTCGCTACTTCGTGGTTTGGCCACCGTGGATTCAGAGCTTCGCGTTTTTTAAAAATACAAATATTACATTGAGACAACATATTTTACAGTATTTTTTGTTATAACATGAATTTCACTCTCTCTACCCGTATTCTGTATGGTGTACTGTATACAGGGGGGTGAAAAAAATAAAAATTAAAATTAAATTAAATTAAAATTAAGTATTTTTGAAGGGGCATCCCTACTTCGTGGAAATTCACTTATCGCGGGTGGTCCCGGTCTCCAATAACCGCGATAACCGAGGGAACACTGTATTTGGTATCTTACTGGATGTTAAGAGATGATTTTCTATGAAAATGAAGAATGGGATCATTATGAGCGATGCAATTTTTGCTCTTTTATATATGTGCTCATTTTGCAGAATTCTTATGCCCAGATTGGCGTGTGTAAATTTTAATTTTGAATGCATCCTTTCCAAGGGGTGGCAGGGTCGAGTTGGATCAGGATCTTGAATTTCATTACTCTTCTTTGACAAAGGTCCCTTTTTCATAACTCCAAGATGTCATCAGCTTTAATTTGAAAAGAATTAATTTCTTTTCATAGTGGCACATTGGTGCATTGGAAATCTTCCGTAATCATCTTCCCCATCCCACTCTATCCCCTTTTAAGTCTAATCTTTTCTCCTTTGGCAAACACCTCTTATCTATCTTTAATACACTATCACAACTCTCTGATGTGAAGTGATTTCACAGCTTTCTGTTCTTAATAGAACTCCCATATTCTAGTTAATTTTTTCCTTTTAGTCGGAAAGCATTTTCAACATCCTTTTAATTTCGAAAGAAAAATTGGTTATTGAGCCCTTTCAATGTTTCCAATTTAAGATAATTTTTCTAGTATATCTACTAGTGTTCCTTTGATGCTAATTAACAGTCTCCTTCTTGTTTTTTTTGTTGCAGGAATCAAGAATAAACTGCATCCGCATAGCTCGAAAAGGTAATTTAGATGGAATACTTTGACCTTAGGTGCACATTACGTCAATAATCTATACACACTTTGCCATTTCACATTTCTCTTGTTAGAATGGACAATCTATATAATGTCGTCTAAAGTCTATCTTCCACCGTAACATTTTTTTTCCCCCTGCAACTTCAAAATGAGGACTGTGAACAAATGTTCTCCGACAGTCCTGCTTGTTTGGCTGTGGTTTTCAGCGAAAAGGGCAGCAGGCAGGGAAGGATTAGAGGTCAGGCTTTCATCGTGTTTGTTTGCAAGCGGCCGCTGGGACGAGTATATCAAAGGCAGACCCTTTGTTTTCATCATTGGTCCACTCGATGGGTTACATCTGAGGGGCTCCGACCTCAGCGGACAAGAAAGGTCCTCCACATCAAAACTTCCACGTGTAGCAGCTTGGTTTTGGTCTGAGAAACCGCACCCCCATTGTAACTTAGGTTTTCAATTGCCAGGAAGATGAAAAGGCCAAGGAAATTGACACTAAATTAATTATCCTTACTGTATTATACTGTGAGTTTGAAGTGAACACGTCATGAGTTTATAACAGTATTTTACAGTATTTTGCCATCCAATAATCATACCAAAAATTTAGTTTTTTAATTTGTCTGTAAATCTGCAACAAAAAGTTTCATTCTAGAAGATTTTGGAAGTTAAAAAATGAATCAACAAACAAAAAGACAAACATACAACATTCATGTCACTGAAAGAAAATGAATCATTTATTTCAAAGTGTGACAAGTCATGGATTTCGACTGTGAACTCTGTGAGGCAACTTAAATTAACATGGAGTCAGCTTGAATATCTCTTCAACTGTTTTTATCAAGCAGCCCTTCACAAGCCAAGTGGAGGCAAATGATTCCGACTCGGATACGTAAACTGGAGATTGCATTTCGACTTCCAGGTGACAGTTTAATTAAGGGTCTCCTGGCAGGCTCAACATGACAATAGACTTTCATTTCCCCCACTAAGCACCAATTTCCAGCATGGAGGCACTGGCAAATGCTCAAAATCACGTGGAAATTCATTTTCTGCTCAAGTTCAGTTTGATGGATTTTTGAGTTAGATGTGGGAAAAGCCTTTGAAGGACATGTGATGGAAATGTTCACATCAGCGTCTACATTTCTTGATCTTTCGAGAATATTAAGTGGCAAAGTGAACATAAGGACCCGATGAAGGGGGTTTCCAAAATTGAGCATAATTCCTGTTCTGATTGATTTAGATTTTGTGTTAGTTGTGTTGCTTCTCTTTATGATTTAACACGTGCAAAATTGCTAAATATATAAACCTTTACACAACAAATGAGCCGTAATGAGTTCCTGAATAGCATTTCGGCCAAAGTTTGGCAGTAATATAGTAGCAATATCTACCTAAACTTACTGCTCGTTCATGTCAAACAGAACAGATGGTCTCTAACGCACAGTACAATATCAAATTCAAAGTCTTTTATTTACACAAAGTCTAGCAGGAAAAAAAAGAAACAACAAAACAAGTTGAAAAGGCAGTTTGATGTTCAAAGAGCAACGTTCTACGAGCTTTAAAACATCTGCGTGCAATTAAAAACTAAGGCTTATGATATGGTTAAATCCTCCCACTTTCACTTCAATTCAAAATCCAGCCATAACGGTGCACACCAGCAAAAGATGGTTGGTTTACATCATAGCTGTGTTAATATTTCCCCACCACAAAACACTTTTGCCCTGAGCAGATTGCGAGATATAGTTGTATCCTCGGGCTTGGCGTCACATACTGTCACTGTCGAGACGTTCCACTAGCCTGAAAAAGGCTGCTTTGAGGGCTGGTAAGGCCTTTTAGTGTTGACTGACACAAACAGAATAAGTAGATCAGTGGGTCGGTCCTGTGGAGCAAGGTAAAGGGATATCTACCACAAGGAACATGTAGAGAGTCTTCAGAGAAAGAGGACCTTTTCAATGACCTGCCTTAAAGGTTCTAACTTGAAGCTGCTGTTTGCAAGACTTACAGTATGTTTCTGAAATATAATAAGCAACTTAGTGTTTACAGGGAAAGCACCTAAAAGGTGTTTAAGCAACGGTATGTGTGGTACATTGGGAAGCAAACAAAGGCAACTGTTTCTAATCAGTAAAGGCATAAAATGCGTCTTGAATTCCTTACTTAATTATTATTATTTTTTAAATGACCTTCCTTTATTTAAAGCTGGTATAGAATCACTTTGTATCTAAAACCCAGCTCTCTACTTGACTATCTAGTTTCTTGGTTTGACTGACACTGGGGAAACCTGTCACTTTCCTATTTGCATGACTCTTTCATTATTGGCAACAATTTGAAAGGCCTTTTGAAATATCACTGCCGTTGAAATGCAGTGGTGGCATTAAGAAAGCCATTAGAATTCAGCAATAGTCGTTAATAGTCAGGATAAGTTGAATAGATGCATTGTATATCTAAAAGTATTTACCTGCTGAGGGAGAGGAGAAGCTTTTCAAAGATGTGAATTTTCTCTGCCACTACCTCTCCTTTAAAATGGCATTTGTGTGAATGATTTTTTTGAACACCTTCTGCCACTTTGAAGCAACGCTCCATTTGAAAGTGCATTTATTTTGATTTTTACAGCCGCCTGCAAAGACCACCGCAAGGCTTTGGAGGTGTCCCAGAACTCCGACGAAATGGGGCTGATTCTTGGCGTATGTGTCGGTGGCCTGGTGGTGCTTATTCTACTGCTGGGTGCTGTCATTATAATCATTAAGAAAGGGTAAAGAATCTTGATTTGTTGAAAAAAATATTATTTTTTTATCATTGCTATTATTTTGAGTATTAGGAATCCCGTAAGGGAGGTTACTTTTTGTTTGGCGCACATCGCTTTCATTGCTTTCACCCCTTCCACTCTATCGAAAGGACCAATAATTGTCATCTGCATAGCTCATTTCAGTATGTGAAGTATTTAATTAACGGCTGATGCAATTCAATTAGCTACTCAATTACACACACCAAGCACAAGACCGAGGTATAAATGAGTTAGTAATTGGGAGGGAAAAGGTGTGCTTTTAAAGACTATTAGCCACTCAACCTTAAGGCCTCCTGAAGAATTATTCAGCCATTTCCTCTACAAGCCTTTAGTAACTTAACTTCTCTTAAGATTATATACAGTCTAACCAACATTGTAAAAAAAAAAAAAAAACATAACAACAAAATTAAAAAGTAACTAAATTTGACCATTCCAGAATCAAAGGGGCAGCCATATTTACATACCAGAGATGTCCCCATACTGACCTTTAGACTTCGGATCCCGATACTTCTCAAGACTAATTTTGCCGATACCGAACTGATGCCCATTTTTTTAGACTGGTAAAAATAATGTGAAATATTATGTAACCAGTAAATGTACAGACCTAAGATCAAAACCTTGATAACAAAACTGTGACCACTCGCACACTAAAATGACCCAAAATAAATGAGAATGAAATAATGACACAAAAAATAAGTCCACATATAGTGATGCCTTCAAAGACATGATTCACAAGCCAAGAGGAGGCTGTCTGATGTGCAAAGTAGTTGGTTCCATAATTTTTGAGCGATAACAGCAAGGGGTTGCTCCCCTCTGAGTTTCTTTCCGGTTTTAGGCAGAGTCATAAGTAGCTGAACAGCTTAGGAGGGAGAGTGCGCCATTTCATAACAGTGAAGAAGCTCTGAGAGGTAAAGCAGTGCATTTAGTGATTCGAAAACTAATAAACTATTTAAAATGGATCCGAGAAAGCACCAGAAGCCACTGTAATGAGAAAAATATCCTCAATTTTAGCTTTCCCGTTAAGACGGCCAGTAGCATGCTGCACTATTTTCAGATAGTAAATGGACTGACGTAGTATTTGCTGAGTGGTGTCAAAGACTACATTCTGAAAGTAGTTTCAGCTCAGAATCAAAGTCCAGTACCCAAGAAAATATCTGGAATCCAGCATGACATGCTTGTCTAGGCTATAAAATAACAACCCTTCTTTGCTTCTTGCTAGGAAATTTCAGACCAAGGTAGGCGCTTTTGTATCATCCAAAAATATAAAGCAAAAATATGCAAGAATTTCTATTAGACTAGAAAACCAAAAATGACTCGCAATGCTGGTGCAGATGGTAGAGCCCATTGATTGAAGGTCGAGGGGCTCTCGATGGTGGTCAGAAAGGCCAGTGAAGCAAATTGCGAGACTGCCTCGGGGCAGCTTTGGCTACCATATATAGGTTCACCACCATCTAATGTGGAGTTAAAGAATAATGCAATGAAAATCATCTTTGCGTGTTCTGAAAAGGGCATTTTTACTATTATTATTAGAACAGATCCCTGTTAGATACTGCCACTGAGAAGAGCTGAGACAGAAAAAAAACTGAAAGCATTTTCTCAATTATGTGAAGACTAATACCACATTTTCTATCATAGTTGTGAAATTATATCACTAGAGGGACAGTTGACTTCAGAGCTTCTACTTTTTTAATGTTAGAATAGCACAGCAGACAAAATAGGAAGTTAAAAAATCCTATCAAATGGTTGACAGTCTCTTGGTCAATATTTGAAGACTTTCCATTTTAAATTTCGCACCAATCCGCAAATTAGCTCAGGTTCCTGTGCTAAGCGGCCATGACGTTTCTCTCTTCAGATAATTGATTGCTGAATTTGCTGTGACAGGAAGGCCATGTGGTCTTTCTGCTTGATGCATCCCATGAGAGACATATTCTATTTGAAGGGAACACACACACACGCACACGTTCTGTTCAGCCATTGTGCGGCGGAATTTGCTCGATAAACCTAAATCCATCACATGGTCACCTGGGCTTGTGGCTGACTTCCGGCTTCTGCTTTTCATTGTAATCAATGCGTTCTGCTTTTAGCTGACATAGTCTTTTTGATACATCTCTTCTTGATTTTGTTTTCCCTCTCTTCTACTTCCTCCTGCACTCTTGCCAGAAGGAACTACTACTCTTTTTATCCGTAAGTGATTATGCCTCTTTTCTTTTCCATTATTTTGTGATCCATCTCACACTTGCTTTTGGCTCTGGCTGTCTATCACACAGCAGGAAGGCATGAAATAATAATTGAGAAGCTCATCCTTCTTTTTTTTTTTTTACTATCATGCTTCATCTCTCCTCTTCTTTATTCATCGGTAGGAAACCTGCAAACATGAATAAGACACCTATTACTTACCGCCAGGAGAAGAGCCACATGGGCTCAATGGAGCGCAGTTTTACTGACCAAAGCACCCTGCAAGAGGATGAGAGAATGGCACTCTCCTTTATGGATGCTCACACTTGTGGAAATCGAAGTAAGGAAAAAAAATTAGATAACTTTCAAAAGTTGACTTTTTGCTTCGCCAGGTACTCAAAATGTTTTTGCCAAAAAATACTGTGATTATGGTTTGATCTATTTTAACCTTCAATCCTGGACAAGCCATTTGGGATTCTTACCATTTCACCTACAATTGAGTGCCCTTTATATTGTCAATGGGAAGACAAGGAAAAGACAGATGTGTTTACTTTGCAGTTGTAACCGATATTGGTCAGCTATTCACATTCGTCAACAGCGTCAAATTATCCATTGGATCTTGTTTTGAGATGTAACTTTGTAGTAAATAATATATTGTACAATTAACTTTTTCATTTGAACACTTGATATTGTGACAATAGGTTTTTAATTGTTTTTCCTGTTTTCATCAAATCCTAAATTGATCACAATGAGCTGTTTAATTTGAGTTTATTTGCTAATTAGTCTTGCAAAGTATTCTGTAATTTTCATCTGTTTTGTGCTCGGCGTGAACAAATGAAAATTTGTGCATTTAAGTAATTCTAACTTTAGATTACTTTTAATTGAATTATTATCTCTTTTATTTAACAGTATTTGGAACTTGGGGAAAATTATTGACTCAAAATGTTAACGCAACCACGCAGTACTTTCTGCTTCATTGGGCCTGTATCTCATTAGTGCGCAATCCTAAATTAGCATCTGCAGCTGTGCGTTAGAATAACTCAACTGCAAAATGTTTCAAAATCCTCAATTTTACACTAGGTTGTCGTCACGTAAGATAGCACGAAATTAACGCTGGCTTATTGCAGGTGATCCACGCAGTTCTGTGAACGAGGCCAGCAGTCTGCTGGGTGGCTCCCCGAGGCACCCGTGCGGCCGCAAAGGCTCCCCTTACCACACGGGGCAGCTGCACCCTGCCGTCCGAGTGGCCGACCTACTCCAGCACATCAACCAGATGAAGACAGCTGAGGGCTATGGCTTTAAACAGGAATATGAGGTGAGCTATTGTCATTTTCCCCTCACACTCACTGGCGTGCTATCTGACAAAGGAGATTTCATGACTAAATTACTCAGCGGTCTATTCAAATGTAAATTCCACAGCACAGCATGCATGTAATTTAAGTGGGTGTGCAGTGTCATACATTAAATGTTGTATGATGAAATACTACATGAAGACAAAACATCCCTGGGTATGGGTGAGTGGAGTTGGGTAGGAGTTTAAAATAGAGGCAACCATGCTTTAGTACAGCACGTATCAATGTGAAACCATGAAACCATGGAGCAGGTCTAGTTTAGGTAGGGTGTGAAGTGTGTCTTTACCTCTAGGGTGTAACAGCATCAAGTATGAAATCAAGAGAGTGATGCACACCCCGCAAATAAGAGAGCACTTTGGCTTGCTCCACTCCAAGAGGTAGATGTGTAATTTCTACCTGCTGGAAATAAGCGACTAACTTGGCAAACAAGCTTGACGTTAATATTGAGAGGAAAGTATGGAAAGGCGTCACTCCACCTCTGACATCATCCATTTGTACAGCCCACTGAAATCAATTATTATTGTTAAAAGGCATGTGGATCACACTTAGTTTGACGCTATGAATCAATCATTCAGAGATGTGTCGGATGAACAAGTGTTGCGGGGGAAGATTGATGAGGTTAAATGTCTCAGTAGATGTTATATTCTCTCTTAATAGAAGGTAAGTACGTAATACTTTTTTTCTGCAAGAATTGGTCTGTGCTATAGATCTCACTTTAAAAGAATGTTGTTTATGATAAAAACTATCCAGTCCAAGGTCCACTGCCTTTCTTAAGGGTGCAATGACATCATTGAAAATTATTTTCTTGTTGCATTTTCATCTTGAGAAACTTTCGTCACAACAGTATTGTAGTGTCTAGAGCGTCTGCCTTTGAATAATCTTATTGAATTTAAGGAGTTCTGTGTGACGTTTGCATTACTGATACATGAGCAGAAATGCTCTTATCCCTGTTTTCGCTAGACAATGTGATTTGATTCAATTCAGTTCCTGGAATATTGGTTAGCGTGTCGGCCTCAGAGTTCTGAGGTCCTGGGTTTGATCCCAGGTCAGTCTTCCCGTGTGGAGTTTGCCTGTTCTCCCTGGGCTTGCCTGGTTTTCCTTGGGTACTCCCGGTTTCAAAAACATTCCAAAAATGTGCATGGTAGGCTGGTTGAACACTCTAAATTGCCCCTAGGTTTAAGTCAGTTCTGGTTGAATCCTGCCTGTCAACGTCAATTAGCTGGGATTGAGTTCTATTTGACTGTGACCTAGAACAACTAAGAAATAGAAAATTTAGAGGATGTTTTTCTGACAATAAAAGACTGACAGTGTTCCTTGATAACCTTACCATTGCACTAAATCTAGATCACATGGGCTGGTTCCCTCTGATTATAGAACTCAAATTGTATTCATGAGTAATAGAATTATCATGGATTTACATGTACACCTGTAAGATCTAATAGGATCTAATGCACAAGCAGTATAAAACATGTTTGTTGAATGGAAATCTAATTTATCTGATTTTACCATCTTTCACTTATTATTATTTATTAGGGGAGATAAATTCATTTGCAAGAGCTGTGTCAATAATATACTCTAATTTTGCATTCAATTAATTGATATTAATTCTACCGGCAAAACCAATCAGGGTGTCCTCTCCCTGCTATTGGCTGGCAATCATGAATGAATGAATGAATAAATATTAATTCTCCAAAAACAACATTTAAAATATTGTAATTGGTTCCCTCACTTTTATATCTCAAATCGTTTGTGTTGTCTACAGCCAGATGACGCTATAGCGAGTATAAAATTGCAGATGTCCTCAATTTGTCATTGTCAATGGGATGAATTTGAATATACGTGGCAATTATACAGGTATGTAGCTTGTCAGCATACCTTCCAGTGAATAATAGACACGTTGGCAACAGGGAATGTTATTTTGCTGCTAATAGCTGCTTACCTTTACTGACACCAGTGGTAAGATTCAGGAAATGAACAGTGAACTTATTCCCTGAGGAAAAACCTGTCGCTGTCACCCTTTGCTTGTTTCATTGTTTAAAAAAAGTGAGCAGACATCTTGTGTCGCTATTTCTTAGTGTGTCCCCCCCCCCCCCACCTCAAAGCTTGTGGACTCATTAAACTGTCCCTCATGGGAAAAACACAATCCACCCAGAACAAAATCAATACACAGCTCTTTGCGACAGAATGTGTTTTGATGAAGTGTCTCTCATCCGAGGAAATTGATGACGACTATCATATTACACCTTCCTCGCAGGTGTAAGCTTTTTATTTCCCTGAGGAATACCTGTGTTCTGTAAAAACACTGATCAATAATTTGCAGTGAGTTGTAACAGAGCTCATTCAAGTGACACTGTCTGTCCCTATATTTGTTTTCTCACCACACAAACTTCAACCTCAACTCCTCTCCAGTGTCAATTTTCTGGGGATCTTGAGAGGTTTATTACAGCCGTGGGCCCCTCTGTGTTGAGGTCAGGGAGGATGATGAACTCCCGTAGTAAACATGTACTTGTAGCAAAGGTTACCTTTGAATCAGAACACCAGCAAAACAACAAAATAGCACTGTCATGCTGGTAAACCTAACAAGAAAATTCTGAATGTAGAAAACCAAAGACACTTATTTGACATGGTTCTCGCTGCTTTCATCTTGTTTTGCCTATTTTAATTGATGCTGTAAACCAACCCATCCCACAGAAAGCTACCAGTGAGGCTTTCTAATCAATCTTCTACAGGCTTGTATTGCTTTGCTTTCCTTCAATATTGTAAGGTACCCTTGCTTTTCCCCCTCTTTGTTTTTTTTCTCTCTGCTCATCTCGAGACAGCCGAGAAGCGATGAGAGCAGAACAGCAAAGAGCTGCAAGGTCTGGCATCAAAATTTAAGAGGACGTGGAAAAGCAGTAGAGATGTACCAATGTAAAGAGTTGGAAGGTAAAGGGATGGAGGAATTGAAAGAAAGGCGGCACATGGAACAAGTGAGGAGGAGGGTGTAATCCGACGCCGGATTTGGCGGGTTCTTGGCTCTCTAGCAGGGAGAACTGCATTGTAATCCCCTGCTCAGCATGCAGACTTTGGCAGAGTTTCATCGAATTTCCCCAGTGGCTAAAACCGCGGGGGGTATGCCAGTCTTGAAATATGCATGTGTGTTTGTGTGCAGACGTCTGTTTGGGCTATTTGTGGAACTAATTTCAACCCCCACAGTGGACCCTTGACAGAAGTTTAGGGTGACTTTTCTGAGTGAAAAGGTTTGGTAATAGTTTGCTTGTTCGTGTGTTGCAAAAGGTTTTAGCAGTAAGCCATGTACTTTAAAAGTATTGTTGATGCTTGAAAAGTTTTGAACTTTTAAAGGATGATTCTTCCAGATCAGTGATGAATTACTATACTATACCGTAATTGTATTTTCTCTGATTAGATCATCATATTTTGATAAAGGGTTTTATAGGAAAATTTCCAACTATTGCATTCTATTACTAAAATTATCTAAACTTGCTGCTATCTATGGCTCCAAAGCTTAAAGTGACTATTATATAATACAGGCTTTCATGTTTTGAAGAGAGATTTTACTGGTGACAGCAGGGATTTGGTTGAAATAGGGATGGATGTCAAACTCAAATACAAGAATTACCATTTGTAGACATTTTCTGGGTAAAATAAATTGAAAGGAAGTTCACACAAGCCCTCAAATGTGATTTTATTTGATTGTATATGTATAATGGTGGGGAAAAAACATACCATTGGGCCACCTGACGGTTCAGTGATTCTTTCAACTCACTTCAGTGCAGGCAGTCTGGGTTCGATTCCCACTCGGTGGTTGTGTGATTGCGGGTGCGAATGGTTGTCTGTCTTCATGGATGCCCTATCACTGACTGGCGACTAGTCTATTGTGTAGTCTGCCTTCCACCCAACGTCTGCAAGGACAGGCTCTAGGATAAACAAACAAAACACTTAACATAAGAACCACTCTGCCGCCCGGTCGTCATATTATTTTTCTCATCTTATTATTTGATCAAATATCTCTCATGCTTCTTGATATCAAGCAGGTGCAACACACTATAGTTTTCAAGAATGTGTGTGTTTGTGCCTGTCTCTGGGTGCTTTTGTCCGACTTTATTCTGAAAATTTAGGCGATTGGTCAACAATTTCCTCAATATCAGTTAAAGTATAATACAAATAAGAGGATTCAAAGAATTCTGATAAGGTCAAAGGGTTTTTATTGTACTGTATAAAACACAAAGATCTATCTGGAAACAATGGACAGTAGCAATACTATAGAATAGGTAGAGAGAAAGAACTCTTGAAAATAAACACTGGGATTCATTTATTCGAAGTAAAATCCTTTTTTGGGGGTAGCAGCTAAGTGTACAACCAAAGATTTGTGAAAATAGAAGCTTGGTGAGACTCAAAAGGTACATTGATACAATGCTCTGAGCTCAGTTCTATTGAATTTTATTTCTCGCATGTAACATGATACCTCCCCACAAAACCAAACAGTTCTTGAAGTAATCTTTTTCGGTGCATAACTGGGGTTAATTCTGAAAGTTCCTCAAATATGCCTTACTTTTGTTCTCTCCGTAGAGCTTCTTTGACGGCTGGGATTGCACAAAGAAGAAAGACAAAACCAAAGGGAGACATGATACCTTACTGGGATGTAAGTCAAGATTCGGAAGAACATGCTGTATCAAACTCATTTCATATCTCAATTTGATTCTAGTTTTTTTTTGTCTAACCGTCACAGATGATCGTCACCGAGTGAAGCTCAACCCTCTCCTGGGAGACCCCAATACCGACTATATCAATGCAAACTATATTGACGTAAGTTTTCTTCTCCTTGACTTTTCCTCTTTGGAGATTATTAGAGTAAACACCCTAGTGAGGCTCTCATTCAATATATCCAGTAAGCCAATCAGCCAGCTGGTCCACTTTTACCTGGAAGCTTTCACCCAATCAAACTACTTGCGTCATACTTGTCATCTGCTGCAGCACACTGATGAGCTAGGCAAAGTCGGCTATCCGTTTTATTAAAATTGGAGAATAAAGGCATTTAATACCTTGGAAAGGAGATGAACCTTTTTGTAGGATGACACTAATCCTTCTAAATGAAATCGACTTGATGTCATTTAAACTCTAGTGGAGCGTAGGTGCAATGGTGTGGTGGAGATGGCAGATTAAGTATTGTGGATGGTTCAATATCCTTTTCCTTGGTCATTTTAGAGTGTTTTCTACTCATGATGTACCATTGCAGTTCTCACTTCTAATTAGAAATCCTGTAAGTAAATCAATTCCATGTATTTCCAGTTCTATTCACAACCATGCAAATTTGTTTCAGAAAGGCAGGATTCACCAATAGACAAAATTTATGAAAAAGAGCTACGACTTGTTGGGAACAAAAATAAAATAAAATATGTATCTCACAGCTAAAGATGGAGGTACACTACATGCTTGTACCTGCTCTGAATTTTGTGAGTTATGTCAAGAGAAGTGTGGAAATCTGATATGGATTCTTTGTCTCGCAAGATTTATTTCACACACTTCGTAGTCGGACTCAATATGGTGCCACTGTGGTAAGCCGAGGTAGAACGATCTTATGCTGGATGACTGAAAGCAGAAACCCTTTTCTGTCAAAGTCTTTCTGGCGAATTGACGTAAAAGCACATTTCTTACTAAGATAAACGTTTTAGGCACTTAGGTCTCCTTTGGTTGGATTAACCTTTTATGACAAATCAAATCAAGTAACAGCAGTAGGCTTAACACTGCACCTTTTTTCCCCCCTCTGGAATGACGGCTGTTGGTGAGAAGCATTCGTACAGTTTAATGTTGAAAGCGTATTACCATCTTGGCGACTAACTGTGCTTTTGGACTTAGAGGACGTTGTCTCAGGCTAATGAAAATTCCGTTATCTGTCAAGACTAACACATCAGGATGAAAAACATCTGTGGGTAGACGCATTTTCATTGGGTCCAAGCCTGATTGAAAAAGCAGACTCTGAATAATTAACAATAAATATGTATATTATTAGATTCAACCTTAAATATTAGATCCACAAATGCAAGGTTGTTGTGCACTCAATAATACAGGACAGTAAACAGTTCTCAATTAAGAATTCACATCAAACTGTTATGATGATGATAATGAAAAAAATGCTGTTCAGATCTTAGTCCAGTGAAAAAAAACATTTAAAAAATTAATCTTTGACTACATTGATGGTGTACTTGGGTGGAAAATTTTGCTGCGGGTCCGATTTGGAATTCATAACTGGTTTTAGTAATGCTCTGCTGAGTCGTTTGAATGTATATCTTTTACTGATTTAATGTTCTTTTCAGTCCTGTCCCCAAAACATCTGCTATTATATCAATTCACAAACGCTTAACATTAAGAATGCGGTGTTCTATCGTATTTGTAGTGATTACGTAACCGTTTTTAATATGGAAAATCATTGCTTCATAATTCATGTTCATTTTTTGCTTCCAAAACAGATTGGAAAAGGAGCATTCTGTTTTTCCCACTTTCTTTCTCATTTATTGCTTGAGACCTTGCTTCCTCAGATTCAATTTGCTTAATTAAGAGGGACAGTTGTATGCATGCAATGTCTGACAAAAGACGAGAAAGCAAGGCACTACGTCTGTTGCTGCGTTACATTTAAGCGAACCAATACATTATCATTATTATTTCATGACGCATTCATAATATCAGTTTATCTAATGAAAAAACATATCTGAGTAAGTCAGTGAAGTTTCAACTAATAAATACGTCATAAAATGTCATAAATAAAATCGTGCAAACTAACAATATGTAACTCTGACAACTTTTCATCTTAGCCTTCAATTGGGAACATTTTCTGCTCCTTAGCTTTAAACTAGCATTTTTTTTTGCCTGTCATTTTAAGGGAGGAGTGTATTTAACGAGATTATCATATTTTGCAGGCTTGTTTGAGGTTGACACTCGTACCAGATGTTTGTTTTCGGTGATTTCAACATTATTGGCACCTTTTATGTATTGGACAGTTTTTTTCCCCTTTGTTTCAAATGGAAAAACAAAGAAAGATTAATTATAGTATTTAAAATTGCCCAGCTCTTGTCTTTAAAGATTTTTTCATTGCAAAAAATAATAATCAAATTATGTACTATTTCAGGACAAAATGTCCATGTTTTTCAAAATTTCGGGGGTCCAATTAATCAATTTTTGTCATTTTCAACAACATAGAGATTGCAAATTTTATTTGAATACATTTGTGGCAAAATTGAATAGAACACTACTCCAAATGTGACTTAAAGCCATAAAGGTAGGGAAATTTTTCACTTTACATGCTAATTCCATCCGTGTACGCTGACAAGTCTTTGCTATTCCAACACGTCAAAACATGATTATCTGTCCAAGAGTTTTTCCATGGCAAAATACATCCTAGATAGATAGCGTCAACTCTTACGACTCGACCCACGTGACGTTTCATAATCACATATACGCACACCTTTCCACCTGTCTGTAAAGCAAGCTGTCTACCAAAAAAGCTTGTTTCATTAACTAGCATATATGTCTTCTTTTTCTACTCCCCTCCCCATTTCCTCAACCTTGCACCCCTGTAGATTCGGATTAACAGGGAAGTAAGTACTTCACCGCTTGTTCTTCTGCCTGTCTTCGCTCGCTTTCTCCCTCTTTTCTACCCCCCTCACTCCTCTTTCCATGCTACTCTATCCACAAATACTCAATGTCTTTAAGGATTGTGTTCATTTGACATGGAAATGAAAACAAAATCCCAATCATTAATGATTCCAAATGAACGGAAGCGCCCGTGTCCTCTTAGCATCGAGGACCCCGCTGCCTTTGTTAGTCCTCTTAAGTCACCCAGGAAGGAAGTTTAGTTGCCATGGTGATCGTCTCGACAGAGGAAAGCGAAAGCGTCTGTACTGATAGGTTGACAGGGGCAAGAGGAATTGTGGATAGCAGGCCTGGTCATCCATTTCCATTTTTTCAACATATTTGCAAGACAGTGTTGTGTTTATTTTACCCTTATTTATCTGGTTCGGACAATTTAAAACACACTGTACTCGTACGGCAACCAGTTTTCTCAAGTATCCGATAGATCTTTTGAACATTTAGTTCTTAGAGTTGCTCCGACCTAACTGACCCACAAGATATTCAGTTCATATTTAGACGTTCGCTTTATCTCCTCAATAGAAGTGACGTTTCCAGAGCGCAAAAAGTGTGTTTCTCCTCGCAAATGTAGAGAGACAGTGTCGTCTTTACAGTAGAAAACTCGCTCATTCTCCGTGTCCATGCTTTAAACTCCCACAGGTGATGTTTTGTTGTGTTTATTTCGCTCAAGGCTGTGAAGGTGTCTTCATTGTTAATCAATGTCTAGCTCATCCCTTATCATTCAAAAAAAAAATGTATGGCATCTATATACGTAAGGCTCCTGTAGACCTTTGGCATAAAGGATCTGAAGAATATATTTTTTTCCGAGAAAAACCTGAATTCAATGATTTTCTGAAACTATGTAAAATTCCTTTTGAAGAGACCTTATTTGTGGCACAAAGGGATGAATGCTGGAAAAGGTTAGGGCTATGCTGTTGAGATTATTATTTCTGTTGGAACCCTCTAATGCATTTAAGATTAAATGCTTAGTTGGAATGCAACTATATTCGTGGACAAAAGTTGGGTTTCCTAAACTTTTCAGCTTCATTCATTTTATTGCTTTCTATTTTTATTGTCTATTTTTTTTAAATGTCTCGTGTATAGGACTCATGCACCCATTGTGTTATATGCACTCTCATAATCACCCTGCAAAACCCAATTTTCTTTTGTACTCATGTGGCCCCCTCATTCCCCCCAAACATGGAAGTGTTATCCACGTTGTCATTTGATACGTTGGGATTTTCTGTCTTCCGGTAATTATCTTTGCATTTTTAATATATTAATGTTACAGGAGGATTTGGATAATTCAACTCTATAATAAGTTTGTTGATATCCCTTTGCATTCAAAAATACAACAAGTTTAGTTATTATAGAGTTTGTCAGAGTACATTTACCATTGATTCTTATTATATTATAACCAGCGCACTTTTTTCACAAGTCTGCTAAAGTTTGAAAAATGGTAATGTTCTTAATTTTTCTGCTGAACCAAAACTATACTACTATAAACAGGTAATTGTGGGTATTCCCCATAAACACTGGTACATTTGAGAAGCATTCTATTAAAACCATGGTTTTGCAAATAATTAGTTTTTTCATCAAAAGCCAGGTTTTTCTTTCATCAAAAAGATAGTTTCAACTTATTTTAACTGTATGGAAATTTACTATTTTTTCCAGTATGTTGTAAGGAAACGAAAACCCTTTCAATTATTTATTATATTAGTTATTTTGATGCAGCAGAAGTTAGTTGAACAAATCAGGGACTAGAAATTTAAAGAGACATTAAAAAGACATTTCAAATCAGTAATTTTAAAATATTTAATGTACATATCATTTTAAAAATGTATATTGCATTATTGCATTGAAACCCATTGTGGATAATATGGTAAACGCCTGCATATTCAGCACCTGCAGACATGTTTTATTTGGAGTGATGGAAAATCATTCTTGGCTGCTTTATCCAACTTATTCACCAATTTTGGGTGTTAAAGACAAAATGGAAAAATGGGTTTTAACTATTTACAGATTTTCACGATTCACAGTCAGACTCTGTCGTTATTTCCTGTGCCCAGACCCAAGGTCCACCGTTTATCCCTCTTAGCATCTGTTATTTTTAATTTTTAATTCAAAAACCCAACTTCTCAGATTTGAGTACAAATTCCAGCATGCTGTTTGTAGGGTCTTGAGGGACATTTCTGCTTTTTTTTTGTCTAGGCTTATCTACATATTTTCAGATTTCCAGTCCATTCACATTACTTGCTTTGAATTACTAATTTATTGTTCATTGATCAGCGCCTCTAAATTTTGTACTTTTTGGATATTTAAATTGGATACATTTTTAATGAACAACAGTGGCCATTTCTAATCATTTTCATACATCTCCATGAAAAATTTCCCACTAAGAATGACTTTAATTTTTGTAAATCGATAACAAAACTCAATGTTAACACAACAGTTCAAGTTTAGTTTTCTTCATATCTCTTTTGTGGGTTTCCAGGTATTATTCATTTATTCTGCTCAACTTTCCTGGGAATAAACCTTGCTGAAGGAATCACATTTTGACAGATTTATTGGCATTTTCCCATGATAGGGACATGAGGGAACCAGTGGCTCCTTGTGGATGTTATGAGTGCAAAGACTCACGAGTCAGCAGTAGGTCAGAATGCACTAAAACACAACAGAGCACTGTCGGGGAGCGGGTGAAATGATGAGAGGGAAAGACTGAGACACACAGCTGTGTGTGAGACAGATGGCTTACTCAGCATGTCATCCCTCTTTTCTTTTTTAGGGCTACCATCGATCCAACCACTTCATCGCCTCTCAGGGTGAGTGTCCTCGTATCGTGTGTGTGTGTGTGTGTGTGTGTATGCGTGTGTGCGTAAGTGTGGTGTTTATGGGTGAGCTAGGGTTTAATAAATGAAGGATTATGTAGCCAATGAACCCACTCATGCACAGACACATTCAAAGGTCTTATTGTGCCTGGATTGTTAGGGTTGTTTAATTAATCATGAAGAGGAAGCAGTTAATGAATGCATTAGTCGGTTCTGCCTATTCTCGTAGGCAATGTGGAATCTCTATTATTGCAAAGAGAACATGTAGTAGTTGATCCATATCATTTCCCGGGAACTTTGAGAACTCTGAGCATTTGAAATTTCGCTCCACTGAATCTAAATTGTTCAGAGGAGTGTCAGCTCCTTGGCAGCTGCTGTCATTAAGTCACTCAAGATCGCTTTTTCACAGAGATGAATCTAGCATTCAAGAAGGAAAAAAAACAGCCAATCAGCTTTCTTTCTGACTCCTTTGCTGTTCGAAAGTTGCTCCTTGCTCCTTTAAATGTCTCAAAGTTGATTGATGGTCCACCAGGCTTTTATCATCATCATCATCATCTACTGTTTTTCTGTCACCTCTCACCTTTTTTGCTCTACCGGGAAAGTTCTCCTATACAGCTTTATTAACAGTGCAATCTTCAGAGATCCTGCTATCAGAAGAGGACACTAAGGTCCCAATAATAGGGGAGCTCTCAAAGTAGCAGCTCTTTCATTGAGATGACAGCTGTTTGATTATGTTCTTTATTCCTTCACTCTTTCTTCCAGGACCCAAGCAAGAAACACTATATGATTTCTGGAGGATGGTGTGGCAGGAAAATTGTTTCAGCATCGTCATGATTACTAAACTGGTGGAAGTTGGCAGGGTAAGAAATAGAGATGTGCTCCATTCCCCCCTTTTATCTCAACATAATAGTTGGATAGATTGTGCTTCCGTCTGAATAAACTGTGTTTTTGACCATGTGCAGACTGGTGAGGATCCTATGCAACCATAGCAGTCCACCACCATCCATTTTGATTGTATTTTGGCCTTTTTCAAGAAGGATTTGAGTGACTCAATGGCAATATGGTTATGGTCAGATGTAATAAAAACTTGCTAGCCATCCCAGTTAAACATACTCTCATATGTTTATTTTTCAAGGTAGGGTGGAATGAAGAATAAGGTCTATGAACTGTTTAGCACAATAATTCTTTTGCAAGGCAACAGTTCACTACCACCAGGAAAAAAATAGCTTGTTCTGCCATGTATGAATGTCCCATTTTCTCTATTAAATTCGAGAACATATTACCTGAATAGATTGTTAAAATCACATCATTTTGGAGTTCAATACTTGCATGCAATTTGGTTTTCCATTTCGAAACTACTCTGAGTGGTCAACAAATAAGCAGATTACACTTCAATGGGAAGCCAAATAATACCTCTTTTATATGCTTAGCCTACAGTTGATTATGCTGTTTCAAACATGCTACCAGATGGTATTTCGAGAAAGAATATTACCCTACACGTTTTGGATTCGAGTGCAAGTATGACATGAAAATCTGGAATCCAAATTTCAGCAAACCTAAAACCCTTTATTTTAACAACATTTAGACATTGTAAGATGAAGTAATTAGAAAAAACTAAAAATGAGTGCTAAATGCCAGAAAGTACTTGAGACTGACCAAACATCTCCAAGTTTGGTACTCGATTTATGCGTCAATTGGTTCATGAATATGAGGAGGGTTGATAGTGAAATATTGTTTTTTTTATTTTTTATCTAAAGGTAAAATGCTGTAAATACTGGCCAGATGACAGTGAGATGTATGGCGATATCAAAATCACACTGCTAAAAACCGAATCGCTTGCTGATTATACTGTCCGAACGTTTGCTTTGGAGCGGGTGAGTACTTGAGCAACATTTTCTTCTTAAATTATTGGTGCATGAAATATATTATTATGCCAATTATGTTATCCACATCTTCCTACAAAAATTGTGTATATTGTAGCCAGAATGCTTCAACGATTGTGATGTCAAAAAATACATTATACGTACTATAGTGGATTTCTAAT
Organism: Stigmatopora nigra; assembly: GCF_051989575.1. Taxonomy (NCBI): domain Eukaryota; kingdom Metazoa; phylum Chordata; class Actinopteri; order Syngnathiformes; family Syngnathidae; genus Stigmatopora; species Stigmatopora nigra. The sequence goes on from NC_135514.1 coordinate 7,714,609, forward strand.
TACACTATGTACGTATATGAAGGGACCTTGAATACATGACCCTCATGTCACATTCAAGACCTTCCTGACTCCACTCTTTACTCTTCAATAACGGCAATTTAACACTTGGGCACATATATTTACGAATACACTTCCGATGCTTTTGTAGACCTGAATACCGTTCAGCCATCTCTTCAACAAGCGAGAGAAAACATTCAAACAGCAGTGGATTTATTGTATTTACCCTCCATCCTGTTCATCCAAACATTGTGGGATACAAGCACAGTTTTCTCCTTTGTCGGTTTGAGTGAAATCCATGTATTAAATGGCTATATACACGGCACCACAGCAGAGCAGGGAGACGCAGATACGCCACACCAGTGTGTGTTATAATGAGTATCAAGGTCACCAAGAAGGGTGGGCATTCTGGCATACTTGCTTTTAATTGGCTAAAATCCTACCAGCATTTTTAAAATACCTGCCCCTAGAATTTATTCAACAAGATTTTCTTTCTGCAGAGATGCACATTAATGACATTTGTGTTGCTTGTCTTTTTTTTAAGATGTGAGGGCAAGAATGATTATTATGGAAGTGATAGGGCTTATTTCTTTGCCATCACTTCCCAACTAAACTTTAGAATTTCTCTTAACACGTAAGCAAGTAAGACCTCAAATTATAAACGTTATATTACAAGCCATTAAATACTTGGCACAGTTGGCTGCTTACGGGCGGAGGGATCGCGCATTAATCTTGGGAAGAAAAAAAATACATTTTATAATTAGTCATTATCGAGACAGAACTGCCTGTCTTTCCAGCGTGCCTGCTGCGGTGTTTAGCCTGGATGGCCTCTTTACTCGTCTGTCAATCTCCTGGAGATCCTCACTGGAGGACCTCCAAGCATCTGAGAAAGTGACAGTGGTACAAACACAGAATTATCAGCACACTGTCACACTGGCTCTTTCGTATGCACAATCTGTTGTTTATTCAAATGAGAAAGAATTTGGGAGCCAGTGACAGCTGTTTTTTTTTGTTTGTTTTTTTAGTAGGATGTGTGGTGGGTGGCGTTCTGTCTTGAACAAATCTTTGCTTTGCAGCTTTACTATGTTGTCTTGGTATAGGGGAATAAATTGTGCGACTGCAGCCAGTGCCCCCTGGCGCTCAGGTCTGAGTTATTCCTTCTCGTTTGTAAAACTGCAGCTGTTGTGAGTCTGCCATACCCTGAGGCCAAACTGTCCTAGAAGACCTAAGACCTCATATAAATAGTGCCCACAGTCAAGAAATATGTCACATCTATCAGACAGGAAGAACATCACTTAAAAGATTGAAGGATATCTTTTTTTTTAAAAAAGTCCCTTTGGCTCTAATGCAAAATGTTGTCTTTTACACGCTCATGTTAACTATGTTTCTGTTGCCAGAGAGGATACTCAACCAAGCATGAAGTCCGTCAGTTTCACTTCACATCTTGGCCTGAGCATGGGGTGCCCTATCACGCCACTGGTTTGCTGGCCTTTATACGAAGGGTGAAGGCCTCTACTCCTCCTGATGCTGGTCCTGTGGTAGTCCACTGCAGGTAACTTCATGTTAAGCACTTTAAGTATAAGTTATGTATTACAAAGGACAGTAGTCATTTGCAACAACACTTTATGTACAAGGCAGGCATACCAATTCACCAGAAACAATGGCTGACCTAGAAGAGGGCTTATAATGGTTAAACTATATAAGTATAAGGGCATTGGGTGTACATTTATGTTTAATACCAGCAAATAATGATGTTATGGGGAAGCAGCAATAAGGATTCTTGCCACAGCTTTTCGGGAACAAACTGGAGTTTCCATTGTAAGTAAACACATACACTTTGTAGATTTGGTATCTTTTCTTACGACTTTCCCGAAACCTCTCGGATACACCTTATTAACCAGAGGAATTGCACCGTGCGCGTCACGGCTCCGCCAGCAAACGGCAGCAGGATCAATTTCGCAGCCATTAAAATCAATGTGTGTAGTTACACAGCCCACGGTTGCATTGCATCTTCGTTGCGACGCTGCTCTGCCGGTTGGAGGAGTTTCATAAGGCTTCTATTTTTTGCCAGATGCCACAACCAAACACAATAATCCAGTCTAGCGTAGCACGAGAAATAGCGCAAGTTCTATTTGACTATGAAGTCAGGAGTATACATTAACATAAACATCTCATTTTACAGTATAATGACTATAATTTCTTGGTGGTTTTGTATATTGTCTTCACAACATCAATCCGTTATCGATAGACCTGTTGGAATACAATCAACAAGACTAACTTTAAGAAGATTAGTTTTGAAATTAAGGTCAAGTTTACATGACAATAGAAGATAATAATTGCCTTAGTAAGTCAAGTAGCTATTACAGTATATCATAAAATAGCCTAGTTGAATTTCAACATCTGCAAAATTTCTGCAAGAACTACTACAAAGAATTTAATAGCAGTAGTGCTGACACTAGTACTTAGAGCACTTGAATTTAACAAAAAAAAGTAAGCAAATGCAGCAGAATACCAAGACTATTCAACTTATTCAGCATTTCAAAACTACTTTCCCATGGCTGAAAGTGAAAGATAGCTTAAAAAGAAAGAAAGAAAGAAAAAAAGACAGACTTAGGGTTTCCATGTCAACAGCCCGGTCTTGTCTCTTGATTAAAACCGGTCTATCAAGCGGCTCTTGTTAAAACCAGGCATAGTTTAGGTTTTTCAAAGGTAATTTATGCCCCCTTAATTGCAAATGGCTACTGACAACACACATATAGGCAGAAAAGCTCGGATTAGCAACTAAAACACCCACTGGAATTCCAAAACTATCCAAGAAAATAAAAAAATAAAAACTTTCCTTCACTTCAAAATAGTTCCTTGCTATGTCTGTCTCAGTCAGAGAATATAAATTGGCAACAATATTTGCAGTATTCACTCACACTTGCAGACACGGTAACAATTTCAGTAAGCACAGTCAAGAAGGAATAAAAGACTGATCTTTGAGGTTTCTTTGTTTTAAATTGGGTGAACCACCACTGGAATACAACAGCTACGTGAGTTAATTATTGCAAGGCAAACTCAAAAGACACTACATTTGAAGATGAGCAATCTTCCTAATGATGTTTTTCTCTGTGTGACAGTGTGGGGGCAGGTCGCACAGGCTGCTACATAGTGCTTGATGTCATGTTGGACATGGCGGAATGTGAAGGTGTAGTGGACATCTACAACTGTGTCAAAACTCTTTGCTCAAGACGCATTAATATGATCCAGACAGAGGTAAGACCCAAAGGGGTTAAACATCTTTTGCTCCATTTTTATGGACCATGTTTCCTTATTATGGTTGCATGGGAACTCCAACATATCCCAGTTGACTTTTGCTAAGGCTGGAATTAATTCAAACTGGGCTGTTCAATGGCCAAGTTAAGCATGGGTTGGATAAAATGTGAATTTCAGGTTCTTTTTAGGTAACTGTGCATCTGCTTTTTGTTGTTCCATTCCCTCTGGAACATTATCAAGGTCAACGTTGTCTTTTAGTTTCTGCTGTGGCAGGCACGTCCTGTTTAGGTGTGCAAATAATTTACATATTCAAGATGTATTATGCAAATGAATATTGACGTTGCTGTTCGTTACATATGCAGCGATTTGCCCACTTCCCCTTAATTAAGGGTCTTCCCATCCACAAATGTTTGTTTGCTTGAAGATACAGTCTGCATTTATTCTACAACAACTTGGTTACACTAATGTGTTTAATTTGAAACATTATAGGTCAGTGTCTTTTAGCCACTGTTTTACTCAATATATTAATTGTTTATTGGCCTCATATTAGATTCTTCTTTCTTCTCTCAGGAGCAATATGTATTCATCCATGATGCTATTTTGGAGGCTTGCCTATGCGGTGAGACGGCCATCCTTGTGAATGAGTTCTCGGTTGCCTACAGAGAATTACTGAGAGTGGATTCCCAGAGTAATTCCTCGCAGCTACGTGAGGAATTCCAGGTCAGGTTTATCTTTGGTACATGAAGTATTATATAGTTCGTTAAGAGACGATGGCAGTTGTTAATGCAGTGACAGTAGGAGGTTAAGTCCATTCAATGTTTGCTTTTGTTTTTTTTCCTCTTCTTTGCCGCATGCGTGCAGGGATTTCTCAAGATTTTGAAGATCATATTTAACATAGATTCATCTCAAAGGTTTTGAACTTTTGCACCACCCTAGCCTATGATCAATTGAGCCATTTTGGGGTTACTCCATTATGACTCCTACTTTTTTACAGTTAATCTGTTCATCCGTTGAATGTTTCATACAAGTGTTTAGTTAAAAAAAAAAACACTTCACAACAGCTTATTTTGTTGTTGTTTTTTTAATGCATTGGTGCAATTTGGCAAGTATAATTTTCTCTTTAATTTCGGCCAAGAAATCTTTAAAATATACAAACAAACATTGAGTGAAAATCTTCTCCAAGGCTGTTCAGCCTTATTCAGTATCGACACTAAATGTTACATGACCTCTTTTTGACACATTTTCAATCAAATTAATGTTTAATTAAGGAAATGAATTTTAAAAAATTACAGATAATGACCTGTTATGCAATGATAAATAACAAAATCCCAATGACGACATCTTTTCACCTTACTTCATTCATTTGAAAACGTTCACTGAGAGTACTTTATTCAGGTTGTTTTGTTATGTTTACACCCAGGTGCTTCCACAAACGTACTCGTTTGTGTATTGTGCGGGATGTTGATGGTGCCACTTCCCTGTGTGACTGCATTCAAATTTTTACTTCGCAACAACAGACTCACTGCACATTTTATTAGATGTTGATAAGGAGAGAAGCAAAGCAGCTGTGTTCTCAAATTCTCCTTTAGCATCATCCTTTACCACCACCCCGCTGCAGTGCACTCCTAGACAGCCAGCCGCAATGAATCCCGGTTTAGCATTTCAAAGTCAAACTGCGTAAGACTGTGCAAGACCTTTTAATTTGATGTGCTTTTATCCTTATGTTGTGCATGGAAATTAAAAAGCAAGTATGTTTAGGATTAGGAACATGTGCGTCCAGTTTGACACGATAATTACAAACATGCCTTGCATTGATGCTGCCGTCTTATCCAGCCGTGACCGTTGTTCAGAGGCCTCACTGCCGCCACCCAATACGCTTTTTACACTCTGCTTTTGTGCCATGTGTGGAGTTCTATTATTAATATGTAGCCTTTTCTATTTGCCTTGGTATCGTGGTATAGTGAGGATATGTGCTATGAGATATGTGCTTCGAGTAACACTATGTGGTGCTAGTACCTTGAAGCTTTCTGCCCATTTATTTTGTATGTATGGTTTTCCGACTGGGTTTGTGATTACGGTTTAAATTTTCTAAATTTTCTTTATATTTATATGTAGATATCTTTCCTTTGTATCTATTTGACCTTTTATATGTTTCAATGAATGCAATTACAGAACAAGGGAGTTAAAAAGTTAGACATAGACTAAAGACAACGTAAAGCTCAATGGATATTTAGAATTTTAACTATCTATTGCAAACGGCAGAGATTGTACATTTGTGGGGGGATTTATCTGAAAGTATGTACTTCAAACCATTTCCCGTCAAACTGAATTGCTTCATTTGCTGCATGATTTATGATTTCATCGTTTCATATATGAGAGCAGTTTATATGGTCTGTACTAATGCAATTCCCATCTTCAGGTGACCAAAGTGAACGAGTGTTTAATTAACTGGACTAAAACTGTGCTGCCATGAAAGCAGGCTAATTTCCAAGAAGGCAGCCTTGGAAGGGTATTTCCTTACAATTTATTTCCTACTTGCTGGGCATATGGACTGAGCGAGCCCTGTTGCAAATAGCCAAAATCAATTAGTAATGGAGACTCCCCCATGAAGATGATCGTGATGGCCTATATATGAACTTGTTTTTTAAAACAGTTCATCATTTAAAACACATTTTACAACATTAACGTTATAAAAACTAATGGTTTCCAGAGTAATTTATTTCCTCCGTTATTGAATATCACTTAAAACTGTTCCTCATATATGGCGATACGATTCTCATCACAGGTCACGATTGGATTTAATCCCCATAGTACACTTTAGGACAATTATTTTTTTTGTCACTTTGGAGTGTAAGTGCACCCACCACATTGTTTATGTCCACCAAAAAGACAAATCTTGTGTTGGATCTCACTATTTTACCATCTCCATTCACAGACTTTGAACTCTGTGACTCCACACCTGGACGTGGAAGAGTGCAGCATCGCTTTGTTGCCCAGAAACCGTGAAAAGAACCGCAGCATGGATGTCCTTCCACCTGACCGCGCCCTGGCCTTCCTCGTAACCACCGAGGGGGAGAGCAACAATTACATTAACGCCGCCTTGGCCGACAGCTTCCACCAGCAAGCTGCCTTTATCGTAACCCCTCACCCTTTGCCTGGCACCACGGCCGACTTTTGGAGGCTAGTTTTCGACTACGGCTGCACGGCGGTGGTCATGCTCAACCAACTGAACCAGTCGAACTCTGCCTGGGTGAGTTCATAATGTTTTGTTTTCCCTATTTTCATTTCATCAACTTCTGAGTTAAAGGGAAAAGTGAATGTTGCCTCTCATTCACATCATGTTACACTTTTTCCAATCCCCCCCCCCCCCCCCCCCATAAGTCGTATGTTTTTCCCCCCACGACCCCCTACCATCACTCCATCTATTTCTTACTGTGCTCGGGATTAGTTTCTTCATGCCATTTTAACTGACTTTGATCCCTGACCACATTGATGTCAAGAAACGACTAGATAACACCCGCCCCACTTTTTGCTTTCCCCTCCTCAAGTTCCATCTCCAGACAATAGGCTTGTTCTGCCCTCCAGCCCCATCTCAGGCTCCTTTTTTATTGGCGCCCCACTTTTGCAATCTCCGAACATACTGTATGTCCTTCTTTTTCCTCCTCCTCCTGCACTGTACTATCTTCTGTTAGATTTTAATTGTGTTTCATGTCATCGTGACAAGAGAGAAGGAATGATCTAGATTAAAAAGAAAAAGCTGGAAAAAATGGAAAATGTAGGAGATAATGAAACGCAAGCCACTTGAAAACAGACACTGCTGTGCTTCTCTCATAAGATTGGACTGGCAAATGAAAACACTTACAGCCTTTGCATAATCAGACTTGACTCAAAGCTAATTTAAAATACATATTTCATTGTGTCACAGGCCTGGAAATGCAAAAATCATTAAGCTTGGTCAAAATGGCATTGAATCAGTCGAAAGGCTTTTTATATTTCAAATATGTAACCAGTTGCACTTGCTTCAGAAAAATCAAAACATGTGAAATGATAAAAATATTACGTTTTATTTCTTCCAGAATAGTGCAATAATTTTTCAGTCATGCCTAAAAATCAAGTTGTTGCAGCTTTAATCAGAAGACTATTACGAGCACTGTTGGGGAGTTCATTTGAAGGTTTTAAATTTTCTTCATGCCATTTCACCACAATCTCATAAAGAACATTACAACTCCCCATCTCATTCTTCTTCTCCACTATTATTAACACACCACCAAGCTGGATCTGGGCAACCAACTCCTGTTGTTCTATGGCTCCTGTAACCCACATGAAATGTACAATGGCCTTTTAACAGGTATTAATATGATCTTTTGACACTTCCCAGAATTCCTTGCCCACCTTAGAACTGTAGTCTTTCTTCTAGAATGCTCCATAGCTTCATCATTCTAACCATCTTGGATTAACATAGAAAATATTCCTATGTGGTTTAATGATACGTCTTATCAGAAATGAGGAAGGCAATCATTTATAACTAGCTAGTGGTTACGTGCTTTGATGTCTTGAGCTATCAGAAGACAGTAGCACTATCAGATGCACAATGGGACTGTGGATAGAAGTGTTCACCCAAGACTAACTAACTTACATAAACACTATGTGAGTTATGTAGCAAACTTCATGAATTATTGTGTAGTTAGTGTGTAAAACATCTTTACTGTAACCATTAGAAATGTTTGATAAGGCGCCCTCATCCTTTATTACTCTTATGAATGTATTTTATGTGTGTTTGGACTTGGGTATGGACACTTAATTATCATATACTTTGAAAGCTTCCTTATTTCTTCAGAGTAGGTTTGTTTATTAGAGCCAATGAAATCCAAAGCTTTTTTTCCAGTGTTTTTTTTCTTCTTGGTTTTAGTCTTTTACATGTAGCCTTTTGTTTTATTTGTTGTACAAGTGTTTTTGTGTTCTGTATTTTAACACAAATTTGCATCTTGGCTATTTCGCCTCTGAAAAAAAGAGAATTTATATATCAATTGATTTTTATTAGTTTACATTTAAAGGCTAAAAGGTAGAAAGTATTTTTTACTTTTGTGGCTAAGCCAATAAATGTTAGAAAAAAGGGAAAAATCGGAAAGAAAAACATGTAAATGTTAAGTATTATAACAGATGGACTCTTCCTTTTAGTGTCATTCTGTGAGTTCCATGACTTTTCTCTAAATTCTCTGGTTAAATGTGTAACACTGCCAGTTTAAGCGAGTTATTCATGGAGTTATGTGGTAATGTAATCTATTAAAATTGCAATGTCTGTGTCTCACCCGATATTTTCCATGGCAATCGCCAGGTTATTATATATAGCCTGTCCCTGCGATTCTCTTTTTTCTTACATGATATGACCATAAAAAGCTAAGAAAAAGAGTGATGAGGAAAAATGAAAAAAATAACAGCATGCGAATTATGGGATCGATGTATGACCTATTTTCTGCTTCATGCGGCATGATTACAGGATACTTGTCTTTTCCTCCATTGTCATTTTCCGTTGACATTTCACATTATAATTGTTATAACACAGCATGGTTTTAAAGGTTTTCATGAGTTCATCGAGGTTCCATTTGAGCACTGCCAGTAATGCGGAAAAGTGGCATTATTGTCTGTTTCAATGAGCCGGTGTAAATCGTAGCCTGAAAATGTCTTTCCTGACAGTAGTGAGGCCGTGTTGATTTGTGCCACTGCAGCCTTATCGCTAAGGTTCAAGGTGTTGTCAAAGCTGCTGGATGTGACTAAGCGTAAAGCTACTGTTGCCTTTCTGACAGTGTCATCAAATCTACAGCCCATTCTTTACTGACCTCTGCAACTTTGACCTAAAGAAGTATCGCTCAAAAGATGGTTTCTCAGCAAACTAGTCGACAGCTTTTGAAATACTCTGCCAAGCTAGCCCTAAAAGTCCAGTCACACTATGTTTAAGTCCTCCTGCATTCTTATACTCAGAGTAGGAGTCACATTTTACAATGCCTGCATATAATGAGCGGCAATCCATAAGTCAGATTCTATATTTCCATTAATGTGCCATGAATGAATGGGCATCTATTTTTTTTCCTTGTACAGTAGGCTGTGACTCCACTGCATACATATTCTTCACATTACAATACATATGCTTAGAGATGCATAATTCATTAACTTGTGAAATTCCCTTCTGACTGAGAAAATGTCTTTCTTTTATTCTCCCCTGAACTAACGTTCCCATCGAGCAATCTCTTAAATATGTCATCTTTTCCCTCTAGCCTTGTGTCCAGTACTGGCCAGAACCTGGTTTACAGCAGTATGGTGCTATGGAGGTGGAATTTCTCTCCATGTCAGCTGATGAAGATATCATTACTCGCTTGTTTCGGGTGAAGAATGTCACAAGGGTGAGCATCATTAAGGTTGAAAAAAAAAAAACACCGAAAACAAAAACACATGCACATGTCACGCTGGTACTCCAACATATGACGGCTTATTATTATGACCTTATTATAAATGCATGAGCTGTGAGTCATCTCAAAGTCAACGCACTGTGGGCCTGTCTGAAAAGAAAAGCGGCTCTAGTCTGAAGGGAATGATTTGAATTTCTATACAACTATTTTGTGTGCGTGCCAGCTGAAAGACTGAATGCATAACTTGATGGGGAATTCTACAGTATTGGCCTCTTATCTTATCTTACTTTCCAGTGCCTACTCAAGAGCGCTATTCAACATCTCTCAAAAATTGTTGAAATACAACCCACAGATATCTTATTTATTCATTTTATGTACTATAATTTTCCTATATTTGCGTAGCTGTCCTTGAGAATCCATTTGGTGGACATCATTAGTTTTTACATTGTACTTTATCAAATTCGTTAACGCTGTTAGAATGGTAGGAAGATTGGTGTTAAGGTCTTTAAGTGTTTGTAAGTGGTAATATGATAATGTTGCTGTGTTGTCATGCCAGAAAAAGCAAAAAAACATTCTTCTTTTAGGGCTGACCTGGTTTGTCTCCGTTAATGAGTGCCAAGAAGTTAACTCTTTTCACTAAAAGGAAAATCCATCAACTCGAAAATACATGTATATAGTATAGTAATAAATTTACAGTATAGTACATTATAAAGTATAGTAAAATGAATGAAACAACCATCATTCTAGTGACAATGACTAAAAGACATAGTAGTCGAATCTAAAAGTAATGTAAAAGATTACATCGTCTTTAAAACCAATATTTTGTGGGCTTTTTTTGTTTCTATAATTCCATTTGCAAAAAGTAATGGCTTTCATTAGTGTAATTTGTACCTTTTTTGATCAGACATTTTTAATAGAACGGCAGGTTAACAAACACCTTTTTAAAGAAAGGCAAAGTCTCTTCATCGCATTGGAAATTATCAGTCAGGCCTTAAAGCGCTTTACTAATTTAAAAAGTAGTATTGCTGGATTTTGTGTGTTTTCTTAATTTGCATGCATGAGCTCTTGCTTTTTCTTCCCACAGTTCATTATGTTGATTGTTTGAATGCAGGTATGGTTTCATGCAGTAAAATCTGCATAAACACATGCATGAATTCTGCTCCCTGTCAAGCCATTATAAAGAGAAATTTGTATGCACGCTGTCACCAGGCGCTGTTTTCCAAGCGGTGTTAAATCCATCGCTTATACAACTTCCTGTCTTGATTGCCATCCCCTGGCATCTTGGCTAGATTTGACCCTCTCTTGCTTTGGTGCATGCGACCACTGAGAAAAGGTGAAAATAGGAGGTAACAGACTGGGAGGACTGCAATCACATAGATGTAATACAAATCTCAACCCAGCTAAGAAATATACTCGCAAAGTGTCACAATGATGTACACGTTGAAGAGGAAAAATCTAAAGAAATGCACTGCACGCATGTGCAGTTAGTGTTAAAAATAAAAATAAAAAACAGCACAGCAGGAGACCAGTAAAGCAATCCCGCCTTGTGTCATTGATGTTTTTGCAAAGCCAATTTGCCTGAGTTACAGTCTTCAACTGCTCCTTAAATGAGAGTCTTGTGGCCAAGTTTATGAACGTACGGAGACCTCCCCTTTTTTTCTCACTTACACACACACGCACAAATGGCGTACCACTTGCATCTGAAGACCTATATATCTTCAAGTCACTGTGCTGAGTGAGCACAGCTGAGAATGCCAGCAGGCAGCCGGGGGGATACTTGAATACAACTAGTAAATGATAGTTGCAAAAAGAAAAAGGAAAACAAAACAACAAGCAGAAGCAAAAGAAGAATTGATTTTAGTTGTTAGATTAGGAATTATGGAGGGCAATGTAAAATATGTCCAGTAATACATAATACATTTGATATTTTTATTTGTGTGACAGAATCAAATACCTATTTACATACATTTCCCACATGTGACACACCCCGTTCTCACATGTGTTCTTTGTATGTCACCTTAAGCTCCAAGAGGGTCAGCTGGTGGTATGCCAATTCCAATTCCTACGCTGGTCACCATACCGGGACGTTCCTGACTCCAAAAAGGCATTCCTTAACCTACTGGCACAAGTGAACAAGTGGCAAAGAGAGTGTGGAGAAGGCCGCACTGTGGTCCACTGTCTGTGAGTAATCAGTCACACTCAACACACTCAACGACTTCAAATCAAGTATCAGCATCGACGATGTCATTTTGACTTGCGTCGTATTGTGCCAGCGCAACCCCCCCTCCCTCAGTCCCCTGATCCCGCTGTGTACACACTGATTGATGAATATGAATGGCCAATCCACCACATTACTAACACATCACACCCTCATTCCCTGCCGCCCCCACCCAAAAACGCATCACTCAGCGGTGTCACACAGTATTAGTGGCGACAACTGGGAAAGAGATTATGGAGATCAAATCAATTATGACTTAATAAAAAATGTGATGCTTCCCACCACAGCAAATCCAAGGCTGCCACTGTGTTGACAACAATTGATTACCTTCCAAATTCTTTTATTGGATGTGCAGGTTTCTCTCACTGCCGTACATTTGCAGCGGTTGCCTTAAGGGGGTAGAAGTGGATTGTCCTTCAGTACTTTATTGATATTGCCTTAAGTTTGTGATGACCCGAGCAATAATTTCGGGGGAAAGCCAGCATTCTTTATTTCTGTATTTTTTCCTAACAGCATTTCCCACTTTTCAACCTATGTAGTATTTAAGACAACGCCCACAGACAAACCTTTTTCCAGAGCTACCAACTACTCCGGAATTGCAAGAGTTTACCCGGAAATGCAAAACAAACTCGGGGACTACGGACAACCTCCCAAAACTCCCCAAAAATTGTCAAATACATTTTGTTTTGAAGCAACCAATTTGGAATACCAAATTTCCAATTTAAATGCCTCGAAATCCACAACATAGCTACAGCTTCCGCCATCTTGATTCAACTGCACTCTAAACTGGAAGAATTTGGTAATGCGAATGCATTGTGAATCATCCGAGTTACAAGTTCTAACGAATGATTCGTCTTGTGCGACTTTAGCGCATTTCGATTTTGCGTGAATCGCATTCACTTCGGAAATAGGACATGGGTAGTCCTTAAATGGAGTCGACGGAGGTTGGCAGCTCTGTTATTATGAAGACGTTCTTTGTCTTCACACCACAATATTCATATCAGGCCTACATCTTTGGCATCCATGTTTACTAGTACAGTAATCCCTCGATTATCGCAGTTAATGTAGACCAGACCTGGCCGCGATCCAGAAAAAAAAAAAACGCGATGTTGTGAAGCCGCGATAGTTCAAGCTGCAATAATCGAGGGATTACTGTAACATTAGGGTGGATTTTCTAGTGTGAAGTAGCAGTTATAGCTTCACTATTGTGAAAGGATGCATTCTAAGCAGCATATTAATGAAGCTTCGCCAAGTCAAGTTGTTCTGCTGGACTGAGTAGTGTCGCACAAAACATCCATTTCTTCCATTTGGTATCCTACTGCAGTAATGGTGGCGGTCGCAGTGGGAGCTTCTGTGCCAGCAACATTCTTCTGGAGATGATCCAATACCAAAACTTGGTGGACATCTTCTACGCAGTCAAAACACTACGGAACTGCAAACCCAACATGGTGGAATCCCTGGTGAGAGTTTGAAAATTACCGTTACTTTTTGGACTTCGGCTTTTGTAAAAAGGCATCTTACTTCGGAATTTTTCAGTGATTTCCTCAGTTAACCTACCGAGATCATTGTGTTTTCTAAAACAGAAGAGATTCCCAAGGATGCCCAAGTAAAGAACAGGTTAAATATATATGGCAGTGGAAGGGAACCTATGGCTCAGGAGCCATAGGTGGCTCTTTTGATGGGTGCATATGGCTCTCCGCTAACCTAAGAACTAAAAAATGGAAACCGCTAGGTCCCAAATGCACCAATAGGAGCGTCCCATCAGTAAATGAGATGCCAACACTACTTCTAGCGGAATTTTAGTCAAAATTCAGTTTCTCATTAGACTCTTCTGCATGCATTCTTTCATTGATAAGTAATGATTAGCAGCAGGGTAACAATGATGAAATTGTGTTTTGAAACTCTTCCATTTCATACACATAACATCCTCATGGATAATGCATTTGTTCTCAGGACCAGTATCGATTCTGCTATGATCTCATCCTGGAGTACTTGGAGTGCTTTCAGGGGAGATAACAACAAAATGCTTAACAAGAATCCCACTGGATTTAGGGTCTCCTCTATGTCACTGCTTGGACCTGTGCTATTGAAAGAACTGCAAATGAACATGAATGAAAACAATGTGGTTCAAAATTTTAACCTTTAATGTACAGCTGTGATTTCCTTTTTGTGGAGTCGTTTTATCTTTTTTAAATATTTTGTGCTTTCGCATCTGTACTACACTTTGTTCTGCCAAGGCATTCTTTAGCCCAATGAAAAAAAATAGTTATTACCTACAACATTTGACTGGTTTTATTGTGAAGGGGGTCACCTTGGCAATGGTTCATTCTTTCATAGTACAACAGCTAAGAGGCTGGATACACTTCTAGAGGTACAACAGCGTTATCTCTATGCAGACATATTCTTTTTTGTTTGTTTTTGTTTCTTTTAAGAACTACTATACACAATAGCAGTCCACTGTGCTTGTGGCATGGATTATCTAGCCCACCATATACTGCCTTATTCTCCAACAATAAGACCCAATAAGAGGACAAAGTTTAAACGGACCTGTGTAGAGCCAAGTCTTGTATTTTGCCATCTCGTGTTGGCCACACAGATGATCTTTTCCTAGGCCTCCTTACTGTTGCAGTGCCAAACCCTAAGACTGACTTGAATACTCTCTTAACGTTCTCATTTTTGCTTTATCTTGATATGGTATATCTGCATTCACTATGTATTAAACTCCAATGTGATTGTATCTCAAATCCAGTGGGAAGCGAAAAGGAGTATTAAAAGTATTCTCGACCTCTATTGCAGTTGAAGGAAAAGATAGTTTGTTAATATTTGCTACCATTTAAACTTCTTTAATGAGACCCCTGCATTGGATTGTACTGGTGATGCATTTGTGCAAATGTGGCATGAAAGACTATTGTTGTTCATTGTGGTTGAAGAGGATGCTAAATAAGAAAAACAACTAATTAGTCAGAAAATTGGACCAAATTCTCCTGTAATTTATTAGCCGTACAGCGACATTCAGCATTTGCAGTGCTAGTTTATGTACTATTTCACTCGTTGACAAAGTGCTTTATATTTCTCTTTAAATTCAAGGTGCAGATGAAAGCAAAACAGCCCAACATTATCATGTTTCTAGTAGCACTAACACTTTGTAGTTATAATCATACAGTCATTTTAACAAAGCTGGCTAACTGCCCCAAATAGATGGCAATGCTTCTCTTATCAATTGCTTCCCATTTTAAGTTATATTTCGAAAAACTAAGTCCCAAATAGGACTTGAATTTATAATTATCGGTCATTTTGTCATCAGATCACGTGTGAGAACAAATTATTGAAACGAAAATGCCACTACAGTAGTGAAAAAGTCACCTGGTGATAGTGTACGATATGACCGAGGCACAAAAGTGCGTTGAGAGGAAATGATTCTCCTTTTTTCTCATGTTTCCCTCCAAACGCAGGAAAATGTTATCTTTTAACAACCATTATCATCCATCATCAGCCTTTAAAATGGTCCAGCTAGCGTATCTCCCGAAACAGCATAAAGAGCAGCTTTTTCCTGAATGTGGCCAAATAGACCCTTGAAAGCCACAGACCCTGACAAATGATAACAAGGTGAACATTTTGCAGCTGCACGAAAGCAAAATAATGTGCACATCATGCAGTCAGAAAAAGTCGACGCATTGAGAATGAGGTAGCTACTGTTAAAACAGCAATCAAAACATTAGTGTACACGGTTGCTGGATTAAAGCAGGAAGTGCCTGAATATTTTTTTTAGGCAAGTAGAGAGAATGTGTATATATACAGCTGTACATTGTTATTTGAATACATTGTGAATAGTATACTATGTTTGCCCATGTGTGACTACTCCATAAACACAAAATTGAATGTCCTGTAAATGACATTTTCCAAGGTAATCTGCGGTTTTAATGGCCGTGTTTATTTGAGTGCAGCATGTTTGACTCCCTGGTCATTTCTGGTAGAAGCCCCCCCAGCCCACTCCACCCAGGCCCAGCCCCCTCTGTGCTTTTCAGCAGCTACTCCCACCATGCGAGTGAACTGTACTTTTGCCATTTCAAAGCTTTTAACAGTGACTACGTTCCGCCTGCCATGAGACTGATGTAGACGTCAATTATTTTCTGTATGAACCAATCATACATGACTACTGTGTTTCTAAGCATTGTGTTTGTGAAGAAAAGTAAGTGTTTACATAGTGGGATGGCTGAAAAAGAGACCTGTTTGTTGTAAAAGAAGTTTATCAATAAAAAAATAAGTTGACCAAAAAGCTGGTCTTGTCAACTTGTTATTGAAGTTCAAAAAAGATGGACATTCTATTTATTCATAGGGAAATTGAGGTTGGGCTTCTCTTACAAATGTGATTCACATCCTCCTTGAAGCATCAGCTTTTAATCCATTTTTTTAACTTACCTCCAAGAGTGAAAGGGAGCCGTTTTGATCTCAGTTTGTGTTAGAATATATTATAGTTTGCCTAGACCTGTATTTTATGCAATTAAATGTAATTTGATGGTGGCAGACGATTGGTTGAATTAAATGTTCTAACAACCAATTTCTTTTGGCAGCATCAAATCTGTTCAACCATGTTTAACAACTATAAAAAAATCATAGAATTTGTGACATTCCTCTATATGTTAAATATGTATTATAATGCAAAGTATTACAAAAATCACGCACACACATTTCCTCAGAACAAGATAACGCAAGACCATTTGCCAACTTCTCTCGTATTAGCAATCCAGCACTCCGTCACGCGTACACCACTCATGTTTTTCGATAATTTTGTGCTTAAAAATCGATTGTCAGCAGACGGTTTTCTTCGCACGACCCTTCATTGCTCTTGCTATATGTGTATGTGTATATAGATATAAATGTCCACTTATCATCTTCAGTATGCTTAGTTTAAACTCTTATCACTGAAATGAATAAGGATGTTGCATTGAAGCAATTAAGCATTAGTCTTTACCCATGCTGCTCAAGCAATTTGTTTTGCCTATTTGCCCTTTAATTCAATGTACCAGGTCCCTAGCCAGAGGAGAAGAGAATGGACAAAATTCCGTCCATCCATTCAATACCACTATCTTTAGCAATCAGATATGCTAAAATTGTGCCCTGCGACTGACTGGCAACCAGTCTGCCTTTCGCCAAAGACAGCTGGGTTAGACTCCAGCAACCCCCACAACTCTTTCGACAATGGAAGATGAATGAATGAATATGCCAAAATTGAAGTGGATTGAGACGCTGTGGCATAAATGGAACATTGTATCCCCAGGAAAAACAATGTCACCACTTGTTTGGTTGAAATGTTTACATCAACCAATGCAATAATGATAGATTAGGGGCAGACACTGATGTGGTCTGCTCTTTATTTCACTGATTGGTCTTGGTATGCATTGCAGATCGTTTCCCCCTGTTTTTGTCTATTGCATCTTTGCGGAGAAAGGTGACATCTACTGCAGGTTTGCTCTCAGTCACCACACTGTTGAATAATGCAGCAGTCCTGACAACCTGATCCAGTCTTTAGTGGTGAGACAAGAACGATTAATTAGAGGACTAGTCCACCCAGTGTCAGCTTTGAGACAGTGCAGGTCATATGGATTTACATGGAGTCGATTAGCAAACGCATGTGCCCTTCACATGACACTTTACCCGCAAATACGTGATAGATACAATGTGACCTTACGAAGAACTTTTATCTATTTCATGTCGGCTAGATTTTTTTTCCAATTTACTCAGTTCACCTGAAGAAACCCTTTGCAGCATGTTCCATCATCCTTAACCGCTCACCCTCGTCCCTTGGTTGAAATTAGCGCGTAATTGGAATCTTATCATTTAATTCTGACACTGTAATGAATTGTACCGAGCAAATTATCACCGAGCTGAGATCCAGCTGAGTTTTACCGTTCTTCCTTCAAACTCGTGTTCTCACATTCCTGGTCTAGGCGGGGCGGATGCCAGGCATGGCTGGTATCCCCGCTGAGTTTTCAAGCTATGCACCCTCTCAGGAGGCACTTGTTCAAAATGGTAGCTAGAGCCGACAGCAAGCGGTGGCAGCTGCTGTTACTAAGGTTGGGTAGAGATAACGATAGCGACTGCAGAGCAGCCGGTGGCTTTTTGAAAATAGTTTAAGAGATTTGATATGTTATGCTGAATATCTAACACATAGCAGTGTTCAAAAAGTGCACAGGCCTTATAATAGATAAAAATGACATTAAGAGCCAATATTTTCTACAGAGGATCTTAGTGGTAACTCATCATATTTCGATAAATAATGAAGAATCCATTACCTTTAGTTTAGCCTTTCACAAAGCTGTCTTGCGTAAAAAGTAGCAGGTTTGACTGGCGTTAATCGCCCACCAAGGAATGAAAAGCAACAAGTATGCAACAAATGCCTTTGGAGCCTCATTAGCTAAGTTTTAAAGTTTTTTTGTTGCAAACAATCTAGCACAGACACTTTGACCAATGAGATTTCTACAGAAAACACGAAGCACCTGGCTGCAATCCACTGATTGCACTTGTAAGACACCAGTTTGGTGAAAAGGTGTCATATTGATGGGTTGTAATGAAAACCCGCACCCGCTGTCGCCCTTTGTGGAATAGTTTGGGGATCCCTAGACTAGGTGTTATGTATCCCTACTTATTTGCCACAACAGCTGTTTAGGGTTAGGGTGCTCTTGGGTGGGTTGGAAGCTGTCAATCATATTTGGTAATGAAATTAGGAAGAGGAACACCCATGTTATACCAAATTTTCCGCCTAAAATGTATGTATAAAGTGGGATCTAAAAAACATGAGGGGCCCAGTGGACATACAACAAACACCAGTAAAAAATCCAACATCTGATGCTATGAATTTTTAGATGAATGCATTGTTTAAAAATAAAGCACCAAAATGAGGTTTCAGTACACCATGTTACTGATGCTTATTCAGTTTGATCTAACCTAAATTCCCAGTGAATTACCTTTGTACTTGTTCTGTGTTATTTGATTAACACGTTTCTATTTGGCATTTACATCATGTAATGTTGTTTTAACACCAACAGAGTTTCATGCACAAGCCGTCTGCCACACTGCCGGTCCCTCAATAGATTCTCTTAGCATAGGTTGATTTCATAATGCACACAGTGTGAAATATGAGTACACACACATTCTATATTGCAGTAAAGATCAAGTTCTCTGTGTGTGATAGTGTGGCAGACAACACAGGTGGCTCCAGCTTTGTTGTCAGCCAAGCGAGGCGGCAGAAGTGCTGGCCAGATGGAGCCGTCCACCATGTTTTCCCGCTGGTTCCATTGCCACACTGTCTGTGAGCTTTTATTTGCATATGCTTCTCCCAGTCTACTAAAATTCACAGGGAGTGCACACAGAGTGGGAAAGAGGGGCTAGAGTTTGAATTACTAACCAGGATCAGTGGGTCAACAAGAAGCTGACTGTAGATAACCACATTCAGTGAAGCATGAGGCAGCTTTATGTCATGTTTCTCTGGTACAAACTGTATCATAGCCATTTGATCTATGACATGTGGCTTTTCAGATGAGAAAAATGGAGTTGGGGCATTGATGGGAGCAAAAGTAATTAATTTTTCTTTTTTTTTTTAAACAGGCTAAGATGTAACGGGGTTGCAAGATTTTCATTCAAAGTTGCCAACTTTCTGTCAGGTAGCTCTGAGTCATTTGCTGCTTCAATGAGATGGCTACTTTCAACAAGCAGAACATTTCAGACATCAGGCAAATATTTACCTCGGTCTGTCAATCAAACTCACAAATAGATGTGTTACCAAATGAATCTTGTGAGCACCTATTCTAGTTATTTGGCATACTTAATATACTCACACAGGCAGTATATATGTATCATCTCCACATCCAGGTAGTTGCCAAGGAGATGAATATTAATAACTTTGAGGGAGGACCTGAATGTTTTAAGTGTTGGATAAAAAAATGCGACTTATAGTCCAGTGCGACTAATATGTTTTTTTCTTCTTAATTATGCATTTTTGGCTGGTGCGACTTATACTCAGGTTCGACTTATAGTCCGGAAAATACGGTAAGTGGGATTTCGGCTAACAAAGGTGAGTCATTTATATA
The DNA here is from genome assembly GCF_051989575.1 of Stigmatopora nigra. Classification (NCBI taxonomy): domain Eukaryota; kingdom Metazoa; phylum Chordata; class Actinopteri; order Syngnathiformes; family Syngnathidae; genus Stigmatopora; species Stigmatopora nigra. Next base: position 7,734,573 of record NC_135514.1, read on the forward strand.
AACAGAGAACCAAAAGAAATATTTTGTTGCCCTTTTGTCATTTCAGATGGGCAAATTCCCAACTTCCCAGTGTTCTTGAATTCACCGTAACTGCCTCTTGCACATATATGGAGATGTTCTTCCTCAAAGCTTGTCAACATGTGCCCCTTGTAGCTTGTGGCCATAAAGCATCACATAGCTGCTATTAAAGTGAGAGATGGGCCTATCAAAAAGGTCAGCCGTAGCATGGACTGGCTTATCCTTCACTTTATTTAGAGCAGAAAAACGAGGCTAGTCACAATGACTAACATCAATCTTATTTCATGGTGATCCTTGACAAACTTCAACAGGAACAGGCTAGCTTCATTTATTTTCTACTTTGCAAAGGTGTGGGATGAAGTTTTGGCCTCTGCAATGGGGCATCACAATAATTCAGTCAAAATGACATAAAGCTCTGCATGATCGTTTTTTTGGTGTCAAGCGTCTGAAACCAAATCGATCAAATACTATAGATCAAAATAAACTATGCCAAATTAACAAAGACAGCTTACACTTTTTTCTAGAGACCCAGAGGAAATTATGGAGGTGCATTCAGGTGAAACAACTGACAATGCCAAGATTGAAAAAAACATTTACTGAATGTTTTATAAACCTTAAGGTTTACACAACTTATCAGAATCAAATGAAAGCCATGCATGTGGTGCTTATATAGCAAAAAAACTGCAGGTTTCCCGCTCCCATGTGATAACATATAATTGGATTATCTCCCTTAATCGGTAAAATCTGTCTTCGTCACGCTGGTTTATGTTAAAAAAACGTCCTCACTCACTCCTTGGTTTCTGAGCCACCATTTGTCCTCGAGCTATTTGGAGATAGATACAGTCACCAAAGGAGAATTGTGTAACAGATCAGACCAAATCAATCTGTAGAGGAGACTTTCAGTTCAGTCCTTCATTCCCTCAACACTCTTCCACATTCGATGCTGAATCCAACCGAACCGACTTCAGGCACACACACATTTACATCACATTTCAATCAAAGCAACTCAAATTGAGTGAGACAACAAGACAACAACATGAACCGAAAAGAACCCGCATAGTTTTTTTTCCCCCACCGTGTCCTTATTCAGAAGTTTTTCTAAAACACTTAAGTAATTTTGTGCTTTGTGTGTTAGCTATATGGAACCCTATGTTTTTTTTTCTTTCCTGGCATAATCGCATAACATCCTTTCAAGAAAAATGGCAGCATTAGAATTCATGTTCTTCACAAACCTACAAGAAATGTTTCAGCCGCAGTAATCTTTCAAAACATGGCTACATTTGAAGGTAATTCTTTTTCATCTACTCACTGCTGATTTTTTTCCACATATTTACCGCCAAATATTTCAAAGAGTGAGCAGATTTTTACTTTTAGTAGCTTTCTTCAATACACTGGATCTTATCCCTGTTACTTCTTAATCACATTTCTCCATCTTATCTCCTTAAAGAACTAATACCACTGGGGCCAAGAAGAATTCCAGAGACAAACCTCTCAGGGGAGCCTCCTTGGACCTGAAGACCACGCTCGACAGGTAGGAAAAGGTGAAATCAATGCCGTAAAATAAAAATAAAAACCTGCAAGGCAATAACCATGAAGCAGCAGCACAAATGTCTTCCACGATGAGGCTGAGATGTCAATACAACAGAACCCCGAGTGTCAGATGGGGGACTATCCTCACACCTGAAAACCTCAGCAGTTCAGAAACACCACTTAAGCCCCCCCACAAGGCCAGCCGAGCACCGATCCAGAACATTAGAAAGCCTGAGCAAGGAACCAAGGCGGAGAGCTTCATGGCTAGTGGGACGACAACAGCACAAGGCTTTAGTAAACGATGACCCAGATAGCTTCCTGATTTTAACTCTCATGAATCTATCATACACTCTTCAACAAAAAAAAATCTTTCCCCTCAGTCGTATGCTTAAAATTTTATCACAAGCTTTTTTTACACAGAGTTTTACACAAGTATAGAGATTGTGGTTCGACTTCTTGTTGCGAGTCTTTATTCCAGGGAGAGCCATTAAACAGTGATTGCTTAGCTTTATGAAGAAGCAATGGAGGATGAAAACAAATCTAGTTAAGATAGGCATAAGGACTATAAAATAAAGATAATGGCTTTTAATTGGACACCTACAATGTGCTTGCAGCTGGCTAAGCAATAGATTTTCAAAGTTGTGTGCAAAAAGTCACCAGTCTTTCCGAATCATACTTCTTCAACTAAAGTTTCTTCTGAATACTTTTTTTGCAGAAAACGGTACAAGTCCTATGTTTTTTCTCTGCTGATTCGAGAAGATCAGGACTCCAAATTGCTCTGCAGCTTTATGACTTCTGTCCCAGGAGAGGCAATAGTAGAATTGTGGTCTGGTCTTTGAGAAACTTGAAACTAATTACATCGAAGACAGAACCATTTGTCTTTGTTTGCCATTGAAGACTTGTCCGGCACCAAAGAGCAGTGGACATGAGGTAAGGGCCAGCGATACATGAACATGCACATTAACGCAGCAGTATTTATTTCTGATATCCTTATTTTAGTCCCTAAATTTCCTTTCCTATTGTCATCACCTATTGCATTGGCGTATATGGTTCAAAAGATGTCTTTATCACCTGCTTGAGTGAAAACAGTACAGACTACATGTCTTCCTTACCATGTGACAATTTCTTGGCGTGCAATGGTTTCCCATATTGAAATCTCTATGAGATAGTCTCACACGAAATATTGCAAACCATAAAAAGACGAGACAATTTCTTAGTGCCGCGAAAGTAAGTGTACTTGCTGCTGACAGCAAGGCAGTCTAGGTGTCGCATCTTGCTCAAAAATGTGTTCTATTTCCAGCGAGATGTAACAAGCTATTTTAATGAAAGTTGGCATTAAAAAAAACAACCTCAAAATATGGGAAAATAAACAAATACGGAGAAGGAAAATGACAGGTTGCTGCCTGTTTAGTCAAAGTAGTGCATAATAGCAAAAATAAAATCAAGATAATTTGTCAATCATGTATAAACAACAATTCAATTCAGCACTACTGCATACTGCCTTCCGTTACCTTTTCTTCTTGAATCCATAAGAAAAGACAGTTCAGATCTAAAGTATCCTAATATTATATGTATACAGTATTGTATAACATGCACATCCCCTCCCCAAAACTTTATGAATTTCATCATTGCTTCTAAGATGCACTTGTAATACCCCACAATCGTTGGGGAAAAATAGAATGGGTTTGTTGAACACTGTTCAACACCGACTTTCTTTACTGATGCACTGCGGCATATGCATTTCCATGTTTGATGCTAATCTGTGGAAATGAGAATAGCGGACATTGGACTCTGTTGGATATTCCATTGAGTTTGACGTGTCTTTATATTTTTCTCACAGTAATAACTGGAGATGAGTATAAATTGCAGACCAACCTTGTGTGGTGGAGATGGCTAGATATGTGTTCCTCTTGTCACTACATCATGTTAATTGTCTCTCATTTGCTAAATTTACTATTTAAAAAAACATTGGGGGGTAAGATTGTGGTGGTGTTGGAGAATCAATCCTCTGCTGCCTAACTAGCACATTAGTTGATGTGCATTTCTGTGGAATTCTTGGCCACCAGTACATCACTGATGTTTGTCTCACTTTCGATTTCTCTCTCCTTGTCAGGCTTCAGTGCCCCTCACCAATGAGGCTGCTTGACAATAAAATGAAATGCATGCAGACAAATGAGGGGACTTCTTTCTGCAAAAATTCAATGGATCCGCTCTGACAAGAAAGGTGTGCTGATAATGTTGTGTGGTGGTGGTGATGGTGGTGGTGGTGGTGGTGGTGGTGGTGGGAGTGTGGGGGGGTCTATCTCTATTTCACACATGAATGCATGTCTACATCCTAGCTTGAGGAAAATGCGCTTCAGTTTGACAGACTGGAAGTTGAGTTCAGACTGGCTACAGATTAGAACCCTGATGTGATACTGCAGCCACCTTTTTGCTCTCACAAATAGCTAGATATCGAATGAAATCAAGCAGACGGTGGTCATTTCTATAGACTATTACCCAATATTCTTGTCAAGGACATTAATTAAATGATTAACTTTCTGTTGCATTCATAAAACATTCATGTGTATTGGTTAAGCCACCTGATGGTGTATGGATTCACTCACCTGACTCCGGTGTGGGCAAGCGTGGGATGGATTCGTGCTTGGTGGTGGTACGACTGGGCGTGCCAATGGTTGTTTGTCTCTCTATGTCCCCTACGGCTGACTGGCGACCAGTTAGGTGTAGCAAGCCGTGGTTTGCTGGGGTACCTGATATGAATGAAGGTATTGGTCAATATAAGTTGTAGTAAGAGTTGTATTTTCACAACCGGCAACACACTTGTGTAGCAGTGCACCATGTCAATCTGCACAGATGCACGTGTAACCATGTGTTAATTTTTGCTGATTTGTGTAAATGGGGGTATTTAAAATAGAGCAGTTTGTGTTGTCGTAGCTGTAAAATTACTGGCTTCATTCCTCCTTTTTTCTTTCAATGTGGCCCACTAACATATTGCATTTCTGTTGTATTGATATGTATCGGGAGGCCTTTCCATATTTTGGGGCCGGCAACAGGAAAAGCTTGATCTCCTCTAAGCCACTGCTTAGCAGCTAATCAGCTGACCTTAGGGATCATGCAAGGGCATTGGGAGTCACAAACTACCAGGCAATGCGAGGCAAGGCCATTTAGAGCTTTGAAGAGAAAAAGCATAGTCTTAAAATAAACTTGAGAAAGTGCAGGCCGCCTTTTGGGAGGCCAGAAGAGAAGTTATGAGCTCCCACGCATGCGTTCCATTTAAGTGACAAACAGAAACTTTTAGACTGATGGGAGTAATTTGAGAGAAGACTGTCTTACTCCCTTGTAAATGTAAAATTTGATGAGAGCCTGGTATATTGGTTAAAGGGACTTCTATGTGAGGAACAAAAAATTCTTCCCCTTCCCCAGGTGAAAAAAAAGCTCAACTTGAAAGGAAATAATGCGTTTTGTTCATGACATGACGACTGTCCTGAATATAATGAAGGCTTATGACAAATATCATTAGGTGTCATTCAGACGTTTAAGTCATATTTAATTTGTTTAATAGTTTTAGATGTGTTTGGGTTCACGTTAAGATTACTGAATAGGATAATGACACTTATAATTTAACCTCAGCCTGAAGCATGAATTTATAGTCATGGCAGGTGTCATGTCATTATTATGACAGGCTAATGAGAGTCATTAGAAGCCAGTAAATGAAGTGAACCTGAAAATTCACATACTGCAGATAAAGCCTAAACTATTAATGTATCTTTTTCTCCCCCATTGTAGTTTGCTTTTCTCACTACTTGCCTGTCATTTGGACTTTGTGAAAGCTGCTGTTTAGAGATGGTTTGCAATTTCAGTGTTACACTTTCAACTCAGTTCCAGGGGAAAGGAAAAGCAATTCCATGCTTGGGCCACAAGTGAATCCGTCTCTGTCAGTTCCGCTGCTTGATGCCCTCAAATCACATTCCTCCTTCCTTCTACTTTCCCCATCTGCACCGCTGTTCTGCGATGTGGGAGTAGAAGAGCTTGGGCAGGGAAGTGAAATGGGAAAGATGTGCTTTACATGCTTCCTCTCCATACCGTCCCCTCCACTTCTGTTCCCTGACACTTGCAATCTTCCGCTGGGCAAAAAAAAAAAAAAACTCTGCACTTAACACAACAGCAGTCAGAATCTGGAGTAATTTACACCTCTAAATCACGCTAACCCTAATAATTTCATTATAATAAAACCCTCTTTAAATGTTTGTATTGTCAGCCTTATGGTAATTATTTCATTTTCCGTACCACTTACAAAATAGATGGCGCCACCAAAGTTGAAATAATTTCCTTATTTAAAATCTGGCCAGCAATTAAAACTCATTTGTTATGGACAGCAGAATCATTGTGTGATCCAATCGAACAATTGAATGACACAAGTGACGTACTACCATCGTTTAATAGTCAAATTATTAACATCAGTACTTACTACTGAGTACAAATGATTAAGCCTTAATTTCTTTCAATCAGTTTTCATTCATTTAGGAAATGAGGTCAAAGTTTGGTGTTGTAACAATATAAAAATCACTTTATCTGTTGGAACAATTTTAATCAGTGTCTCGTCTCTGGCAGAAGAGGTGAGTTAGTTGCCAATTAACTCGACTGGCAAAACAGTCTGACTCATTCTGCAGCTTTTAACCTGACATTTAGATTTTTGTTTCCTCCATTATGGCCCAGGAACTTTACGTACCTCATCTTCACCATTTGCTCAAGGGCCTTTAAAAAAAATTGTTGTTTTGCCTTTATGGAAAAAAACTGCGACGCATCATTTTTGAAAGTGATGAAGCCCACACGGAAAGATTGATGGAGGCATGTTGGATGGGAAAATAACATTCTGGACCGTTAATTTTAAGGAGTCAAGGAAACACCCTCAGACTGTCAACACAGGAAATGAGTCGGATTTATCTCGAGCCCGGTGTCCCACTACTCTCCTGCTGTTTGCATTTCGAGCGACAAGAATAATGGCTCTCACAGGTAGAATTGAAGTACACTGTGCACACAATTTTAGACTTAAAAAAAGTTGACTGTTTAATGTTCAGTTTTTGCACAGGAAACATGCCAATGTTTAAAATACATAGTATAATGCGGTATAGATTTTTCAAAAATTCATTGTGATGCACCATTTTGGCTCAGCACAAAGATTTTAGCATTACGATGCAGTGACAGAGACAAAGACCATGGCAGTAGTGGGCCGTACATGAATATTTCGTCATTTAAGATCTGTGCAGTTCCACCTGACTAATGTGTACACATGTATTCAGTGGAAACAAGGTTATCAGAATATATGCCGCCATAACAACCGTGCCATGGCCTTGTAAGCATGGGAAAACGGTGTAAATCGCAGCAGCAAACAACATAGAAACCTTGTTATCCACAAACATGAACTACAGTCTCACGGGTGAACACAAGATCAGGATATTTATTTATTTGCTTCCACACACGTCAGTTTCGTTGCATATTATTGGTGTTCATTGTTAGATCATTTGTCACAGGTTATCATTACTGTCCGTACTGATAAACTGTGAGAATATTGTGTGGGTTCATTCATTCCTTCGTTTCAATACAGCTCATCCTTATTGTGGGGGTTGGAGCTAATCCCATCTGACTAAGAGCAAAAGGCGGACTAAATCCTAAACTAGATGTGAGTCAGTCGTAGGGCACAGGTAGCAACAGACAACCATTTGCACTCTCAATCACACCGCCACCAAGGGGGAATCGATCCCACCCCTGCACCATCAGGTGGCCTAATTACAATAATGTAACAAAAATTATAATCATGTGGTTTGGAGCATAATTCTTACAGATGGGAGAGACCTCAACCTTGTTTTGTTTTGCTTTTCAGAGACAAAGAAATGAACACATCTGCGCAGTAGGAAATTACACAGCTGCCTTCGCATCACTATCCGCTATTTCAGTTTAGTCACAGTGTGCAATCTCAGCTGATAATTGCAAGGGTCTTAAATTTTAATCTCAGCTCTCACCCGCCAGTGTGAAATCTATTCCCTCCAATTGCTTCCTCCCATGTTTCAAAAACATCCATGTTTGGTTCATGGAGGGCTCTAATTTTCCCAGTGGTTGCTATTCTGTATGTGCACAGTGAAGATCACCCACAGTCAGCTCAGATATATTCCAGCTTCAGTTGCAACTCTAATTAAAAATTAAAAATAACATTGTAAATGGATGAATAACAAAGGTTAGCGCAGCATACTTAAAGGAAAAAGGCTTAGCTTTTATTCCAAAGACCCTTTCTACACTAAGGTCTGTTTCTCAATGGCAGAGGTCCATTGCAGAAAATCAGTTCATATTGCAAGTTGACCACTTAACTTAAATTTGACCATGCGGATATTTGTAGTCTAAAAAAGTGGATACGTGTTGCTCAAATCTCTCAAATTCAGCATGCATTTTAGGCGCTTCTCACACTCTATACCATTCCTTACATTTCTTGCACAAAAAATGCTCAACCTATATATTAATGTAAAAATATATGTCTATTTGTCATCTAAGTCACCTTAAAATTGTTCCATATGAATTTGCATGCAGCCTGCTTTTCTGTGCGGCCCGTGATATCACCCTTCAAAATAAAAGTCTCACTCTAAACTATCTTCATTCCTGATGTAGTGTATGAAATTTCCCGAATACGGGATGAATAAGGTTATCCAATCCAATCCAACACACTTTTTCCTAGTGTGTTATTGCACCTTGATAGCAAAAGAAAATGAGACATTGCCCCATGACATCTTTCCAGGAATACGTCAGTGTCACAAAAGAGAGGTGCGAAAGAATCATACACCCACTCATGCAGCTTCTAATAAATCTCCCTGCAAGGTCGACAGGTGGACCAATATTTTTAGTGAAAGCCTTTTGAGTAAACTGTGTTTTAGTGAAACCTTCAAACATATTCAGAAACAGGTCATTTTCATGGAAATGTTGAGCTTTTTTTCAGTCATTGCTTGGACTGTTTATGTATTTTGATTGACGAGGATAAAACACAATTGAATATCTGATCATTCATTTTGTATTTATTTTCTAACATTTTGATTTAACTTACTGGACTGGAAAAACAAAGTGAATTACTGGTACTATTCTAGAGAGCCATCACAATGCAATGTTACCAAAGGTCCCTGTTGTGTCTCATTTTTGTCATACTCAAAACGGTGTATTTGATTAATATTTATAGGTAGGTGTACACACAAGGCAAGTGGCTTGTCAATCTTGCTGACAGGAATTCTTTCCTTCGTTTTCAACACTGCTTTATCCTTGTCAGGGTCGCAGGTTCCTGGAAACTAACGGCGAAAAATGGACTACGCACTAAACCGGTTGCACAAAAATCAGGTAAAAGAACCACTACACCATCAGGTGGCTGGAAGCTGAATTCCTATGTTAAATTTCATAGGCAGCACAATACATTTTAATCAAGTACTCTCCCTTTTTTTATTCTTAGGAGCAGAGCCGCGTCAGAGGGTTCAAAGAACCACATGTTGCTCCGAGCCGCAGGTTGCCAAACCCTGGTCGAAGCGGAAGCTCATCTGCATACTAGTCATCCTCATCGAGGTCTTAACTGAAAGTTGTCATAGCAACCTAGTTGAGTCAACTTCTTCTCCTCATAGATGAATCCCATATAGAAGAGATGCGTTTTATCGATAGCGTTTTAGGTCAACAGAGAAACTGTCATGTAGTTGAAGCATGATAATTCCTCTGAAGTGTATAAACATCCCCATACACAGACTGATTCCTCAGATGAGATGAAACCTTTGATTTGCTCTCTTTTCTAGTTACAGGCTATCACTCACTATTCACACGGCTTTGAGGTCAAACTATAGAGAGGACATGAACTCAATCTGCACTGCAAAGATGAGCAGCTCCACAGACACCCTCGATTGGGAGATGCCAGGCAAGTAGACCGTTACATAGCTTAACGCTCTCTCCTGCAGAGAGACGTGCAAACAACAGGGGCTCCTCACTGCTATTCCTACCTTGTTTGTCAAATCAAGATAAACATAAAAGGAATAGGCTAAGAGGTAGGAAAGTGTCCATTCTCCTCCCAGGTGACATGCAGTACTTAACTCTCAGGATATAAGGAGAGTGAGAAAAAAATATTTAAGGGAAAAAAATAGGTTTCACTGGTTTGCAGAAATGGATGACATAAGAGCTGTCAGTGCCTATTTGGCACAATTGCAAAGTCCTCATCCAAAACTTGGCTATCAAACTATGTCAGACTACAAGTTACAGAAACACAAATGACATCTTGCCTTTGGCGTTTGTGTTTTGTGCTATTTGGGCTTCATGAATATGCAAAACCGATGAAATTTGGTTGAGGAAATCGTTATTTTCTACTTCATATTTGAGTTCTCTATTCTAGTCCGTTTACAGATGATCTTGCTTCTTTTGCCTTTTGCTGTCCTACTTGTATTAACAAATTTCACCTTTCTTTACACCTCCCTTCTTTTGTGAAGAAAAAAATGACACTAAAATTATACTTCTCATTCTTCTTCACTGCTAATGCATTGCTTGATTTAGCCATTTTCAACTTTACCTTGCTGGCTTTGAGCAAAACACACAATAGTATTGCAGCTATTGTTGAATCCATTAATGATGATGAAGTGTGTGTGTGTGTGGAGGCAAACAAAATGTTACAGTGACTTGTGGCACTGATTGTTTCTTGGCTGGTTACGGTGAATTGTTTAATCCAGTGTCTGTGCAGGGCAAAGATAAACGTGGTTTTGGCAACCTCAATTGGTGGTCTTCCTCATCTTTGGCGAGAGGAAAAAATGTTGTGTTCTCACAAAATGTCAAACTCTATCTTAACACATACAGAATAATGGACAATGCTCTAAGATCACAGTAGAGGATTTTAAAGTTGATTGGCTGTTGCCACTTCTCCTTCAACTGTGATCTACTTATTTTTGACAAATGACCATTGATGTGATTAATCATACTATGTTCTTGAACATTTTCCACAGATGTCGAAAAATGTCATGAGAGGAGAAAGCTATTCTATTGCACATACATCTCTAATTGTGCCAAGTCTGCTTTCTAGCACCAAGGCCAATGTGAGACTGACTGTCAGGCTATGGATTAAATGATGAATTTTAACACAAAAATGACTTGATGGCTGACAGAAAATTGACTTGGTTATGTAATACAGGACCCGAAATGCAAAAGTAATGTAAATCGATCATTAGTATACGGGCTATATCCAGAATCTATGCATGGTCGGCTAATAGTTCTTTATATGCCTGACTGTGTGAAAGTTTCTTAGACTAAAATATGTGCCTGCCAGACCATTTATTCTTATAGTTGGATGATATAGGCTCCAGCACCCCCCGCATCCCTTGTGAGGATTTGCAGTAGGGAAAATGAAAATGAATGAATGTAGTTATTATTGTTTATCAAAACTGGAATTTATATTCTTAAAATGCCTGATCCAACCTAAGCCTTTATTGCAAGGTGAAATTCTCCCATTTCAGAATATTCCGTGTAAATAATGTCCATGGAGGAATATTTCCTTCTTCAATAATAAACTAATCTGGTTTTTGCCTCCAGCAAGTAGTCCAGCTCTGTCATCAGCGCAGCTTTTGATTCAGACACACAGCGCAACATTGTAGATAAATTTCATCGCTTCCAAGGAAAAGTGCATAGTGAGAAAAAATGATTGATACGGTGAGAGTTACTCTGGGATGTTGCACCATAAAATACTTCAGTGTAGAAATGCAAATACTTTTTATCTATTTAAATCTCAATTATAAATTATTTCAACAAAAATAGAATTGAAAATAGAACGTCATTTTCAATTTTTCCATAGATTATAAGGGTTGAATTCAAAAAAGCAATGCAATTGTATTAACAGATTTTGTTTATATAGTTGTATTCATTTTGAAAGCAGGATTATGTTTGTAAAGGCCCAACCATGAATACAGTTATTGTCCAGAACAATAATAGAAGGGATGACAGACTGAATTAATTTGGTTACAACTAATGAGTGAATGCATGTAGGACTATTATTAACTTATACGCAGCATGGGGAAAATGAATATGTAGATGAGCTTTGAACTCAATTTAGGAACTATGTTATTGCACTCAGTTTGGAAAGTAATACACCATACTTTGTACGGGGGTGTAAAACTCCTTTAACAATTATAGCACACTGCAGGAGTCTGACATTCTACCACGTGATGATGGCACACGGCGAAAAACAGAACATGAAACCAGTGATCCTGTTCTGCTTTCCTCTAAAGAAAAATCTCTAGTCTATGTATTAATATATATACATATATATATACAATACATACATATATACATATATACACATATATACATATATACATATATATATATATACATATATATATATATATACATATATACACATATATACATATATATACACATATATACATATATATACACATATATATACATATATACAGCTATATATACCTATATACACATATATATATACATATATACACCTATATATACATATATACACATATATATACATATATATACATATATACACCTATATATACATATATACACATATATACATATATACATATATACACGTATATATAGACAAACAAAAGATGTTATGACAGTAACGGTTGGAGAAAGCTCTAACTGGAAACATATAAATTGTCCCCCTTGGTGATGTATTCTGCCCGGGTAAATGTCAAATGCATGCGCCAGATGCCATAATACCTTTAGGTTTATTTCATTCACAGAAAACGGCATATGGAAATTATTCTGTGGTTGGGATACTGAGAAATAGTTCTGAGTAATAATTCAGCCATTTATTATGCACTGTTTTCACACTCCCTTCATTCACATGGTGACTCTTGGAAAGCCAAACATTGTAGTTGCTGTCATATTTAAAGTTGCGTTAAAACACCCTAAAAATGAAGCAGCTGAGAAAATATGCCTTACTATCTCTCTAATTTCATGAATTTCCCATTTTAAATTTCATTAAAATGTTGTAAATCAATATTTTTAAACGCATAATACTCAATGTAGTATATATTGTACCAAAATGTATATTGCCAACCTATTGCCATTTTCAGTTCAGTTATTTATCCACCCACAGTCAGGTAACTTTGAATACTCAGCTTTCCGAAATTGTATTGATGTTTCCATTCATTGGACTGGCTTAAGGAATTGCTGAAATCTTAAGAGAAAACAGATCGTGCAGAAAAGCATGATAGCGGTATGTGTTAGATTAAAGTATGTAGGAGTGGATGGAATAGGATCGGATGACGCACAATGGCAACCCTGCTTTTCGTTACAAAAGAAACATTACAGTCGAACATGCACCACAGAACATCAAATTGATTATGAAACGACAAATGTACTCTGCTTATTATGTCGGTTTGAATTCTGATATAATCTGCAGCAGCATCATGCGTCATCTCCTAAATGTAATCAAAATCACAAACAAGGGGTCAGCTCCTCTAGCATCAACATCACTTTCATGTGCTTTTAAATACTACCCTCTTAATTCCTTTTAGTGGCAGGGGAAAAAATATGAAATAGAATATTATACAATAATATTTATACAGCAGAGTTTCATGATGCAATGATCGTTTTGTTATTGAAAAAAAAATCAGGATTGAGCTAAATCGTTTTTGTTTGTATTGTTTTTTTGGATTACATTTTTGCCAAGGTTATAGTGCAATAACTGGTGAATGATTGCTATGTCATGCCTATTGGAAAGAATAGTTTATAAATTAACATACCTTTATTGACAGTTGGCTCATTATTAGTATGAGTAATTTGATTTCATTATATCTGTGAGGTTGCTGGATAAATGCTGTGAAAAACACAGTGAAAAGTAAATTGTGTTTTGCACAATTATCAAAGTTTTTTTTTTTTTGCAAAATTGATTAATTCTGAAAGCAGGGCAATCAAAAAACATAGTAACTACTTTTGGATCAATCAACTTGACCAATCCCATTAGCATTTGTGTTTTGTGAACCATGGAGATTTTGTGTTAAAGTGTTTCTCTATTATTGTTCGTAAATTTAAAAAAGATGCGTTAAAAGCTTGAAAACTCAAGACATTTGCTCACAAAACCTACACTTTGGTATATACCTTGCTTTGCGCGGCAGCAACATTAGGACTGCAACTCCCGCCCTATTTGTAGTCAATGTCTACTTCCATCATTTTGCATTCCCGCTGTGGCTTCTTGGATTTCTGTTGAGGCTATTTGCATTTCTGCTTTGTAACTGTTTTGTGGGCAATTGAGATTTGTGTTGTGGTATTAGGGGTTTGTGTTGTGTTGACTATTTGCAGTCATTTTTAGCCAATTGGCATTCATGCTTTTTTTACGTTTAGAAAGAATGATCGGATAATCTTTAAAAAAAAAAAAAAAAGTAAATAGAAAGTGTGTTTGGGCATCCGGATTAGCATTAGGAAGATTGATACCATAATAAGAGCACTTTAGCGGGCTTACAATGGATGAGAAATTAGTTGAATTGTCTTTAGTGTGCTTCTCTAACTGTAATTCCTCACACGTCCTCTTTCTTTAAACCAGGGCACTTTCTTATCACGCTTATTCAGCTGTTGGCCACACAGACGGTTGGTGCCATGGCGAGTTGGCATCGCTCGATTCTTCTAATTTTTGTGATTTACAATTTTGTTTATTTTGTGAAACTTCTTGAAAAAAGTCCACATTTCTTCATTAGGTGTAAATGGCGGAAGTTTCGATGGATTTAGCAGATAATGATGTTTGGGTGGTGGAAAGCAACATATACTATAGTGAATAGACCATGTTGAATACAGTGTTGATAAGCAGACTCATGTAAAGTTAATTTTCCATTTTGGAACGTCAACTAAGATTAGATGTAATGTATGTTTGATTAGCAAATGACTTCCATCTACTTATACGAAAATGCTCATTAGCTAACAGAAGAAAATCCAGTGAATATTTTTTACAGGTTAACAACTGACGTTTGGATGCACTCTCTTATCTCATTAATTTTTGTTTAATTAAAGCATGTTGTTTTTCTCTATTCCACCCAGAAGATTTTGTAGCTCTGCGGTATAATTACTTTTCTCTCCAAAATATTGTTTCTCCCATTATTCCTTTGCTTTCCTGTCAACATTTTCTCGCAAAATCTACCACCACAACAGCGCTTCATTTTTTAAAACCATTTAATACAGTTATATCAAAGCATATCGTGTGCTTCAGCCTGTGAGTAATTGGTATGTCTTTATAATTAGATGATACAAATCCTAAACCAAATCCTGAAGGTAATGTTTCATATCAGACTTTAAGTCTTTAGGGTGTAGTCTGCCTTTCGCCTGAAATCAGATGGGATTGCCTTTGAATACACTGTGTATATATAGTGGATATTATTAATGCAAATCCCTATGTCCATGGTAACTGTAGGGACACCGTTGCCATTGTGTCTTGTCTTTTTTGCCAAAAATTAGTCCAAAGTTGGGTCAGAAAAGTCGCAGAATTTTGGGAATGACACACATCAACATGCAACTCTTTCTTGGGAGAGCACATTAAAAATAAAAGAAAATACAGCTATGTAATCTTATACATTTTATTTCAACCTCAAACTTTGTGAAGAGGGACAAAGAGAGCCTCTGGACTGACCAGATGTGGCCCGCCGGCCTTACTTTACCGCTCTACAGGATACTCCTATAGTCTTATTTTCACTTGCGTCATCATGATGTATTACTACCATGTCATTTTTATGAATTGTATAGCGATAATCACAATGTTTGTCCTTGGGAATAAATAAGTACCTTGGAAAGAGGGAGGGTGCCTTAGGCCACTTTTGTTATCAATGAAAATAATGAAACCAAGAAAACTTGTAAACAGAGTCAGCTAGTGTACAGTTAAAGCTAATCATAACCTTTCTTGCACTGACAACCCTGCGTGTCTGCAGCATTTACAGGGGATTAGTGGGCGGTGGGAAAAACAGAAAATATGTCAAACCGCAATCATTAAATGATGGTTCCTCTTGGTTACGTCTGTCGGAATTACATGATGCATTTGTATGCAAATGAAAGTGATTTCCGAGTATTATTTTCATCCCATAGTCCAATGGTTACATTTCGATATCATGGTCCAAAAATTTACAGCATTAATATTGCTGTAAAAATTTGATAATCCGCAAGAAGTTCTGTGAACTATGCATATATATATATATAAATGGTGCTTTTAAAAGCTACCCAAGACAGTTTCACGCTTAAAATGTCTCGTAGTCTACCGAGTCGAATCAGGTTTTCACCATTAATGTTAATGAGAGATTAAAGTTTTATGACTAATGTTTTTGGAGTAGTATAAACTTACAGTCTAGCAAACTAAGACTAAATATTGGATTAGAGCCTTTTAAAAAAACTAAAAACTCTAAAGATTGTTGCTGCTTTGTCAAGGAAACTAGATGAGCAGTTTTTTTATGTGTATGTGTAAGGAAGGAATGTAGTGTGCATCAATATTTTGTTCATGATTGCTGTATCACATTTAGCTCATATTACATAGTAATATCCTTCAATTAGCTGTCCCTTTTAAATGATGTGATAGAAGGCCAATTGTTTTCTGATTTGTTGCTTTAAAGAGCCCCAGCACTGAACCGCATAGTCAATCCTGGTAGCATACAATAAACAACTGTTTTATTTCAGACAAGGAGACAACTGCTTAGTTGCTCTAAGAGAAAACCTCCGTAAGGTTTAATGCCAGCCGTTAATGAGATGACTCCCCAATCAATACTTATCGACTGGGGTTCTCCATTATTGGCTTGTAAGACATTAAACTTGTACCATTATCTTTTAATCATATTGCAGAAGAGATGTCTTAATGTAGCTCTCTAACTCATGGTATAATTCTACGCAATTATAATATATTTTATTATAATACAATAGTACTCAGTAGATTCTCTGTAATTTGTCATCACTTAAGGGTTGCCCAGCGGCTGAGTGGTTAGCGTGTCAACCTCACGGTGGGAGACCTGGGTTCAAATCCAGGTCGGTCCACCTGTGCAGACTTTGCATGTTCTCCCTGGGCCTGCGTGGGTTTTCTCTGGGTACTCCCATATTCTAAAGACATGCCTGCTAGACTGATTAGACACTCTAAATTGCTCCTAGGTATGAGTGTGTGTATGAATTGTTGTTTGTCTCCTTGTGTCCTGTCCCTGCCTCTGGCCCGGAGTCAGCTGGGATAGGCTCCAGCACCCCTTGTGACCCTAGTGAGGTTGAAGTGGTTCAGAAATTAACATGATATGTTATGACTTGGGTGTTTTGGCTTTTGCTGTGGCGAGTAAAAAAGTTGATGGAATAAACAATGATGTGGCATTTCACTTTTCAACAGTGAAGCAAGAAAAATGTTGGTATGTTATTAGCAGAGAATGTTTCTCTGTAAGGTCACCAGAGCTCATGATAAAGAGTATTGTACTATATGAGGCTCTATGTGGGCGTTTTGGAGAGAAAATGGAGAATGGCATGACACCTTTGACTTGCCTGCAAGATATTTCACCCTAATTTAAAATTTCAATAGATTCACCTGTGGACAAGAATATTTCTTGGTCATAACAAACTATCTGAATATGCGTGTTCAGAACATTGAGCAAAAATAAACCAAAATACTGCAAATACGATTCCAAATTTGAAAGATTTGGTCGAGGCAAATACAAGCCTCCAGCACCCCCTGTGACCCTTATCTGCATGAAGTGATACGATAGGCTACCACGCATACTTTTTTTTAATTAAATGAGTAGTTTTTGTTCAAAAAAAATACATAACTTTATCCCCTACCTGCTTTTAAGTTGTTTTCCTTCTTCCTTGTGATTCACTGCATAGACAAACTTGCAGATTTGGTGAAGACTAAGAAGCTGAATTCCCTCTTTAGGAACTCCTGGGCTGCAAAGTCAGGTGTCAGCGGGAAAGGCCGGTCTTTGGTGTTTTCTTCAACACTTGACAACAGCTGTGAACAGTTGAAATGGAAGGATGAGGCATCAGGTAGGAAAAAAAAACTTTGAATACAAAACAGTGGAAATGAAATGCAAAAAGCTTTGAATTGAATTGAATGCTTTTATTGGCATTATACAAGAATAATGAGATTTAAAGCTTTCACCACGTAGTGCACAAATAATAACAACAAACAGGGCATCCAATATTATCTTCCTTAGAATATAGAGATTTTGAATATAAAGATTAATAACACCAGTAACAAAATTATACTTGCTTAAATATTTAACATTTGTTGATTTTACAAAAATCAAAAACCTTTGGCGGCCATGTTCGTAATTAAGAGAAAAATCGAAAAATAATGATCATAACCCATCTACCCAAGGTTCTCCAAATAATCTCTTAAATTTACAATAAAAATGAATATTTTTTTAGCCTTAGTTCTGAAAGGAAAAAGAAATCCAATGTGATTGAAAGAAAAAAAGAAAGCTGAACTTTTTGAAGAGGCACTTGGTGCCTGATTTGATATGTATCAAAGCATCTAAGGTTAGCTGGGCTTGAAAGGGATTCTGATTCTATCTTTATTTCCTTCTGACTGACTCTAAATTGCCCCTAGGTATGAATGTAAGCCATTGGACACTAGACTTCAGCCTGTTATTGTGCTTTGGTACACAGTCTTTTGGAAGGTTGTGGTGGAAAATCAAATTTTAGTTCGACCACGAATAAGAGCAAAGTAGAAATTTTAATTTTGCAATTAACTAATCAAATTAATTAGCCCTCAAATATAAAACGAAAAGTAGGGCTCCAAAGATCAATGCGTATCCATATCTTAAGAATATAACAAAAAAAGGCATTCTGATCATTATAACGTACCAAAAATGTTAATTCTGCATCTAATTCATATCAGGCCCAAGACAATAAAATCCAGCTATAAATATGAACGCATAAATATGGCTAGAATATGCGTACCCAATCTGATCTGTCCACGAAGAAATAACAATTTTAGTGAGAGTCATCTCAAAGAACAAAGTAAGCGAGAACTGGAGACCTCCCGCTGAGCTGTCTAAATAGAGAGATCCAGAAAGGGTCAGAATTCCTCTGCGTCTGGTATATTAACGCCGACTGCCGATAGTAGAATAAGGCACAAGTGCGTGAGGCATTGAAATAAGAAAGCGAGAAACATAATGTTAGTTGAGTCTTCACTCCAGAGTCCAAAGCTTTCTTCCATTGAAAAAGATCAACAGAATAGACCCAGTGTAGCAACAGAGGAGGTGTGACAGCAGGGGGAGGAGAGCATACTGATTTGACTCCTGATGTGTGCTCCTTCAGCACTACAGGTGGTTACTTTGTATGAAAACACTTATGTGGATTTCGGTAACCCTGCCTTGGCCGCCTGCCCATCACTTAGAGGTGTCGCCGAAAGTATCCCCAAACTAGAATTCGCATTGGAACTTTTAACAAAATAAAAACAGTCATTGAGCTGTGAATTTGTGTTAGGTTTGATCAATTATGCAATTTAGTCAATTGTTTGTTTCTTTGTCATGCAATTTTAATGTCTATGGTTGAAAAGAAATAATGGGTACCTAACTCTACATTTTATCATCTCGTCATAGTCATATTAACTAATGCGACCAATTTATTTGATTTAAAGCCAGCCAAGGGAAATGTCGGTAAAACTGTAAATGCTAAAATAATCATGACCAATTCACTTACTGTGAAATCGGGAGTTTAGTTAAATGGTAGTATAAAATGCAGTGAAGTACACATAAGAGACAATGACACATTCTAATGTACAAATGCCAATTGGCCAATTTACCTCGCTTATGGCTTATCAGATAGTGAGTGCATGCTTCAAATCTCTGTGTGGTCCTGAAAAATAGTTTTATGTAAATTAGAAAGCCTAAAAGAGAAATACAAGTTTTCACTGAGTGGTATGCAGTAAAAAGACAAATTGCTATATTTTATGCTATCATTTAAGAGGGTGGAATGTTTTACCAACAACATTTGATGGAACAGCAGAACACATGGTCTATTGCCAAGCATAATGCTCAATTGGCTTCTACAAGCCATTAGAGAACACTACAAAGACAGGCCCTGATTTTATCGCCGACATATATGAGATATTTCCATGTTAGATTTCCTTCCCTTTGGGCTGCGAGTATCCAGACTTAGCACTCTATTTTCGGGAACAGGTCAATAACAATGAGTGTACTGTATGCTCATGCCAAAATAATGGCAACCAGTTTGGGGGCCTCATTTGCACACAGCTGTTTCGGTCTGCGATGATAGATCAGCTCCAAACAAGAGCAAATTTCACTTTGCAATAAAATCGAACATACAGACATAATGGATAATAGCTCCTATAACTCGCCTTTACACGCTTGATGCATCTCAAACTCCCCTGCGTCTGTCTCTCCATCGAATGCGCAAGTGCAATTTGCTTTGAATTTAATGATTAAAATTGATGAAGTTTGAATCTTCCGCTGGAGCGGAGAGACTGAACTTATCAAAAGAGTTGAAAAGCACTTTTTGTTCTATGGTAAGCATCGTCGTAACTCTACAGTAACATTACATCAACCTTATCGTTTCTGATTCTTGTACACAAATGCTATAATGTTTTTTAGCAGTGACTTGACCAGGGGTGGGCAAACTTTTCGGCCCCGGAGGCCATATTGACTTTAAAAATTTGACAGATGGGCAGCACAAGATACGATACATATAAAAAAGTGCATCCGTTAACAGTACATATGAAACATAAACAGAAAAAAGGAAGAAAGTATTTACATACTCATCAGTTATCATTAAAGTAAAAAATATAAAGTAAAAAGTAAAGTAAAGAGGAATGTATTAAGAAATATTAAGATATAATTTAAAAAAAGATAGAGGGGCTGTAAAACACGAAAAACAGATCAGAGTTGACAAAGCTACTGCCACTTGCTTCTGCGTGACGGTGCCATCTTGGAGAAAATTAATAAATAAACAAACATTATTTGGACAACGTCGGCGGGCCAGATTAAAAAACCTAACGGGCCGTACTTTGCCCATGTCTGGACTAGACAGACTAAGAAGCAAACATTAATGTGATTTTGCGGTTATGACCATTTGGAAGACCCCAATTTTCAACCATCCTAACGGGCCCAAATTTAAGTCCCAAAGCGTAACGATTTTTTTAATTTTGTAATCTATCCCAGGGACCAACATTTAATTTCCATGTCCCAACGCACCCATCCTTTTTCTACGTCTCAATGCAGCCTGTCCTGAAGGAATCATATATTTCTGAGCCATTAGTTGGGTAAAATACTACCAGAATAAATAAATTATATTTCTGATGAAAGCATTAAGAATAACTTTTGAAGGGCAAAATCCACCACCCTAATTTTCAACAGCCCCACTGTACCCAAATCTATTCTATGTCCGAACACACCCAACTTTTTCCGAGTCCTGAAGGAATCAACTATTTCTGGGTCATTAGTTTAGTAAAATACTCAGAGAATAAAGGAAGTGCATATGTCTGGCGACACCATGAAGAATAGCTTCAGAAGGGGACAATTTAAAGAGGACAATTTGTCCATTTTTTTCTACAAATCATTTGCCCACGCACAAAGTGTTGAGACACAAACAAGTGAATCATCCATCTTTTCATTACTGCAAATGTGTGAACTGATGCGTCGATAATAAAAAGATAAAAGAAAAACCATAGCTCCATGCATCATTATTGCATTATACTATTAAAATTATATTATTAGACTATAGCATCCTTTATAAACCCCTATGTGTTTCCTATTAAAATTGTATTCCGTACTGTATTATTGTTATTGTCAAAATAATAATGGGAGTCTCATTCATTTAAAAAATGATGCGAGTGGTTAGCGTGTCTGGAGTTCAAGTCCAGGTTAGTCCACCGGTGTGGAGTTTGCATGTTCTCCCCGGGCCTGCGTGGATTTCCTCCAGGTACTGTGTTTTCCTGTCTATTTCTTCCCACATTCCAAAAACATGCATGGTAAGCTGATTGGACACTCAATATTTCCCCTAGGTATGTGTGTGAGCATGAATGGTTGCCCGTCTCCTTGAACCCTGTGATTGGCTGGCCATTTGGTATAGGCTCCAGCACCCCCACCCCCCACCCCCCCCCCCCCCACGACCCTAATGAGAAAATGAGGTGGTACATAACCTGGAAAAAGACCTACTATGATACATAAGCCATATAGCCACTAGTCAAATGAGTAGTATAGTGCCATAAGCAACAAATGGTTAGATTTAAATGTTGAACATTCTGGCTAAATATCTGAAACTTTTCCAACAAAGTAAAACAGAATAAGAAAATTGCGTGTTTGAATTTACATAAATCTAAATCCAGTAGTTCCTCCTGTTGATGGCTTTCTGCCTTTCATTTGACAACAAATAGAATAATCAAACAACCACCATTAGAGAGGAAGGTATTTGACTAAATTGACATGCCACTGGCAATTTGATGAAAATACATTTCTTTCGTTTGCTTCTGTTTGCTGGACTTTGAAATAGATCACAGAGTTGGATGTCACTCCGACAACAAACCATAGACGTACGTTATGTTGATCTTCTTTCATTCAATGTTGGAAATTTCTGCTGTTTTGATGTAGTATTTGATGATCCAGCCTTGGAAAAGAGTCCCCCTAGAAAAAGAAATGAAAAATTTACAATGGCCCTTCTTACATTTTGTGAAATGGAAATTAAATAACATGCTAATGGATATTCCTATTTCATACTTGGGTTGTCACTCCAAAGTCACTCCAAATATGCCATGTAAATGACACATTGCAGACATAGTCCATAATGTTTTCTGTGGAAAGAAATCACAAGTAAAATAATAATGACACAGTTGTTCATATAAAATGTATTTGATTGTTGTGTGCTTTTCTTCCATTTCCTTTTTCTGTTAAGGCTCAATTAAGGCTCTCGTCCATTTCATTATAACAGAAAAACAACAATAATTCAATACATTCTAGAGATAATATAATATTGCATGAGTTCCATTTAAGCCATCCACTGAACTAGAATTGTTTGAACTGGTTGACACTCAGGGCTGTGTCGGCCGTATGGGGTGCTGGAGCCCAACAGACTCCAGGCCAGAGGCGGGAACACCCTGAATCGGTGGTCAGCCGATCACAGGGCACAACAAGACAGAAAACCAAAGAGTAGGGTTACTCCCCCTAACCCCTACCCACTCCTACTCTACTTCCCTCTTTACCTCCCATTCCATTCTCCTACCCTCTCCTACTCCACCTCCCTCGACCTAACCCCCTACTTTCCTCTTCCTATTCAACCTCCTCCCACTCAAATCCTGCTTTGTTCTGCTTACCTAACTTTCCCCACTTGAAGGTACCATAAAGTACTAAGTATGATCTGTGAGTGGAAAGAGACAAAACAACAAATACTACTGCATAATCCTGTTGAGTGGTGGCCCAGTGCATCAGTCATCAGTCTTCCACCTCTTTGGTCCTGGGTTCAAATCCCAGTGCCTGCAAAGATTTTCCCACTATTATTCAGGTAAATGAAAGAGGTAAAACTGCAGATACTACCAAATTTTCTTGGAGGGTGGTGGCCCAGTGGCTAAGTCACCAGTCTCCCACCTCTGTGGTCCTGGGTTCAATTCCCAGTGCCTGCAAAGATTTTCCCACTATTATTCAGGTAAATGAAAGAGGTAAAACTACAGATACTACCATATTTTCCCAGAGCGTGGTGGCCCAGTGGATAAGTCATCAGTCTGCCCCCTCTGTGGTCCTGGGTTCAAATCCCAGTGCCTGCAAAGATTTTCCAAATATTATTCAGTTAAAAGAATAAGTTCTAATGGCTAAATTTCTAACTGAATAAGTATTCAGTGGTGAATGAAGCATTTTGTCCAAAAAATGACTAAGTGTTTCACCCAGTTTCCTTGGATAAAATATTTCAGTACAAGTACTACTGCTTTCTCTCACAGGGTGGTGGCCCAGTAGCTAAGTCATCAGTCTCCCACACCTCTGGGCCTAGGTTCAAATCCAAGTGCAGGCAAAGATTTTCCCAATATGGTTCAGGTAAAAGTATAAGTATTAATGCCTAAGTGTCTAACTGAATAAGTCTTCAGTAGTGGATGAAGCTTTTTTTCCAAAAAATGACTAAGTGTTTCACCCCATTTCCTTGGATAAAACGTTTCAACACCCATGTATAAGTGGGGCACGAGTTGGTGTAGTGGGTTGCACACTCGCCTTTGCACGGAGAGAACGTGAGTTCGCTTCCCGGTGTCGGCGGTTGACTGACCAAGCAAGCGGTCGAGGGTCGGCCGAAGGCCGACCCGAGAACGCCTTTCGCACAGACAGGTCCTTCAACTGTCTTCCGAACTGCCGAAGGCAGTTCGGAATATAACCTTTTGCTGAAAAGTATGACTAAGTGTTTAATATAAATTAAAAAGTTTTTTCTTTTTTTCTTCTTCTTGTTCCATTTTCCAGACTACATGCTGTAGTGATCAGCCAAACGACGGCAGCGGGAATTGAACCCAGGTCTCCCAGACGGGAGTCCAGTGAACTAACCTCTGCGCCAACCAAGTGACTACACTTTTCTTTGTAATCATTTGAGTGTCTTTCCAAGAAGTACACAGAAACAACCAAGTGAAAATGTGTGCCGACCCGGGAATCGAACCCAGGTCCTCTGGACGGGAGTCCAGTGAACTAACCTCTGCACCAACCAAGTGACTACAGTTTTCATTGTAATCATTTGAGTGTCTTTCCAAGAAGTACACAGAAACAACTAAGTGAAAATGTGTGCCGACCGGGAATCGAACCCAGGTCCCCTGGACAGGAGTCCAGTGAACTAACCTCTGTTCCAACCAAGTGACCACACTTTCCTTTGTAATCATATGAGTGTCTTTCCAAGAAGTACACAAAAACAACTAAGTGAAAATGTGTCCGAAGCGGGATTTGAACCCAGGTCTCCAAGACAGAAATCCGGTGAGTTAACCACTACTCCACCAAGTACGTACACCTTCCTTTGTAATCATTTGAGTGTTTTGATGGCAAGAACACAGAAACAACTAAGTGAAAATGTGTCTTACTAAAGCCTTACTATCCATGGTAAAACTTTGATGAGGTACCCAACTTCTTAAAACACAACCTTTTACTATGCTGTGCTATTCATACTATCCAATAATTGTATTTGACAATCAATCTCAACATACAAAGAGACCAATGCACCAAAATGAAATGATTGATTAAAGTCCAAGCATGGTCCAGCACATTATTGATCAAACCCATAGCTGGAAAATGGTACATTAAAGGATTTTTGTTGTAGTCCTACTTGTCCTTGGTAATTTTTTATTGACAAAACCTGTGTTTAAACCATGCTCATCTGCTGAAAGTTTTGCCTCATTCAAAATCATGCAATTTACAGGCATTAGTGGGAAGGCTAAAATTGTGAAATTGAACCATCAATCAAGTAACTCCCGGCGCTTGACTGGGTCATGTTCAATGACTGTTTTTATCCAAAACCAGAAGCACCATCTTTTTCCAAACACTGCACCCCACTAAGTGCATTCGTTGGATATTCCCAGCTCTGTTAGGAAAATGTTTCTGGACACTGCTTAGCCTTAATTAAAAATGAGCCAAATTAATTTAGTCAAAAAAAGGGCCAGCATAAAAGAGTTGAGGTGACGTCCTGTGACAAGGTTTTACAAAGATCAACAGAAGCTCACTTAATGGTCTCTGTTCAAATTTCTCCGGGGTGTTGCCTCTAAGTACAGTGTGCAGACGTGTGTGTAATTATTTAATAGACTGGAGGAATGACATTTTAAAATTCAGTATGGCAAAAAACACCTGGGGTAATTTGGATGTGTGACCCATATGGTGAGGCTTTTTTGCTAAAATGCACTACATTTTATTTAAACACAATACACGACATATGAGGGAAGAATAAAATGACTCGTAGGAAGGCTTTTTTTCCTTTAAATAAAAGGCCACGCATATTAATTTATTTGTTCAAAAAGTTCATCCATTAATTTTCTCATGCACTGGCACAAGGGTCATGGGGGGTGCTGTAGCCTATCCCAGCTGAATTCGGGCACACACTCCTAGCTAGGGGCACTTTAGAGTGTTCAATTAACTACCATTAATGTTTATGGCATGTGGGAGGAAACCTGAGTACTCAGAGAAAACCCACACAATGACAATCGACCTGGCATTGAACTCTCCACCCTAAGACTGTGAGGCCTGAAGCGCTAACCCATTGTGCTGGAGAAAATTGTGACTGAAAATATGTCATTTTTTTTAATTGAAGCTTTTTAAAGTATCAATGAAATGAAATAAATCTTATTAATTGGGGGTTACATTTTTTATGTTTGAAATTTGCAAGAACTTCTACGTAAGCTTCTTGGCCATAGGAAATAAAGCGTCTTTTGAATACAAATTTGATGGAGAAGAAAATGTGTGCATTTTTTATTTTTCAATAAACCTGTATGAATGAACCTCTAAGAACAGGTTGAGCAGGGACAATGTGGAGTCTCCAGGTTCTCTGTATTTAATGGTGAAGAATTGGCTACTTGGTTCCAATTGACAGATGGCCTATTGACTGTTGTTTCACTAAACCTCAGCCTGTGATAGTTTTACTATAGGACCACCACTTTCAAGCACTTTCTGTCTGCTTGGGACTGACGTGTTCTGACCGAGAGAATCCGCAGGAGCAATCATCTCCCACTGTGCGGCACAAAATTACATACTGCCACAGCAACTGCAACTTTTACTGTAGGGAATGTCGCCTACGGCCCAATGACAATGATGTGGCTTGGTGGCTATTCTCTATTGAAAGGCAAGACATAATTATCTGCGCAGCCTCTCGGAATAACAACTTTGCTCACAGGGATTCACATAGAACGCAAAATGCAATCTGTGCTTCTAACCGGACGACTTTTTCCAAATACAGTACAATGGACATAGTGCAGTTGTTTGGCCTTTTAGTTTAAACATCAAGATGTCAAAAACTTATCGGATGTGTTGAGTCTTTAAGGAAGACATTGTCACAGTTACTCCTCTTTCTTGTTAAGAGAATATCACAGTGACTCAGATTGTCAAAATAGCTAACTATCTGTTCAGTTGTGTTTATTCTGGGTACTGTCAAACAAGTTGCACGATCAACTGTGTGCACTACTGCAATTTTCTCAGCACCCTATCCACAATCACATTTGTCCTATCGTCAAAACAGCACCTTCAATGGCAGCCAAAGAGTTACGAATACGGAACTTCAAAATGCCCCCAAACCAATTGTAAGTAACATGAAAATCCCCCAAAAATCAGCAGGAACTAACAAAAGAACAAAAAGCATCTCAGAAAGTCTTTCAAAAATAGGAAACAATACAAAATGTACCACAAGTCACAGAAAATAGTCTAAGAATTGTATTGATTTTTTTTGGCCCTTGCCCTCATATAATCAAAATCTAAATCAATGGCTGTTTTTAATACAATACTCAGTTCAAGCTGAGAAGATGGGTTCAGGTCTACCAACAGATTGATGTCTCTTGGATCTCTTTGATAGGGTGCAGGTGCTGCGCTTTCTAAACTTATACCTCTTAACTTGTATCTGGGGCACTGTGACTCTGTGCTGCTGTGTTATCTTATCGTAAGGGTAGCAGTCAGCACGCTGCAGAAGTCACCTTGGTGCTATAAAAGATTCAAACACTCCTCTGGAGAGGTCTATCCTAACTTAGAAACATTTGCTACTACAGACTACGGGGTTCCTTTTGGTGCAATAGAAGGTAGGGAACAAAGAAAGCAAAGAAAGAAAGAGGCGAGCTATTGTCGTTTTCATTCATTTGTTTTTTACATAAAAATGATAGGGAGCTCACCAACTGCTTGACTTCCAAGTGGCTGTACATTTATCCAGTATGTATATCCATTTTTAGTCCACTGTGTTATTCAGTTTCAGGCTTCAGAAGAGTTCTGCAGGCCTGTGGGGAATACGGAATATACGTTTCAAAAGTTAACATAATGAACAAACTATGCGAGTCTAAATAATTATTTTATCTTTTTACTCTCTAAAGAGCAGTAAATACATTGTAAAAAAAAATAAAATGTTTCATGTGTAAGTAGATAGAAAATACGGTACCCTTCACCTTTAAAACACATCTTTTGTCTTTATCACTGCTACACTCATAGAGGAAAGGCTATTGAGTTCACCAACATGTTTATTGATTACACTTGTGGACGTTGAGTCCCTTTTCATTTCGAGAATTATGGAAATCTATTAATACTGTGCTTGGTAATAGCAGAGAGAGACGGGGATGAATATCATCCAATTTGTTTGCTCCACTCGTACCAGCTTTGATAACCTCTTGCCAAAGACACTTCTCACATCCTGGTCAATCTTACGATCGATTGCGTAGACAGTGATACATGTTTCTGGAGCTAATGGGAATAATTAAGGAAAAGCAAAAGGGTTACCAGGGTGATTTATGTTCGAAGGTGAGGATGTGCTCGCATAACTCCCCATTACTCTGCGGGAGAAAGGTCCAAAGTACAGTAAACTCTACAGATTGACTTCCACTTAGTAGCTGGATGAAATGATATACTAATAACCACATATGCCAGAGGGACACTGTCCCCTAGGTAACCGCACAAGGTGAAAGTCACACTCTACGCTTTCATAAAATCAGTATAACTCAGAGTCATTACAGAACAGTAGCTGTTCTATAGGGCTGGTATTGTCAGTGTGCATTCTCTTTCAGAGTTTGGAGACTTATAAAAGTACACCACTGGTTAAATTTTGAAGACACTTTCTCAATCAACTGAATGGGTAAAGTCTCAAAATGCATGACTAGAGCATGTACAATAGGAAAAAAATTACAATGTAAAATAAGAGCAACCTGTACCTCACTCAAGTTTATCAATTAAATTCAAGAGATAAAATTTAAGATGAGTGGTGGTCTTATAGGTATGATGAGGTGTTTTTGTCTTGTTTATGTTTGCATGTTCTTCCCGGGCCTGCATGGGCTTTCTCCAGGTACTTTGTTTCCTCCCACCCCATCCCTAAAAAAACTTGCATGGTATGCTGATTGGACAATCTAAATTGCCCCTAAGTATTGGTGTGAGTCTGTCTCTGTGTGCCCTGATGATAAAGCGGTTCAGAAAATGAATGTATGAATATACATAGCTGAACTAAAAAAAAGTACAGAAAACCCTTCAGCAAATGCATGTCAACAATTTGTCATTAGAGAAGCATTGTCATCTTTTTAGTAATTTCTCTAGTGCTCTTAAATAAATAGCTCATACAAAATGACTTCAAGTACTTTAAACGCTAGTAATCATGGCAGACTTGTGATTCACAATATGTATGTATTAAAGATCCTTTTACAATTTTTGTTCACCTTCTCATAAAATGATTATTTTAATTGCAATCATGTTAGATTTTATCATTTGAATGGAACTAGGGGAGAGAAACGTATCATTATACAATTACATTGATACAAAGTGTTGTCTTCAGAAGTTGGCAATGGAAAATGGATCTTTTCTAGACTTTTGGGGTTTTCCACTGAAAAATAAACTTAAAAAAAGAAGGTTACTGAAAATTTACATGCAAACACCACACATGAAAGTCCTGGATTAAAAACCTTATCTCAGTTTGTGGCATATTATGTTAATCAGCCAGCCAACATGACACCTCTACAAATATCTTTTATCTAATTGCATTTGTGTTTTCTACGTATCACCCTAGTGGTTTTCAAACATTTTTCCCCTCATCCCCAAACTCAATCTGAGAGGACCATAATTGTTCCTTTAGATTTCTATTTTCTTTCTCTGGGGTGTACTTTTATGTTATCATTAACCTGAAAATGGCTTTTTTGGCCTCTGTCTCATTTTGCCTCATAACACCAATTGACACACGCAAGAGTTTAATCACTCACGCTACATGCTGGTGAGGGTGGCTCACAAAAATATGATAGGCCTAATAAAGATCGAAACTGTATTTCCTTGCACATTTATTGTGGAGGGAACGGTTTCATTTAAAACATGTTTTGAGAATACTAATCTCAAACGTATCATAGGGTGGATTAGCCAAAGATTTCAACATCTAAACATTGTGAGACAGGTTTTAACCAGATACTAAGGTCTTGATGACTACTTGCTTTTCTAACTATTTATTTATCCTTTTATTTTGTTTAAATGTGTCAGATAAGAATGTTTAAAGGAGAAAAAAGAGCACTGGAGCACTAAAAACGTTATCCGCTGGTATAAGCTGCTTATTATCAAGCTTCTTTTCGTGCTGTCACTATCAACTCTCTGTCACTTAAAGAAAGTTTTAATATCATTGAAAAATGAGTGAAGTATACACAGTGACTGCTAAGGATGAATGAATAATTAGTGCGAGGATAGTCAATCATTCATTCATGGCCGCACAGAATGACGGACAATCATTCGCACTCAATCATACCGCCACCGAGCAGGAATCGATCCTACGCTTGTCCACACCAAAGTCAGACAAGTGAACCGCTACATCACCAGGTGGCCCAATAGTGAACTAATGTACTGTATTTGAGCACAATTTTACCATTGCCATGCAAAGCGTATTTCTGTTATTTTCATCATGCAGACAGCGAAATATGTATTTCTCTTGAGGTATAGAACCTGGATTAAAAAAGAAAGTATATATATATATATATATATATATGATGAATTCTAATAGTAATACATATTAAACAGAAGCTGTAGCTTTTGAGTATAAATTGTAAATAATGCATAACATGCAATTACTGTCCTACTAATAATGTTCAATGAATTATTCATCTATTGTGATTGCAAAAGAATCTGTAGTCCCAACCCAGCCTTGAATAGGAAATTTTAAGATTTATGTTTCACCTACTGTATGATAGATTATGTATACAGTAGTAAATAAGCTCCCAAAAGGTACATTTGAGACAAAACTCACACACCCCACTCACTTTCAGATCAAATGTTCTATATAGGTGATATTGACTCATGTCCAAAACTGATTGTCCTTGCTATCTATTTTTAGCTATTAAGACATTTTCATTCAATCAATGATATGTGCCAGACGAGGATCTCCAGTAAGAAACGTGAAAATATCCCAGGAGCCCATTTAGCTATGGATCCATCTTTCTTCTTTGTCAGTTCTTGCAGCTGCTGCACATTTGCATTTCTATCTTGTACGGACAGACAAGGAAACCTTAAAGACCCGAGCCTGAGTTTCCTAGTCTAACTTAAAACACCTAAAACGACAACAAATCTGTTTTGGAAGGCTCAGAACAACAAACATTGGTATTTTTTATGACTATCTGGCCCTTGTTTCACATTTTACTAATCAGACAAGAACTGCATTTTGCAGGCAATCTGTGGTGTTCTTAAATGGCGAGTGTGACTAGAAAACTGTATCAAAGAGAAAAATTGGAATGACGGTTCAAGTTTAACTATTCAGGGAAAACATCCGAAGTACAAAGTTTCACTAGCTCAAAGGAAATTTACCCCTCCTTAGGGCTGGAATATTTATGCATGCAAATACTGCTTCCTCTGCATGTCAGTCATTTAGGAGTGCACTTCAATAAGAGCGGATAATTAGTATTTATCATGTTTATGTTTTTTTTTTGCCACGCTCTCTCTGAAAGTGTTTGTGGCCTAGCATTTTCTGGCACTTAAAATGCACGCAGATGACAATTTTGCCAGCGCCATTACTTCCTTTTTAATTAATGATGTGGTCTGATTTAATATTTAAATCATCTTGCTTTGAAGGGTGGCAGAGCCTTTATGCTTGTCTTATACTACTCTTTAATCCACATGGTGAAAACCTGATGTTTACACAAAAGGTTTCATTGGAAAAACTAATGAGAATTAAACTTATTTCAGGATATTCATTAAAAACAAAGAGTCAATCAATACCTTTAAACATCTCCATTGATATGTCAGCATTATCATTTATCCTTTTTCCAATATGTAAATATGTGAACCCTATTACATGTTGAAATAAATGACAGGATATGTTATATAATAAGGAAAATGTTTACAATCTTCTTTAAGGAAGGTATGATTCTGCCACACATTGTTATAATATGATATGTACTCTAAATACACATGACAGACAGAAAAATAAATATGGTAACATAATTTGAAGGTATTATTTCATAATATTTCATCCCTAATGCATTGGAGTGTATCGCTGTCTGTGTTGTAAAAAGAATCTCAGTTTAACCTGAAACAATAACAAGTGGATATTTTGTTAAACTGTGTAGCTGTCTGGTGTCTTTGAAAGTTAATGGTTGAATAACATCCGTAATTTTGTGTTGCTTAACAAAGGAGCAATACACTCATTGAAAAAAGACAATCAGTGTATTATATTGAAGGCAAAAATGAATTTCCATTGTTGTAAAGGATCAACAACCCTAAAAAAAAAGTCCAACTTGTTTGACTAAAAATGTTTTGAGCTTTTTGTACTCAAGCACAATTATCATTTTTTTTCCATTAGCTCAACATTGTATGAGGACGGTTAATACAAGAAGTTGAAATAAATAGAAACATAGTTATAAAAGATTTCCTGTATCTACGCAATCTTGATTTCAATCTTCAGTAAAATGTATTAATTTTGCTTAGCATTTATCGACAAATTTTTGAGGATGAATAAGCAAATGCTCAACAGCTGCATGAAAAGCAGTGCCTTAGTATACCAACAATTTCCCAGCAGAGGTAGCTATGTAAAAATAACACTAAACATAGAATTTAGTTAAGCCTCTATTGATCTGATCCTACCATATTACTGCTGCAATTAATAATCAAGGCTGAAATTTGGATTCTGACCTTTGTATAGTAAATGCTTGCTCTGACTGATTGGGTTTTTGTGTATCCCGCCGCCTAAGCAAAACAAAAATTGGTCAGGCACATAGCTGTGTTGCTCATGTCTCTTAAAAAGGTTAAATTATGGAGAGAGGAAATCAGACCCCAGCTGACTGGACCTGATTTGAGCAGCATGATGGTTGTTGTTGTCTTTTTTTTTTTTGATAGTCAGCTTGTCTGAATCAAACACAGTGGTACCCTTACTTATGAAAACAATTGGTTCCAGACCTGGTTTTCGTAACCGCAATATTTCAAATGTAGATGCATTCATAAGTAGAAGTATCACTGTATAAATCAAAACAATAAGATATATATAGGTGTAATAATGATAAGAACACAATAAACTATTATACCATGTAGCCCAACTATCTATGAAAACACATTTAACCACTGTGGTAAAAAGTATGATTTATATACTATATTTATGTTTTTTGCTCGGTTAGTAGCCCACTTTGTTTGACCTTTTCAACCCTCTTTTTGTTCTTTACGTTATTTTATCAGATTTTTGTCTTTTTATTAATTATTTTATCAATTAAACAATTTTAATAACGATATTTATTACAATGCAGTCTTTTAAAGTATGCACAAAGCCAAGTTGCTTGATTATCTGGCTGGGATAGGCTCCAGCTCCCCGCGACTCTTGTGAGGATAAGCAGAGTGGAAAATGAATATATGAATGTGAGATTTGCACATGAACAAATTGGTCTGTTTGCATCTTCCAGAGTTCAATTCGTCCCCAGATCTAAAAATAAAAGAAATTGCTGCATCCCCCGTTGCCTTGGCCTTGACGAAATAAACAGTCAATATTTGCTCCTGGGGACCTGCATAAGGATGCCACATAAATCACCCAGCATGCACCTGTCCAAAGGATCAGAAACAGAGTCCTGTGTCATCACGTTTAAGATCATGCTGAGGCTGAGGCCCTCCTTCATATCTGAATCAATGTGCCAGGGGGCACTTGTGGTGTGTGTGTGTGCGTGCGTGCGTGAGTGTGTGAGTGTGTGTGTCCGTGAGTGTGTGAGTGTGTGTGTTTCAAGATGAAAATTTCATTTCCATCATCTCCCATTGCGATCCCAACAGCTTGTATAACAACGTTTGGTTGCTGTTGTGAGAAAGTTGGCAAAATGATGCCCTCATGCTGATACCATCAAATCTTCTATTCAAACGGCCTCTTTTAACCTAATTATACGCACTTGCATTTGCAGAAACCCACAAAAAAATCAGTTTTACATGCCACAAACATGCCACAAATACGCAATCCATTACTATTAAAACTTTTATCTTTACATAAATGCAATGTTCCTGATTTTTGGAAACTGTAGTCTTTTATATGAATCTCAAAGTACAAATCAATGAAACTGAATAAATTCAGTGGTGGTTTTAGAGCAATTCAAATGAGCCATTACTTTCATTTATTTATTTTTTACACTGTTACACTACTAATTACTTTTCCAAAAGAGTTTAATTTTGACATGGAAAAATGTTTTTTTTCAAAGGCTAAGAAACTAAGTATTGCTTTACTTTATTACATGATTAATGTCTTTGAACCCAATGCTTTTAGCATTGATGTAATTGTTTTAGAAGCGGGAAATTTGTCGCTATGAAAGATTTGGAGAAGGCTGTCAAGGGGAAAATTAAGATTCATAGTGGATAATGACTTTTTCTGGCCTGTCTGATTGGTTATTCTGTCTGTATTATGTATACGCGCACAAATTTGCGCACACACACTTCTGATGTCACAAACCCTTTCCTCGTGATCTGCTCCACTATTTCTTTTGCAGGACTTTATAAGACTCTCCCAGGGCTAATTATCTATGACAGATGACGTTGGCTGTTCATACAAATGACAGACCATAAAGAACCTTTCCTACCTCACTTTGGGCAATGCTGTAGTAGTTCAATGTAAAATGCTTTAAATAGTTTGTAAGTTAGATGTCGGGAAAAAAAAATTCATTGCTGACCTTGAAGTGAATAATGGCTGAAGGATGTCACTGAAAGAAAGTCTGAAGGGTCCATGGTGCTCTTTTATTCATTTATTTTATGAACCGCTTATCCTCTCAAGGGTCGCGGAGGGTGTCGGAGCTTATCCCAGATGACTTTCGA
Organism: Stigmatopora nigra; assembly: GCF_051989575.1. Classification (NCBI taxonomy): domain Eukaryota; kingdom Metazoa; phylum Chordata; class Actinopteri; order Syngnathiformes; family Syngnathidae; genus Stigmatopora; species Stigmatopora nigra. Next base: position 7,769,009 of record NC_135514.1, read on the forward strand.
GCTGAAATTGAGGAAATTATGAGGGGTCAACAATCAACGGTAGACCAATGGTAACATTAAATGCATTTGAGTTTTTATTCTTGTCGAAACGATAACGTTTTATCTGTTTTATCTAAATGTCATTGGTTTACAGTGGATGAATTTGGGAACAGTATACTAGATCGGTTGGAACAAAGACCAGGATGTAGACTGGCCCAAAAAGGTTGCCCATCCTTGCCTAATATCCCTTAAAACACTTTGTAGTTTTATTAATAACAGTGAACACTGTCCCCATTTAGCTGGTGGAACACTCCAGTTTTAACGTGAAGAAACAACCACCAACAATTATGTCCTTACGGCCTAAAAGAAATATCTCGATCTTATGTGTAACATCGATGGTGGTTTTACATAACTAAATTGCGATATAAAAAACAACGATTTACGTTGAAATAACAATTTAAATATTAGTCTGAGATTTATTGCAAATATTGTATATCAGATAAGTTACTACCATGAACAAAGTATATAGAATAAACATGTCATTTTTACTTAGGGTTCCCTGCAAATAAACAGTATGCATTAGAACATGATTCATTACAACAATCTCAGTGGTATATTTTGGAACAATTCCCAGGATGTGAAATGAGTATAAAAGATTGCTATAATAGAACCAAACAAGCGGAATAATAGACATTGGGAAAGGCTAAATCTTTTTTGAAGTGCACAACAGAGTGAAACCAAGATGGGATAGTGAGTGATCGAAGTCTATTTCACAAAGCTCTGCTCTTCACTTTTCTTCCTCTGTGCTGCTTTGCGATACCAATTCTAATTTATTCACGCAGCGCCTCTTTTGAAGCATGGCTGAATTAGGAAGACTAGAAGCTGTGAGTCACATTTATCAGCTGTAGAAGTTAACAACATGCCGGGTGGGATGATAAGAGAGGCTTGCTTTAGCTGTAGATGTGAGAATATGAAGTTAATCTAAACGCAGCGGGGTACATCTATGTGCATGATAGCGTGAGAGGCAAGCACAATATTGCATTAAAAAAAAAGCATGATTTTTTTTTGGGTGGATGGGGGTTGATTTCCAAGAAGGCCTGAACTGAACCTTGTGACTCGTCACACATGATGGTCCCTATTGTGCTTTGCAGCCTTTCCCTTGATAAAACACACAAACTATTCTATCAGATGTTTCGTTTACATTTATAGGTGTTGCATGCACATCTAAGTTTTTGAGCTTTTAATCATGCTGTATTGTTTTCCATCACAGTTGGAGTGTTTTTTTAGCAAATAACCAATGTTTGCGAACATGTCAATGTTTAAGTCAAAATTTACATTAAAAAAATAAAAAATAAAAAGATGGAATGACTGTTGCTGGCAATTTTACAGAAAAAAATCATGAAAACAGGTGCGCGTGGGATAATTTGTACGCGTGTGTGGCAATAATAGAGGCAGCCTGTCTTGTTTATACTGGATGTTATACATTGATTTTGTATAATTGCCAAAAAGCAGAGTCATTGAGTTGCATTTCGAGATTGGATTATGGAATACATATAATTTACAGAATTCTTCAGATGAAAAAGTATCTGTTCAAGGGTATGTATGAATGGTTGAATGAGTCACTAATGGTTGTACGAATATCAGGCAGATGTGCAAAAGCTGGGACTAAAATTCTGACAATTTTCTTATTCATTCATTCATTCATTCATTCATCTTGTTTGCTTATTCTTGCAAGGGTCATGATGGATGCTGCAGGCTATCCCAGTTAACTAGGACACTAGGCGGGGGACACCCAGAATTGATTTCCAGCCAATCACAGAGCACAACTAACCCACTCACTGAAAACATATGGACAATTTTGTGTGTCCAATATGGCGCTATATTTTTTAGCAAGTGGGAGGAAACTGACATTTACTAAATGGATTTCCAGCTGAGACAAGAGGCAAGTCATTGTACTACCAGCTTCTAATATGAAAAAAAATAAAATAATAATGATACATGGCTGAGAGTCCAAATGAAAGTTTTTTAATCTTTACAAAATGTCAAGTTTTTTTTCTCCGCAAATCCTTTTACCTAGAGTAAAATGTCTTTGTCTTCAAATCTTATTTTCTCCTCTAAAATAGCTCTCACTCTTATTGCATTAGTCAGAAATTAAGAACAATGCTTAAAATATCCTTTTTATAATCTTTCAGTGCCATTAATAACCAATGTTGATACTATAACAATAGTAAAATGCCTGACTCAAGAGTCAATCCATAGTAACTGGACACTAATGAGTATTCCCTACTCACTTGATCATGGAACAATGCTAGCCAGTCACCGTGTGTGACTCTACACTGTTAAAACACATCAGGATTTGACACTGAGGTGTGAACAAAAGGGCCACAGTGATGCCGGAAACACCCACACATTATATGAAATTGCCTGTGACTGTGTAAAAATGGAGGGAGGCCTAGAGAAGATAGAAGGTAGGATGAGAGATGAAGGCTAGAGAGAATGGATGTATGGAAGTACAATGCCTGAAGGGGATGTTTTTCCCTGTTTGTAGACCAGTCAAATGTTCTTTTCATGCAATTATCATGCATGTCCTGCAGCAACACTACTAACAAGGCAAAATTGTACAGTGTGTTTGAGTACTACTGACAGAATAATGATTCAGTGCTACAATGTATCACACTAATTTTCTGTCTCTTTGCTTGAAGCTGCTGCTGTATCAGCTATATTAAAAAAAAGAAGGAAAATACCAAAATTTTACTATCTGTCATTATTGTTCTGGGACATTTTCTAGCAGATCTGCCTCCATTCTGTATCTCATATTACAGCTGTAGCATCAAATCTATGGTCTCATTAGATTTTTCGTTCCGATTCAATTCATTTGATCTGGTATGACACACCTGTCAGCAAAATGAAGACAGACACACTCTCAGAATGCTTCAATAATTGGTTTGCTTGCCTTAAGTGTGAACAGTTTTCTTTTTTTATGCGTTTTTGTGTTGGTAGATTGGCACATTATTCTTTAATAATAAGGTGCCCGAGAGCCAGGTTCGAGCTCATAATGGGCATTTTAGCATTTTAAATGTTGAATTTTTTTTGAATAATTGGAAAATGGAACCTGTGTATACTGATTAGGTTATAAATTAAAGGGAAAAAGTAGCAGCATTAGAGCAGTTATTACCTGAAAATGTGACAAACGCACATTTCTAGGATGGACAGTTGAGTGTTGAAGGAACTGCCGACTTGAAGTAAAAAAAAAAAAATTATAAATTGTTTGATTGGCTGGAAGTAAAGGCTGTTGTTAGCAAGCCTAGCAGATTTGCATGATTAAATATTTGAATGTATGTAATTAGACTTTAAAAAGGGAGTAAAAAAGGCATGGTTGGCCTATTAAAACGCTGTGGGCGTGTCCAATGACTCTACTCAAACCAGTGGGGTATGGCAGAGCACCATGTTTGCAAACTGAGTATACCATCTGTTGTGCGATGTGGGGTTCCGTAAAATAGAGCTTTACGCATGTGGCACCTAATGATTACATTCTTATTTTTCGATAATTAAAATAACAAGCCTGGCGGCGCGGTGGACGAATGGTTAGCGCATCAGCTTCACAGTTTTAGGGTCAAAGGGTTGATCCCAGGTCGGTGCTCGCTCTGTGGACTTCGTATGTTCTCCCTAGGCTTGCGTGGGTTTTTACGGGTACTCTGGTTTCCTCCCACAGTCCAAACGCATACAAGGGGAGGCGGGTTGACCACTCTAAATTGGTTATCTGTCTCTTTGCTCTCCACAATTGGCTAGCCACGATTCAGGGAGTTCCATAGGAACCATGGGACTTATCGTCAAACAAATTTGATCAAAAAGATCAATAAATAATCTACTCAATGCATCATTTGTGGGTTCCTATGGAAATGTTGTATTTTTTATGAATTTTGCTGTGTTTTTAGCCTGTGCCTGTTTTCGGTAATGTTATGGAGAATGACGGTTTGAGTGCTTTCTCTGGCAAGTGATTAAGCGGAGAATCTGAACATTGTCCCTGTCTCTTCTTACATTAGTGTGTGCAAAAGGAAACGTGTGTTATTGTGTCTTTGCGTCTGGTGTGACTTTAATAATGCAGCAATTGCCACATTTAAATGACTCCAGTGAAGCCGCTCCTCACAACGGGGGGAGCAATTTGAAATTTGAAGCTGCTAAAGGCGTCTTAGGATGAACAACAAGTTTCGCACAAGAACAATATGCAGCGGGTGCTAAAATATTCAACATTGTCCGTAAACACAATCCTTTGGGTTACTGCGCTCTAATTTTTTTTTTTTTAAATGCACCAACTGGAGATGAAGACATGCTGATCCTATTTGTTAATTTAAAAATATACTTTTCATTATTTAGAACAATAAGAGAAAACAAATATTTAATTTGGATGATATGTTGGTGGTGTTCTTTATTTGCTTAACTTTTATGGAGCACAACTGTGAGCTGCTGTGATTTAAGGCAAAGTGTCACCGTCAGCACTATTCAGCCCATTTCAAAGTGGTTAGAGACCCTAGAAATGAGTTACAAGCAATACGTTCCTTCGCTTCTTTAAAAATGCATAGGATTAAGGAGGAATTGTTTTGTGCTGCATCAATCAAGCTCGACCGAGTGAGTAAAAGGACGGAGGGGATGAGGAAATTGGAGCTAGACAACCTCCATAGATTGCACTATAGCAATTTTAGAGTCTCAAATAATGAATTCCTTTCATACTGACATGGTTATGCATGGAGGTGTGGTCATTGGATTACTGGTAATGTTCTTTGGGTGGTAAATCTTTTTTGCCATCTGCGGCACTCATGTCGGCTATGGTCACATTTAGAACGCTTGATGAAATAGGACTTACATTTTAAATTTCCACTTAAAAATGTTACATGCATGCTCGCAGTTGGGATATACATATATGTCACATCGGTCTAGATCCATAATCATACATCAAGGTTATTCTGTGTTTTTGTGTGTTGGTTTTCATTCCTATTCTCTTTCTGTTTTAGGGACATATTAGAGTGTTGAACCAGGCTGCATGCATCGTTTTTGGGTGTGGGGGGAAATCAGAGTACTAGAAGAAAACCCACACAGTCGGAAAGGTTGGAACTCACTGGAGATTGAACCCTCGATTTAGAACTGTGAAGCAAACATTCTGCCTCGAGGAGAAAATGCAAACTCCAAACAACTATCATCCAAATGCCTTGAGGCTGTAAACATGAAGTGACATTCCACACCTTGATTTTTCTTAATTGAGGGGAGAAAATGCAATCTATTTAAAAATGCAGTAATCAAAAGGTAATTGAAATTCCTATTACAGATACTCATTTAAAATTAATTTGAATAAAACATTTGATTTAATGGGGTTTTTATCTAGAATAGACCATCTGTAAGTTTAAACTTGGTCTGAAGACTAAGCAAGGCTAAAAAGATTTTTCTGACTTTTGTATCCATATTTTTTTCCTTCAATTGATGTACCAGTATAACAAACATCTCCTTTCAATTTCTTTTTTCATTCACACGTTTTTAAGCAGCTTATTCTAATACTTCTTTAGCCACCGAATATAATTTCTACAATCTGAAATCAAGTTATACAGAATGTCATGATCTAGAATCTAGATGAAATATAAAAGAACACTGAATAATGAACATTGAGTCATTCAGTTTGGACAATAATATATTAAAATTACGAGACTCTGCGGGAAGATTGCAATCTGTTTCACTGGGAGTACCGTAATAGTGTGGTCACCTTGGGTATTGAAAATGTCACTTACATTAATAACATATCAGAGAAAATTAAATTAAATTGCATCGTGTAATAGAAATATTTCTATGCATTCTTGAATAATAATTTTTTTTTCCAGTTTCCTGGACAACCAAAAGGGAATTAGCAATCTTAGGTTAATTATAGACGATAGAAGAGTGCTTGCCAATATGTCTGGCCTGAACAACAGCAAACAGTAAAGAAGCTATGAAATGATAACCATGTTAAAAAATGGAAATGAAAACACAAATGGAGTCTTGACACTCATATTTGCCAGGTTTTTTTTTCCAATTCCATTGTTATTCCAGCCAAATTAATGCACGAGGGAACACCCTGTATTTTCAAAAACGGTGTATAAATGAGATAATCCTAAGGGGAACAATGAAGTTACAAGGTCTAGATGTAAAGAAGATAAAGGACTTCATGTACTTAGGGTCAACAGAGCAAGTTGATGGAAAATGTAAAAAGGAAATGAAAAACCATGTGCAGGCAAGAATGGAACAGCGGAGTATCAAGTGTGTTATGTGATCCGAGAGTGTCTGCAACTACGAAGGGACAAGGTCTACAGGACAGTGCTAAGGTCAGCCATGATGCTTACGAATTAACGAATAATAGGCACTTTAACAAACCCGGCAGAACAAAAATTAGTATGCCTTTTCTCCAGTTGGCTCGTATACAGTGAAACTTGGATGGTTTGAGCTCGGCGCCTCAGGCAATGTTGACTCCGTTTTTAAGTTTTATACAATTAACAAGGCATTTTTATGACCATTGTTGGTGGGTGCAGATGTCTGAGTATTAAAGCAAATAAACAAATACAAAATCAATAGTTTGCAGTGTCCTGTTTAATTGTGATTCATTGTGTTTAATTGTGTTTCAGTGAATCTCGTTCAATAGGAAAAACATTGAATTATTTGGATGAAAAAGGACGTGAATGTCTCCTGTCAGATCTAGATGAGAGCTTTTAAAGTCACAGAGGTTGATTGAATAAAACCTCTTATACATAATTGAGGAAAATGTGAGCTTTTAAGGTAGATGTGGATATGAATCCTCCATTCTTCACAAAGTTAGGAATTATCTGAAAAAGCCTTTGACTTTGTATGGGCTTGTGCTTGTCAAATTTAGTCTCCATTAATTGTTTAAGAAGCCTTTGATACAAAGACAATTTGAGGAAAAGGGCATAGAAATTCCTAGGATATGCCGACCAAATGCGCATATGATCCATCATTATATATACATATATATATATATATATATATATACATATTTATTTATTTATATAGACGCACATTGTCAACAACAAAATGAGCCTGGAGTTGACAGAGCGCCAGACTGTAAAAATTGCTAGGAGGAATTTATGATCTGCCACTGACTGCTAAAAACAGTTGACCATCTGTGGCAAAGAAAATTCTTCCAGTGCTACTGTGATAGTGAACTGGATTTCAATTAGTTTTGGTGTGACAGCACTTTTCATTGTGCTGACAGCTGTGTAGTCAGCGTGCCAGGAACAAAATAAATGAATAACCACAGAAAGAACACTTATCGTCATGCCACTTAGTGTCTGCTGTTACTCTCTACGTGGTAGACAATGTTTAGTCTGTTAAGCCATGGCCACATCACATCAACGTAACATGAGCGCATCTGTCTATCTTATTGGGGTAATGACTATGGTTTGCGCAACATTACATTGTTTCAGACCGAGATTTCACTGAAATCCAAACCAAAGATTTTGGGGTGTGGAAACAGAGAAATAACCAACATTGAGCTAAGTTCAAAGAAAATAAGAATCAAATGTGTTTTACGGTCTCACAATTTTACAGGGGTTGTGAAAGGTTAGTAAGGTATTGTTTTTCTTTTACCCAGTGTTTCGCCATATATTGTCAAATGAATGAACTTGTAGAATAGCAGATCAATTTTGGCGTTAACAGAAATTGCTGTGTGCTGTCAATATATAGGTTATGCCTAGCAGTGCGCAATATTGCTGCGATTAAAAACACAGCCATGTTATAAAGTCCTGTGTTATACCTACTAGGTGAAAAGATTGTGAGACCAAAAGAGCAGCACCCTTGAATGTTTCCCTCTCTATATTGACTGATTCAGAAAGTAATTCTGAGCAAACAGGTGCAGGGAGCAAGAAGGTACACTTCAAAATGGCAAGCAAGTCAAACCATGAAATTCAAATATTTTCATTGGAAAGCACCAATCCATTAAGAGGGCAGTGACCCTAATCCATAAGAAAAGCATGAATAAATGTGCGGGTGAAACAATGGTGTCTATGGAAGGATTTGGTGTCAGGATCCAGCTTCTATTTCTGTTCTTGTGGATAAGTAAGGTGACAAACAATTCCTTTTGTTCAGTTTGCAGTTGAATTACAGTCCTGGTTTGCTGGAGAATTTCCCAGAGTAAACATTCTCATCTTTTTCAAAAGGGTAAGTTGTGCATGAAGTTCTTTTTAAAATGACAAGTCTCATTTCTCTTTAGGCTCATTTCACATTATGTTTTTCTACAAAAAGAAAATGGTCTTACCTGAAGTTAGATGCATATTTAGATTTTATGTTGCTTTATGTGAATTTGCCCCATTGGCTCCGTTAATTGCTGTCTGTCTTCTCCAGCTGAAAGATGACAGAAGAGAAGACAATTGTTAAGTGAAGCTGAGATAACAATCGGGGCAAAGAAGAGGTGCCTGCAGAGACATCCCAGGTATGGTGTTGAAGATCAGCTGTTGGCCTCCTTTTAATGATGTGCGTCTCATTATGATACCTGCTTTTTTTCTCTAACTGTCATGACAAGTGAGAAGCAACATATTACTTCGCTTACAATGATGCTCATCTCAGGTGTCGGTATGGGCAATTTTGTGCACGTATTCTTCATGGCGATTCATAAGATCGAGAAACACCAAGATTCTATACACAGGATTTCAACAGATCTATCCACACCTATTTGTATTAAATTGTTTAACACTAGTCAAATACAGGAGATATGGGCTGTCCCTTTAAAAAGCAATTAATTTAGGTAAGTAAATTTTATATTCAAAACAATCATTCTACATGGCATACACCGTTGATTCCCAAACTTTACTTTTTTCTTCATATTAATAGATGCCTGTCATCTTTTGTTGCACCAACAATTGTATCTTTGCATCTTAATAGCTGTTGTTTTAAATGGTCAACTAAGTAACTGACCCTAATGGTTTTACTCCTTTTTAGTCAATGTCTGTGCAAAGACTGATTGATTTCTTTTCCCAGGCAACCTCAAATCTGACACACACTTGCTTGACTAATCAATGTGACATGACACATTTGCATAAAAAAGACATAAGTCATTCATAATCCCAAAAAATAAATAATTGGTAGATTGTTGTGCAAATACCTTTTTCATTCGGTCATCTTCCATACCACCCATCCTCAAAAAGGAATACGGGGTTGCTGGAGCCTAACCCAGCTGACATTAACGTCAAATCAATTTTATGGTGGGCCAAGCCATTTTACATGTAAAATTTAAAAAAAATCATATAAATGGATTAAAAGAATTGGATTAAGACCCCTGACTATTCAGATTTTTATATATCTAAAACAATGTTTATTGTAGCTTTTGTACATAGATTTTTAGATTTTACTAAATGATTTTTGAAGTAAAAACTCAGAAAAATGTATTTAAATGTTACAATTATTGATTTAAATGGGGTAAAATCCGGAAAATTAATATACATCTATACTCATTTTAATTCAATCCTAAAACAGAAAGTTGGCACTCATGATTTACTTTCTCGGGCCACACAAAATAATGCAGCGGGCCAGATTTGGCCCCCGGGCCGTCACTTTGACACATGAGATTCCTGCAGGAAACATGCACCTGATTGCAATCCACTGATTGCACATATAGGACACCAGATTGGTGAAAAGACATCTGGGTTAGGCTCCAGCAACCCCTGCAACCCTTTCAAGGATGGATGGTATTAAAGATGAATGAATGAACAAAAACTAAACAAATCAGTATGCACTTGCAAAAACAGATGACAACCACCTACCTATTCTTTACCCAGTACAGGACATGGGTAGGATAGGAATGTTTTTTTTTTTTTTTTTGCACTAGTTTGGATTGCACTCTGCAAAGGACTACTTGATATAGGCAAAAATAATTCCGAGGCTTATGACAGCAACTACATAACACGCTTTTAACGTGTAGGAATGTCAGTCTGCAGTCTGTCTCATTTCCACGTGCGTGCTTATGTGTGCATGTAAGACAGACTTCCTACCTTTTGTTGCGTGCACATGGCTGATCTCCAATCACACAAAAATGGACGGTGTGTTCTTTTCACCCCATTAGCGTGTGTGTGTTTTCAGAGAAAAGTGGGAGACGTTTTCTGATGAAGAACACATCTGCGACTAACCTCAGTATTTGCTCTGTGGAAACAAGTAACTTCCTATCGCAGTTTTTGTGATGCTAGCGCCCCCTGTTACCTAGGAAGCAATATGACAGCATCATAAAAGTGGTCAAACACTCAGCAGGTGTATTTTTTATACTCTGCCATAGTTTGGCAGATCATTGGAAAGAAAATTATTCATCTTTTGAAATATAATACCCATCCAAAAACCTCATTGTTGTCTATTAAGATAACATGGAATTAAAAATGACCACAGTGGCTTGTGCATGGTTTTAGTCATTTGAGAGCAAGGCTACTGCAGAAATTTACTTCAATTCTTTATGCATAAGCAGTTATAGATTTTAAAGTCAAGTTTTTGAAGTTCATACAGATTAAATAAAAAAAGATATAGATCAGCTTCCAAAATTTATTTGATTTTGATTTCATTCAATCCATGACCTTGAAGAGATAGGATGGCTGATGGGTGTATCGATTAGAAATTCTATTCTGACTGCCTGAGACATTAAAAATGCAAACCAGTACAGAGCCTTGGATAGGATGCAATTCCCTCAAGACCAACACGGTGTGCCAAGTAACACAAGGTCCAGACAACGACAATAGAAAATGCTAATTAACATTTTTGTATGCAAGAACTTCACCACTTTTTATATTTGCCAAGTGGCTGATGCATATGTCATGGTTGTTGAGTAGCCTCCAGTGGCAATTCAAATGGTAGGAAATATTTAAATTCCATAAGAGCCGCCTACAACAGCTGCTTTTACTTTATCCGCCCACTTTTCTTGTATGGATGCATTTTTGGCATTACAGCTGTGAACATAGTTTAAGACATTGCTGGATATGTGGGAGCTCCATTTGACAGCGATCCATTGGAATGTCATTTTGTTTACTTAATTTATGTGTGAGAGTAAAGCTGCTGTGTTGGACTAAAAAGAAAATAGGAACATGATGATACCACATGCTTCTTGACATGAAATATTCAGTTTACACAAAGCCTCAATGGGTAACCTTTAGTTTAGTTCCAAGATATGAAAAATATCCAGGTTACGAAATGTCTAACAAAATCAAACATCCATGAAATGTAAATACACTTCCTATTTTGTTTATGTGTACATATGTTTACTTAGCTGCCACTTGTAACTCCATCTCATTGCAAAACATCTGCATGAAATATTTTTTCATTGTAACAGCTTGTTGAAAGTTGTCCCCAAATACAGGAAGTTCATCTCATCTCATTTTCTGAACCGCTTTCTCCTCATTAAAATCGCTGGGGTGCTGGAGCCTATTCCAGAATCCCTGAATCGGTGGAGAGCCCATCACAGGGCACAAGGACACGGACAACCATACATAATTAGACCCATACCTATGGGGCAATTTATAGCGTCCAATCAACCTAACATGCATGTTTTTGGAATGTGGGAGGAAACAGGAGTACCCGGAGGAAACCCAAGCAGGCCCGGGACAACATGCAAAACTCCGCACAAGGTGGACATGACCTGGATTTGAACCCAGAACCCCAGAGCTGTGAGGCCGACGTGACACAGGAAGCTTTTAAATGTAATTTTAGCAGCTTATTGCGTGGAGTTGGAATAACTAGGTGTCCTGATGCCTTTGCCATCATAAAAAAAACTTAAAGGCCGTAGGTTCTTTCAGGGCTGACAAGGTTTGATCTGGTTTGGAGGCCATAATGAAATGTGCTGTTCATTAGGTCTGTAATTCAATTGGGGGGCTCGGTGGGGGAGTGCAAGTTATTGCTTTGGCTTCCATGACAACAGTGCCTGGGAGTTTCGGCTCCAGTGTTTGGAAGGATTTTGAAATAGATTTAAGGTTATTGGGAGAAACAGCATTGTGTAGATGGGGATTCAGGTACCAGTTTCTCATCATTTGGATTGAGTATTAATTTCAGATTATACTTCCTCACAGTGACAATTAAATTTGATAAATTTTATTATTAAATGTATCATCCATGGTTTTAAAGTACCAATGCATAGTTCAAAATTATAGTCTAGTAAATGTAACAGTGGGATTTAGAATTGCAGTTATAGTCAACATTTATTTAGTATTCTGTTCAGGTGATATGCATAATATCAGAAGTTAATATCAGCAGTGGTATTTACAATTTTTCACTCTTGTCCTTGTTGGAAGATTGAGCTGCCTGTCCACGGTCATAGTTCAGACATATTGTGTCCTGGACTGCCTCATCACACAGAAAAAAATGAATGTTGTCGCCCGTAAGTGTGAAAGGTTAAAGATGGATGTTGGTGCAGGCGTGTTCAGCTTTATTTAACACTGTCACGATGTGATGATCACAGACACTGCCCGGAACACTCTTTGACAAAAAGCATGGGAACAACACAAATTTTCGATCAGCGAACTTCCACTAAAACGTCAGTCAACATTATCAGTATTGAGGACAGATTTTGTTCCCTATTATGTTCAAGGTTTAAACTCTCACCATTCTTTTTACAGATCATACTGACATTATTTCACTGGTATTTTCCAATTCATAACTGTTATTCAACTTAATACTTTGAGGTTATTTTGATATTTCTCTTCTAAATACATGGAATCTGTTTGAAAATAAGTGCAGTTATAGGCATAAACTCTTGTTTTTTGTCAGATTTTTGCCACTTTGGCAAAAACTCGGATGTTTAAAATATGAAACCCGAGTTTTTCGCATTTTTATGTTCTTTTTCTTTTTCTTTTTTCTTTTTATCTATACCCTTTGCACAGAAATGTCACAATAAAATTATTGTCTTAAATGAGAAAAAATAAATTGCCTAATGGGAAATATAAAGGGTTTTTTTTGTTTTAACTTTTAGTCACAATCAAAGATTATAAATTGAGTGCAAGTGCGCATGAATGAGCACACATAGCAGATAGATGATGTACAAATAGCATTACAAACACAAAGTTAATATAAATTATGCATTCAGGATGAACAAGCACAACACTTGAGTGCTGTTTTACCCCATTTATCTGCAAATAACTGTTGAAGAATTAAATATAGTCAGTTGCAGGCAAAGCAGCCATGCTGATCTGATAAACAATATACACTTCTCTCACTTCCCCCACGTAATTGTGTGTACCCATACTTGACTCTGATTCATGCTGGAAAATCAAGTGTCCTCATCTGCTTGTCTTGCTGTTGCTGTTGAAAAGCCCCGCTCAGGTGCGCGCTCTGTTTTTGGCAGATGTTTTTCCACGGAGGACGAGATAACAGGATTAAGTCACATTAGCATAAGCAAATAGTCTCAATGTGCAGCATTGACGTGGAGGGTCTAGTTGTGACCTTTGTAGGGACTATATCCATCCAAAGTGGGACATTTTCTATAGGCAAAGTGTGTACCTTTTATACAATTAACATACTAAATGTTTAAAACTAAATAAATGCAAAATAATTGGGAATTTGTTCAATGAAACTCAAAAAAAGCAAGACAGGGAACAAAGACTATTCCTCAATGATGAATGCATGCTTACTGCCCCCTTCTTAGACTCTCAAGAGATGGATGCGGATAAGGGGAAAGTGAACGAGAAAAGAGGTAACGTCGGAATACGAGGTGACCCCACTTATTCCACCAGAACTGAATTTCAAACAGCCTATACTCGTTAAGCATGAACACTTGTGCTTGAAATGTAGCATGACTGATTGGTTCATCATTTGAATCTGATTATTTTCCAGTTGTGCAACATTCAAAGATGCGTTTCTAAAAGCAAAAGCATGAAAAACTGACCGTCATTATATTTTGGTTTTTAAAATGTATTCTTCATAAAACCTGCCACTCACAAATGCTTTAATTTACAGTCATGCTAATCTGTAACTCTCCACAGTTCCCTTAACTCTCGTACCCATCTGTCTCAAGAGGGCTTTCGGAGCTTAGATTTGAAAACACATTCTCCACACCCTCTTAGGGAAAATTAACACTGGACTGAGGCAGTCTGAGCCAGACTCTGCTTCTTTTTCTCAGAAAAAAAGGCTGGTTAAAAAACCCCATCCTCTATTATAATGCCAACACATCAAGTGTCAATTCAAAAATAACAATACCATCCACATCCATCATCACTTTTACATCATAGATGCATTGGATTACAATACTATCATAAAGTACTTTTCATAAACACATTGGACATTAATTTGCACTATATATTTACTAGTGAAACCAGGTAGCAACCGGGAGGGATTTACATGTGAAAATGGAAAAAGTGTACTGTTATGTAAAAGTAATTAAGTGTATAACCAAAGCGTGAAGCTATTATTCACATTGTGCTGAATGTGGGGCCCTTGTGGCATGTTTTCTGAATAGTAATCCCTGTTACCATAAAAAATACAATGATTATATTGAAAAGTTGTCACACAAGATCAGAAGGCTTTCCGTTTTTTTATGAAGGAATAAACTAAAGGAGTGAATTGTCTGTACACTATGCTGCAAGTATATAACCAAGGTTTATGGCTGTAAATAATTTTAAAAGAAATAATACTGTCTAAAAAAATAATAATAATAATCCTCCAGTAAGGGAAATATTTGAATGGGACTTCAGTGAAGGATGCAAAGCTTAGTTCTACTTTGTTTAGCAGTAAAAGTACAGAATAACATATTTTTCTTGTCCAGTATCACTTTGAAACTCCCTGTTGGGAGAATTTGTATGATTCATCTAATTATTACACTGCTCAATGTTCAGTAAATGTTTTGGATTTCTGTACAGCTTGCTTGAAAAGGCTGTGGCTTACTTTGGTCTTTATATTCTTTGAAACGTTTCATTTCCAGATGTACAAACTCGGCTGTTTGATTAAATATTCAGTTTGAATTCGACAGTGTTATCATTAATGGACCCATATTCCTTATCACCAAATGCCAGTCTCCTGCATAAATATTTAGCCCAGAGAAGCTGCGACCACAGAAGAATACAAATACTTTGTCAGCAGACCTTCACGCCAAAGGCAAACAGTTTGTGGTCTATCACTGAGAGAAAGATTGAATTAATAAAAAGTCAAGCAAAATAGCATCTGTACACCTGGCTCAAAATATGTTTACATGGAGTTTTTAAAAAGTGCATAATGAGTATTTCCCCATCTGTGCTGCACCACCACATCTTTGCTTTTCAGGTGTTGACTTTCTATTGGTCAGCTTCTCAACTTGCAAGAGTTTGGGTTATGGAAATTGTTCAGGCTGGTGGAAAGTGTATTGATTTTAAAGTGTGGTTTTTATTTAAGCACTTACATTAACAATGACAAATAAACATTCATCAAGACCTTTTCACCTTTGCAACCGGTCATTATAACTTAAGTGTACATGTATAGGGTCCATTGGAGTGCAGCGTCTACTTGAAAACATGCCACTCACTATAAGAGGATATACAGGTCATAATCAATGCCAAAAATCTGACAAAATTGACTCTATGAATGATTCTTACAGGCTGCCAAAGTCCCTGGTGTGAGGGTTAAAAAAAAACAACAACAACAGTATTTTTCCAGATGTGGAACTGTCATAAAGATGGTCAAAATAGGCAATACATCATTCCAACACATTACATGGCAAACCTTACCAATTCTTAAACACTGATTTCCTGTAACTTCTTGTTCCAACAACATGTTTTTATCAAATATATAAAAAAAGTTTTTAATTGGTTAGGCTATTTTTTCTCAGTTGATGCAGAATTAAACAGATATCTTGTATTTTTATCAGGCATACTAGTCCACTGCTCCTCTTTCTCTGACCACCATCCATCATCATATGTCAATCCAGAGAGACGTGTGCTCCAAACTATGGCAATGGCCTCTGCACACAGACACTTCTATTTAGATTTGTCAAGATAGTCTCGTCACATTGTTTGAATTGTTTCTGGGTGATAAGCATGGTGGGGAGAAAATACTAAGTATTTTGTTTCTGTATCTATTTTATCTTTTGGGATGTGAGTGTTGGAAGTATATGTGAAATCATATAAATATATAATCTATTATGCTTATATAGCGCAATTTACGGGTGTGTGACTGTGTGTGTGTTAAGATTCGCTCGCTACGTTTGTCCAAACCGTGCAACGTAGAGAGTTCAAAATGTTCGTGGGGGGCCAGAAAAGGCGGTCGGATCCTAAAAGACGAATTTCTTCACTTTCTCTATGTGTGTAAACTCAATCTTAATTTGTTAAACACCCATTTTTCAAAAGCTATTTTTTCAAAAGCTATTTTTTCAAAAGCTATTTTTTCAATAGCGCAACAATTGTCTTTAGGTTCTAAAAAAAACCTGCTTGTAAAATATAAAGTCAAAACCATCTCATCTGAAAGCAGGCGGTTAAGTAATTAAATGTTGTGTATATAGAGGATAAGAAATGAGCCGAGAAGGTTTGCGATATGTAAAAAAGAATACTGAGCCATCTGGTGCTTTTTAGAAAACACTTATCGTTGCACAAACAGGAGGGAGAATCTGCACAGGTGATGAATTTTGGAATTTTAGTCTAAAGATTAAGTTTGGGACAGTTTAAACAGCATTATTTGTGCTTAACATGGAACAAAGTTCTACTTGAAAAACTAATAGATTAATCAAGGGCTGGGCAAGACCCTTGTTAACCTGAACACGTTGTAATCTGCCATTATGGACACGCCTAGTAAATTTATTTGAGTTATTTTCTATCATGTGTACACTATTAAAGGGTTGCAGGGAGTTGGACTCTTGGTTTGAGTCTGGGTGAATTTTGGCAAGACTACACCCTTGATTGGTCGCCGATATATGAACAGGCACATACTTATTTTCACTTGTGGTGTCAAAAAAATAATCATAATAAATAAAGAGCACCACATTAGCAGTGACCTTTACATGTTGGAAAGAAAATATTTTGCATGAATACATAAAAAAACATAACATTTAATTAACTGCACTAAACCAAACACTCATGTTTTCGCAATAGGACTGCTGCTAGAGAACACAATGTCCAAAGTTGTGGATGTTTCTGTCTAAGTGGTTATCCAAGAATGTTGGTAGACTAAGTCTGGACGCTGAAAAGAGGTTAAAGGACAGGAAGAGGGAATTCATTATCCTTGAGCGGCTCCAGGTTTTGGCAAGAGAGACAAACTGAGATAGGGTCTACGTGCTCACTCCTCACCTCCGCCTTTCACCAGTATCTCCTCTACTAGCTCATGATAAATGGGCTCGACTGGCAGGAGGACTGATTGGTGAAGCTCGTAGCACACGGGCAAAAGATTGAAAAAAAAGTAGGTCATCTTTCAGTAAACTCATACTGTAAAAGCTACGGTATAATATTTTTTTTATTGCTAACTTGTGAGGATAGAGCCATAGTAGGTCTTATTAAAGTCTATAGCCATGAAGCCAAACCACAAAGCCAATTATAAGTCAATATAACGTCTTACCTTAAGAATAGTAACTCTGATGAAACCCAGAGCCAGATAATACTTTTTTGGGTAGGGGTGGGATTGATTAAAATTTAGTGGATGGGTTATGCAACGTCCTGTGAACAGGATATAGTCTATTCTAATATACATATTTTACACATATACAGTATTTATATCGTTCATTTTGAATTCTAATTATTATTTGAAAACCACTTTTGTTAGACACAATGCAATTCAATTATGTAAGACAATGTAGTATATTTTGGAGGGAGCGCCAGGCATGGTAGAGGAGATTGTTCACAGGAAAAATAAAGAAATTCTGTCCTGGAGGAGGAAGGGAAGCTGGCTGGACCTGACAGAAAAAAAATCCTGTTGTCAAGTGGAAGCAACTGATGAAGTATACAGGAAACAGGCTGTAAGGCAATAATCACTACATCTACCATTGGAGTTCTGATAGAGGGAAATACAGTGAAATATTAACATCCAAATTAGATAAATTAGGAGTCATGTCCTAACCCTTAAATAACGGTGTAACTTCATTGTGAGAAAGGGTCGTTGTGAGATGTTCAAGTTTGCATAGCATATGATTTAGCACTTACTGAGTGTCAGAGGTCATATGTGGAGGCGGGCACTAACCGACAATTTGCACTAGTTTATGTTGCAAGCAACATAGCATCACATTTAATGGCTCCAGACTTATGTAGATGTGGTATATAGTGTTCCCAAGCAATAGATACTGACATAGGTGAAAAGAAATGGTGAATTGTAACCACAAAGAACTGTTGTTGAACATAAAAGATGTTTTCAGAGCAAAATGTGCAATTTGTTCCATTTGCAAACACCTGCAAGAAACGGATTCAGGTACTATATGTTCTTTGTCTGCGGGTAATGCAATGTGCCAATGTGAAGATGTTTTGGAGCAATTTTGTGTGCTGAAAAGTCAGTTTAGAGATGATCAGGTGGCTTGGTAGAGCTCAACTTTGTTTCATTGCATCTGGGAAATGAATGTCTGATGTTTGATTTGCTATTGTTTGTGAGCAAAGATGATTATACTGCCATTCCATTTTTTTATGAAGCTAATTGCTGTAGGTCATATTCAATGTTAAGTAATAATTACATTATAGTTATAGGAATCATGGACTAAATGATCTTTGTTCAAAATGATGACGACAACAATTAGAGCACCATTTAAAGCTAAAAATAATGTAGAATTTTTTTCCCATCATTACAGGAGGATGAAAAATGGATACCAAGTTACAAGGCTGCTCTCTGGTGGTAGTGATGCGAATGGCATTTAGATGTGCTCGTCTTAATTTCATGCTAAAATTTAAAGGTGATGAAAAACAGTTATAATTGACCTAGGAAGTGGTTTGGATAGCAATTTGTAATGGTTTCTAAATTGAGGTTCTTACTTGAGAAGGCAAGTTGAGTATTTGTTGTTCTTTTGATATTTAATTGTATATCAGTCAACCAAAGCAAAACAAGACAAACACGAAGGGCAAGAGTTCAATTAATGCAACACTTTACTTCCCTTAATTAGTACAGTCAATCACACAGTCAGGAGGCAAAAGACATTCTGGTCATTCTCACCCTGCTTTCTATGTTAAAAGCAAACCTGGGTGGCATCTTTAGAGGCTTTGTTAGCACATTCACTTTAACACATATTTCGGTTTCTATTTTCCAACATGCAAATAATGCACTAGGTGACAATATGTCACCTGCAGACAATAAAACAAAAACGGTACAAAAAATAGTCAGAATTTGATCATTAGCGGAGAGAATATCACAACTTGAAATAGATGTACTACACGTATAAAACATCCCCAAATTTGATTTATGTGCCAAAGGAGTAATATTTGGGGGGTATTTTTTTACCCTTTGTGTTAAAATGTCAAAAAGAATAATGGAATACTCACAATCAAAATAGTTAATAAAAAAGACAAATAGAATACCCACAATTCTTTTTTATCAAGACATGCGTGTAAACATAGCTAATGTGGTCAGCCACAATATGTATAGTGCTGATTCAGGCAGTGCATGACCAGTCATCTGATTCGCAGTTAAACCCAATTAAGGGTTTTTGTCAAGACATCATTTTAAAGTCATCTCTGAAATTATCTTTCAATAGTGCCATCAGTGTTGAGAAAAAACACATTCATTTAACACCATCCAGAACAGAGTGCAGCAATGAACAACTCGTTTTTTTTTTAAGTTGCATTTAACATTTTGCAAGCTAAAACATTATAATTGAACCTAAAAACCTAAACAAATGGATGCTTCAATGCTCCAATATGTATTCATAGCAATCACCATGTAATCTGTTAAGCAATAAAGACATTGAAATA
This sequence comes from Stigmatopora nigra, assembly GCF_051989575.1. Taxonomy (NCBI): domain Eukaryota; kingdom Metazoa; phylum Chordata; class Actinopteri; order Syngnathiformes; family Syngnathidae; genus Stigmatopora; species Stigmatopora nigra. The sequence goes on from NC_135514.1 coordinate 7,788,817, forward strand.
TTAAACATTTGAAAGAACACACCAAAATAGAAATGTGGAGTATTCCTTCAGTAAAATATGCATTAATCTCAAAGTGCTTTCAGATGGTGAGCATCGTGACTAATGCCAGATTTTCAGGAGGAATAGGTAATGCTTACTGTGCAGGGAAAGCTGTCACACCATAACATCTGTATTATATAGACAGACATGCTGAGAGGCACGTACAATTTCATCATACAAAAAACAAAATGAAAGCTAAAGTAGAACAGTATAGTGCACATACAAGCTTTGACACCACGGGATGTGAAAAGGCAAAAGCTGAACTTCCAGCCCTTTAAGTATAAATAAATCAGTATTGTCAGGACAAAAAGGTCAGTCCAATCACAACCCACACATTGTCACTTGAAATGCAGTATTTTTAAACTTTTTTTTTAACTTTCCTCAAGTACATTTGACCTTTTGGTTTTGCCAGATATAATAAAAAATGACAGTAATGCTCATATCAAGGAAAACAAATTGAAATAAAAAGAAAATATGATAACATGGGGGCCCAGCGCCTTGAGTGGTTAACACATTGGCCTAACAATTCTGGAGTTCGGGGTTCAATTGCAGGTCGGTATTACTATGTGATGTTTGCATGTTCACCCTGGGCTTGCGTGGGTTTTCCCCCCACATTCCAAAAACATGCATGGTAGGCTGGTTGAACACTCTAAATTATCCCTAGGTATGAATCTGAGCGTGAATGGTTGTCCTGTCTCTTCGTGCCCTGTGATTGGCTGGCCACTAATTCAGAGTGTCCCCCGCCTAATGCCCCCCTTGACTCTTGTGAGGATGAGCAGTTCAGAAAATGAATGAATGATAACAGTTAATTAACTTAACTTAGTTAACTTGTGTTAACAAAAAAAATTGACCGCCCAAAGGGAGAGATCAAATTTTCATACACTTTGTTCTATTTTTTTTTCTTGCTGAGGACCTAAAATGGCTATTCATCCGTGATTCATGGACGGATCAGAGATAAATTTAGTACAGGGGTGTGTGTATACGCTTCGACGCTCAATTTTTGATATATCTCTGGGCAAATTAATAAACTGCCGACTTATCATAACCTGAAGGTTCGAAATAAAAGGCATATGCAATTTTTGGGTTCATTTATCATGTCTCTGGGCTCATGACACGGTTAAAAAGTCAGGCGGATGCAATTCATTTTAACTTGTTTTTTTTGTTTGTTATTTAAAAAAAGTTTTTGATATATTATTGGGCCAATAGTACAAAAAATTTTCCTTTTCTCTATTTTGTCTCTTGATTAAAGACATTAAATGCCTGAGAGGGAAAAAAAGGTCACACAATCGGACAAAAGGTGAACACGTTCCAAAAAAAAAAGTACTAGTTATGCTAAAATATGTTCCCATATGGATTCAACTTTCCCCTCGCTGACTAATAAATCTGTTGAATTTGTTACATTGTAGTTTGGCAGATTACACAAGAAAAAAATTATGAAAAAAAACAGTTATCGTGGAGCAACTTCAGATGCGAGATTGCATTTAATTATATTTTTTATGGAGAGAAGCGTGCACACGTTTGCGCACATAAAAGGCAGTGAGCGCACTGCAGCAGGTGGTGAAGATAAACAGGGCGACGGCGTCATGAGCGAGATCGCCGTGAAGTCGCTCGTAGAGGGGCCGGCGCTCAGTGAAATCTATTCGCAGTCCTTCGATCTGCAGCAGGGTGCTAACCATGATAAACACATGAAAGATCTGGTGGCCCTGCCCGATGAAGTCGCACCTTCCCGGGAACCAGCTCTCAGGGTGTGGGCAGGAGAAAAAGTAGGCGCCGATGAGAAAAAAGAGCACTTGGTAGAGGTGATACACGGCGACCAAGTCGGTGCAGCCATCCTGGTAGCACGTGTAGATTCGGTGAAGCACGGGACTGATGTCCAAACAGTAGGCCAAGGCCGAGGGGACCACTTGGAAAAGCTTGTGGGTGAATTTGGGCAACGTGGGACTGGCATATTTGCCATAGCAGCAGCCAAAACATGTGAGCCACGACAAGAATGCAGCGGCAGGTAGAAACAGCCCTTGCACTCTGGCGTGCCAAGACTCCTCGATGGCGTAGTAGTAATGCGTCAACGCACTTCCGTATTGGTAGACGGCCACGCCCACGTAGTCGAGGAAGTAGAACGTGTAGTGCGAGAGCTCAGATTTGGCAGACAGGAGATGAGCGAGCGCGCTGAAGGAGAGGTAGGTGAAAGCGGAGAGGAGGATGATGAAGAGGGGCTGAGCGTGAGGGTCTCGCAAAAAATCAACTGTCTGGGCGAGCTCCTGCCACTTCACCAAGATGATGAGCGCGGCTAGCAGATGGGTCCATACGTTAATTGTCTCATTGTGCCTTTGGAAAAGCGTGAAAAAGTAATAGCGCCAGCTATGGTCTGGTTGTCGATAGCCAGTCAGGATGTGGCGTTCTTGGAACACCCAGGGAACGTCGGATACTTTAACGGTGCAAGGGAGGGTGGGAAAAGCCGACTCTAGTAGCTGAGGGATCTGACGCAGCTGCTGAGCGTTGATGAAAAGGCGACCGATCTGCTCCATCACCACCGTCGCCATGGCAAACTACGAGCAAGGAGGGAAGGGGACAGGAGACAATAGTCACATTGGTTTCAAGTCATGTAAGCTGTGTCGAGCTATTATAGACCCCATGTTAATAGAGGTTTTGTCACCAGCTTTACGGTTAGTTACACCGCATGAAAACTATAGATAGGTGGTGCATATGGGAAAACTAATCGGAACTGACCTGCCAGAAATGGTCAAAACTGATATAATTTTTAAATTTTTTTTAAAGAAGTAACACTCAAACCCATGACTCATAGATACATGCAGCCGATTCGAGGCAGCCACTTACCCACTAGGTCACAGGTGTCAAAACACACGGCCCGGGGAACAGATCCAGCCGCCACATCATTTTTTTGTGGTCTGTGAAAGTAAATCATGTTCCCACTTTCACTTCATATTTGCCACTAATTTAAGAATTATTCAGCCCTCAATGTTTTTCACTGGTTGAAAAAAACTTTTTATTAAAGATGTATTGTTTTAATAAGAAGTGAATATAAAAGGAATCCATTGTTTTTGCCCACTCGATTAGTTAAATAATGTAAATACATTGAAAACATTGAGAATTTTAAATCAACGTCCTCAAACTAACTACTATCACAATAGCTGCCGATTCATTTGATAAAAAAATTAGTCAATCGCGGTAGCACAATTTGGCAGAGATAATGGACGAAAGAAAGCACAACTAAAATCTGCTCTTCTCCAAATACAAGCTTGTCTGGATAATTTCTACAACTAGTTTGACGACCTAAAGGTCTGATATTATGAATGTGTTTAGGAGATAAAGAGAGGAGGATTTTTTTTCTAGACAATGTGGGTAGGACTCACAATTTGCCAAAAACATTGCATTGTCAACAAGGCCTTCGTCACATCCAACACGCGAGTAGTTTTTCAGTATTTCACATGCAATTGAAGCAGTCCTTCTCAGGAAAACAGATAAAATAACTGCTAGAAATATATTCCTTTCAAGGGTGTATTGATCAAATAACTACTGAAGGTTACTGCTTACTCAAATTGAGTTATGCCATGAGTTATTTTTTTGAATGTATGGTATGAATCCATGAAATAAACAATATGGTAAATACAGTACGGCTCTGCATAT